>NC_091070.1:21573712-21876742 GCF_032405125.1 Capricornis sumatraensis | reverse complement strand
CAGGAGTTTGCCCAAGTTCATGACCATTGAATTGGTGATGCCATCCAACCATCTCATCCTCTGTCACCCTCTTCCCCTTCTGCCTTCAGTCTTTACCAGCATCAGGGTCTTTTCCAATGAGTCAGTTTTTCACATCAGGTGGTCAAAGTATTGGAGTTTCAGCTTTGGCATCAGTCCTTCCAATGAATTTTCTGGGTTGATTTCCTTTAGGATTGACTGGTTTGATCTCCTTGCTATCCAAGGGACTCTCAAGAGTCTTCTCCAGCACCACTGTTTGAAAGCATCAATTCTTTGGCACTCAGCCTTCCTTATTGTCCAGCTCTCACATCTGTACATGACTACTGGAAAGACCATAGCTTTGACTATACTGACCTTTGTTGGCAAAGTGATGTCCTTGCTTTTTAATACACTGTCTAGTTTTGTCATAGCTTTCCTTCCAAGATAACTCTGAGGACTCACAGAAAAGCCTCCATAGCACCAGGAGCTCTGGACTGTACCTGAAGTCTCCTGTGTCCTGGGAGACTGTGGTGCTAAGACGCCAAAATGTTTCTTGGAATCAGTGACCCTGCACGTCTACAACAAACTAGCAAAAGTGTTACTGCCTTACTCGGGTCCCCACACCTGCTTTCCAGCCACACCTAGAAGAACAGCCAGTCAGATCTGAGGAAAGGACCTGGAAGGCCACCTGGTGCCCTGATTTACAGGGAGGAAGTGAAGGTTGGAGAGGGTGTCCCCTGATTAAAAGCCACACAGCTTGTTTGTGCAGACGAGGGCTGGGATGCAGGCTTCTAACCTCCTGGCCACAACTCTTCACCCTGCACCGCGCTGCCTTTACCACGCTACCTTTTCTCAAAGCCACAGGGCAGTTGTTCTGCATTAGGGTGAACCTGAAAGCAGTCTGAATGGGTTGACAGCCGGCTGTCAAGAACCCACTGATGCAGTTGGTGGTAGGTAAGTTTAGTGGAGATGCTACTAAATTGCTCCTACACCATCATGTCAGGCCCCAGAGACCCCAGCGCTCCAGCCAGTAACCCCAGCACCAGTGTGTCCCCAAGGCCCAGAATGGCCAGTGGCATTGCCTTTATTCCTGAGCTGAGTGAGCACCTAGCTGGCCTAGAGAACTGTGGCCCCAGACCTCACTAGTTTCCCACCTGGAATTACTTGGAGACGAGATTCATGGGCTTTTGGCAGGGTACATCCTCAAGGACCAGAAGGTTCCAGCAGGTTTCCATCAGCCCAGAACTCTGTGGGCTGGAAAATAGTTGGTCTTCACAGCCTCAGAAACTTAAAAACTCAACCCAAGGTCTGGAGAAGTCAGCACCTAGAGAAAGAGTACATGTGGTCCAGGCTCATGTTTGGGTCTGACAATGGCGTGGCTTTTTTTTTCGCCAGTGGATAGAGGCCCTTAATTATCTTCCCTTTGGGGCACCTGAGGGATGCTGAGGTGCTGGAAGCCTTGGAGAAGCTGAGTGGCTAAGCCCATGTGGAAGTCATCACTTTGATGGGATGTCCATTTTAGAGTTTCTGGTTGTTAGCATGGTGGACCTCAGTTGTAGGTGAATATGCTGCTACAACGATACGTGAGAGGCTGGGAGCCAGCTGCTTCAGGTGATCAAAACCTCTGAAGGCTTTACTTTGCTAGAAGGCTCACCATCTACAACTTCCCTGGTAGCTTAGGTGGTAAAGAATCCACCTGTGATGCAAGGGACCTGGGCTCGATCCCTGGATCAGGAAGATTTATCTGGAGAAGGGAATGGCAACCCACTCCAGTATTCTTGCCTGGAGAATCCCATGGACAGAGGAGCCTGGTGGGCTACAATTTATGGGATTGCAAAGTCAGATGCAACTAACACTTTCACTTTTTTTCCCCACCATTTATACTTCTCTGATGCTGGTCTCAAGCCTGAGGCCTGGAAAGGCCTTGTTGGCCCACTTAAGTTCTGTGGTTGCCCTTTTGTGGAAAGAAGTGAGATGTCTCCAAAGAGGCCTGCAGGGACCCCTCTTGTCTCCATAGTGATGTTGGTGGGTCAGGGGAGACCCTTGGATAGTTTACCTTCCCAGTGAGGTTGCCTTCAGAGATAAGAGGCCATTCCCTAAGAGGAAACAAGAGTGATCCTCAGAAGGGGAAATGAATGCTGGGCTTACCAAAACAAAAGCTGTCTTCCATACCCGATGTAGAAATCGTTCTGAGCTATTTTTGTTAATTAATTTAATATGAGCATATGTTCTCTTGGTCATTGTCAGTGATGTAATGTGTAAGATTCTTAAAAGCAGGAGACAGTGCCACAGTGCTAGCTATTGCTACGCACCCACATGTGCATCTTTGTCCTCAGAAGTCATATCTGTAGATACTCTCAAGTTTGCACTTCGACCCACATCATCCTGCTTGATCTTGGCAAGGTCCCTAAGAGGCAGTTTTAGTGGATTCAGCGCTCCCAGGAGAAGGACCTTTGGCTTCAGGAAGCCAACAGCTTGGATGGCCTTGCAGGCAAACAGGAAGGCGGGGGAAGGGAAAATTGTCTCAAGATAATGAGAATTGAACCCTGGCCACGTGCACTGGGAACAGCTCTGCAGGGGCGGGCTCCCAGAATCATCTGTCCTTGGTGCTTCCCCAGAGGAGCCCAGACATTGACATGGGCTTTACCCTCCGGTTTCACTGTTGATTTTAAACTGACAGAACCAAATGAAAAGATTATAAAAATAGTAAGGCTCTCATTGACCTCCAGATGCTGCAGCAGAGAGTGATTGAAAGATTCACTTTAAGAATGTGGCTCCCGAGAGCAACTGCCTTCAGGCAGACCTGCGGAGGGCAATTCCCTGTACACTTTCCCTCTGGGCCGGGAACAAAATTTCAACCCCAGCAGTGATGGTCTCAGAAAATGACCAGCCCTTGGAAATGATGATGGAGGATGAAAATGCTGTTTCAGCCCTATCTGGAAAAAATTAATTGCCCAAACCCTCCATCCCATTTCCATTATTTATTTTATTATTTATTCATTTATTTATGGCTGTACTAGGCTGAACTAGGCATGCGGGATCCTAGTTCCTGACCAGGGATCCAACCCCATGCCGTGGAAGTGTGGAGTCCTTTCCACTGGACCACCAGGGAACTCCCCCCACTTCCGTTACTGATGACAGTTAAACTCTGTTAGAGATGCAAGCCTCAACTGGGAAGGCTCTGTGCAGCTCTTGGGGCCCATGGAGCTCCAGTGATTCTCAGTTGCAGATCTTGGAGCCCCCAAGATCCTCGCAGCTCTCAGGGCCCATGGATGCCTGTGATTCTCAGAGGAGGGGCTTGTGCCCACAGGGAGGGAGAGAGGGACTTCCAGACCCATGGGGGCTCAGTGACCCTGTTTTCATATTTAAATTCTCAACTTCAGTGGTTAAAGGAAGGGTTGGTCTTTATTGTTGTTTTTTTATAAGACTTAATATTTTGAAAATTTACATAGATCAGTACCTTGCAATAACTTATAATGGAAAGGAATCTGAAAAACAATATATATATATATGTGTATATAAAACTGAATTACTTTGCTATACACTAGAAACTAACAACACTGTAAATCATAAATACTTCAGTAAAAAAAAATATAGTCTCTGTAAATAGTTTAAAATACAGACGACATAAGGAAAATAAAAATCACCTAAAATTCTATCCAAACAATTTTTTTTTTTCATAGAAATGTTTGAGGTTTGTTCCCCAAATCTCCTGAGAGGACTCAACTCCATTTCCCATGTCTCTACCCTGGGTGATCCCAGGTGACCAGCTGTGTGGACCACTGGCTTGGTGAGAAACAACCCAGTGAGACAGGGCCTGTCCCCACCTCTCCTGCTCTTGGTCAGGGCAGTGAGAGGGAACACCCCTCCCACAGACACACATCAAGCCCTAACCTTGACCCTGACCTCCAGGCCTGAGCTCACAGACCACTGGGTCCTGAAGCTCAGGCAGGAGAGGGAACAAGTGCCAGGGCAGGACAAGCCCTCACCTCTGCCAGGAAGACCCAGAATGATATGGAACACAAGTTCAGTGCCCTGAGCTTCAGTCTCCCTTCACTGGCTGTGGAATCCGCCCACACCTTAAATCTCTCCAATTTTAATCTGTAGAATTGCAATTATAATATACATGGGCTTATCAGATGAGACAGTGTATATGAAACGGCTTCACCAACTGGCCAAGTGCTGTAAAAGCACAAAGAACCAGAGTCAGCACTGTGGTGGGTTTGGTGGGCGGAACCCCACAGGCACTGCAGACTTGGGAAGGGGTTTGGATGCTCTCCTGGGCAGGGCCCAGATGGTATCCTGCCGGCTTCCTCTTTAAGACAGGGAAGGGGACCCATGATTGCCTTTGTCTCAGCCTCAACACTAGCTTAATAACAGAGCTATTTGTGGAGCAGTAACCCTGTGCCCAGCACCGGCCTGAGCATTTTACACACATGATCTCCTTTTCTTCTCCCAGCATCTCTGTGGGATAGGTATTATGCTTACAGAGAGGTTAGGGCTTCCCTGGTGGCTCGGTGGTAAAGAGTCCGGCAGCCAAAGCAGGAGTTTGATTCCTGGGTTGGGAAGATCCCCTGGAAAAAGAAATGGCAACCCACCCCAGTATTCTTGCCTGGGAAATCCCATGGACAGAGAAGCCTGATGGACTTCTTAAGTAAGTAACTTAAGAAGTAACTTAAATTAAGTAACTTGCCCAAGGCCGCACAGCTTAGTCAGTGGCAGAGCTGGGGTTCCCACACAGCTTATCTCATTCTTAAGTTAGTGCTCTTAGCCCGTTGGCTAGAGCACCTCTTTGATTCCCATTATGATCTGTGTCCTAAGACAGAGGGAAGAAGTGGGTCAGCTGCTTGATGGTACTGCCCATGCCTCTGCTCCTCCTTGGAGAAGGGCCTGGCAACCCACTCCAGTATTCTTGCCTGGAGAATCCCACAGACAGAGGAGCCTGGCGGGCTGCAGTCCATGGGGTCGCAAGACTTGGACACGACTGAGCACCTAAACCACCACCACTGCTCCTCCTGGGAGGGAAGACGGAAACCGAAGCAGGCAGGGCAGAGAGTGGGAGCACCATTCCAGGGCCCAGGGCAGAGTATTTTCCCCTCAGCTGTCCCCTGTCTCCTGAAGACACCAAGGCAGAGCTCCTTCCACACCCTTCACTGGTCTTAAGGTCACAGGAAGTCCTTCTTTGTGCCTAACTTGGCCAGCCTCTTGGCCCAGCCTAGACCCAGCTGCTCTGTCTCTGCTCTCTGGGGAGATGGAGAATTATTCTGTCCTAATCATGATAGTCTTCCTTCTGCCAAATTCACAGGCCTACTTAAAGCCACTCCTCCTTCGATCTTTAGAGGGGTTGGCTTCCCATCACCCATCTGGTTTGCAGGCCCTATGGAGAGACTGGCAGACACCTCCTGGGGACTGGCTGCAGTTCCTGGCTCCCCTGCAGGTTAAGGACAGGGCTGGCCTATGGAGCAGCCTTGTCCCAATGAAGAGGGTCAGATCACAGTGCTAGGAGCACAAGACGTTTGGTCAATCTTCCTTTATAGCGTCACCAACTCAGTGGGCATGAATTTGAACAAACCCTGGGAGGTAGCAAAGAATGGAGCCTGGTGTGCTACAGTCCATGATGTTGCAAAGACTCAGACATGATTAGCGACCAAACAACAAGTGCGATGCTTCCTTAATGATATACAATGAGAAATATACCTGTAGGTGATAAGAAAGTTAGATGGAAGACAAGCACTTCCATTTATTGAGTACTAAGTATATGTCGTGAACTTGGGCTGATCCCTTTATACATGTTACAGTATGTAATCCTCACATCCCCCAAGCTGGACCTTTTTTTTAAAACCTGTTTTACAGATGAGGAAGATGAGACATAATAGAAGTTAAATATCTTGTCACTGGATGGCCAAATTTGTTGAGGAGCTGAGGTCAAACTGGTTCTGTTTTGCCCCAAAGACTGGGCTCCAAACTCCTCAGCACACTGTCCCATTACCTTGCAAGAAACTCAAGCACTTAAATACACGTTAGGAATAGCACTGGCTTCTCTCTACTGTCTCCATCCGTTAATATCTAAACCAAATAGAAAACAGATTTCTTTATGGCTACTCTGTAGGGTTTAGCACTTTCCTTTCAGACTACTTCTTAAACAGGGTTGGCTTTTTATTGTCTGAACATTTCAAAATACAGCTGGACAAACCCATACCATTTGAGTCAATTAGATGGTGGTTTCTTCCCTGGCTAGCATTTACTGAGCACTTAATTTAGGTCAGGCACTTTGTATTAATTAAATTTATTTAGTTCTCATAAGAACCTGAGTTAGGCAGTGTCATTGTGAGGTAGTGCAATCAGGTGGTTAAAGCACTTGATTCTTAAAATCAGGTTACCTGCCCTCCTACTGGTTAGCTGTGTGACTGGGCAGGCTAGTCACTTAACCCCTCTGTGCCCAGTTTCCTCACTTGTAAAATGATTTAAATGATCACCAAGGGAGAGTTGTAAGGCTTATTAATGGGAAAAACATATGTAAAGTATTTGGAATAATGCCTGGCATTAATAATAAGCATTAGTTACTACAGACCCACTCTATGGTATGGACACTGGAAGGAGGTAGCTTGCCCAGCTGAACTGGGAGAGCTGATATTTTAACCCAGTGAGTCGAACGCCAGGACCCTTTCTTCTAACCACTACCACCCCTTAGTAGCCCCAATCCCTTCACTTTTTAAAGCTGCTTAAATGAGGTATAATTTATACACCATGAAATTCATTCAATGACTTTTCCTAAATGTATAGAGTTGCACAGATCACCGCAATCAAGTTTAGAATATCTCTATTATCACAGAAAGATCCCTTCTGCCCATTTGCATTTATTTCCCTTTCCACACTTTGCAACCCCATGGACTGTATAATCCATGGAATTCTCCAGGCCAGAATACTGGAGTGGGTGGCCTTTCCCTTCTCCAGGGGATCTTCCAAACCCAGGGATCGAACCCAGGTCTCCCTCATTGAAGGCAGACTCTTTACCAGCTGGGCCACAAGGGAAGCCCAAGAATACTGTAGTTCCCTTGTGGCTAAGCTGGTGAAAAATCTGCTGGGTTCGATCCCTGAGTTGGGAAGATCCCCTGGAGAAGGGAACAGCTACCCAGTCCAGTATTCTGGCCTGGAGAATTTCATGGACTATTCCATGGGATTGCAGAGTCTGAGTGACTTTCACTTTCACCTTCTCACTCCCAGCCCCAGGCAACCACTCATCTGCTCTCTGTCTCTATGGATTTGCCCTTTGGGGACATTTCATAGAAATGGAATCATACTTTATACTCTACAGTAGATATACTATACTATATATATAGTATACACATACTATATGTGGTCATGTGTCTGGCTTCTTTCCCTTTGTGTGATGTTTTTGAGGTTCATCCAGTTTGCAATTTGCTTATCAGTTGATCGTTGCATTTTGATAATGATTAGTATTCCATTGTATGGATAGACCACATTTTGTTTACCTATTTACTAGCTAAGAAACATTTAGATTGTTTCCAGCATTTGGCTATTATGAATATCTTTTACGTTTTTGATAATTCACTGTGAAAAATTCTCAAACACAGTGAAACGCCACAGAGCCATCAATCAGCTTCAACATTTAGTATTAACATTTATCACCATTGTTTCATCTAGACCTCTCCCAGAAAACGTCATTGCCTTCTTTAACTTCTTCCTTTAATCATATGAAGTTTTATTCAATTTTAATAAGTTATATATTCATAAGATTCTAAGATCAAAGAGAATGAAAAGATATACAGTGAAACGTTTCATTCTGGAAAGTTCTATTCCCCATCTGTTCAGCTGTGCCCTCCAGCTTCTGTTATTTTCATGTATTCTTCTAGAATGCATATGTAGGAAAATAGGAATATGTAGTCTTTGCCTACGTTTTCTATAAATGGTAGCATGTTTAATACTATTTTGTACTTTGGTGGTTTTAACTTAATAATATAGCTTCAAAATCTTTTCATATCAGAATATAGATAGTTTCCTTATTATTGTGTCTTTATTTTTATAGCTTCATACTATTCCATTGTATGGCTGTACCATAGCTTAGACAAACAGCCACCTACTGGTAGACATTTGGGCTGTTTCCAGTTTTTAACCTTCAAAGACAATGCCATGGCCTGTAAACTTGTATATCCATCATTTCTGACTTACACAGAATATCTATAGATTTCTGAAACTGAATTGCTGGACCAGACAGTGTATTACATTTGTAGCATTTGTAATTTTCATTGATTTGTCCTGTTTGACAGTTGTACCATTTCACAACTACCAGCAATCTATGCAAGTATTTCAACCCCATTGCCTCACCAACAGCACGTTACACAGTTTTTAACCTTTTACCTAATAGTTGCTTATAAGCTCTTGCTTCATTTTCTTTCTTTCTTTCTTGTCTTTCTTGTTTTCTTTCGTTTATACGTTTTTTGTTAAGAATTTTAAAATTATATTTTATTTTTAAATTTTTTTTACTTTACAATATTGTATTGGTTTTGCCATACATCAACATGAATCCACCACGGGTATACACGTGTTCCTCATCCTGAACCCCCTTCCCACCTCCTTCCCCATACCATCCCTATGGGTCATCCCAGTGCACCAGCCCCAAGCATCCTATATCATGCATTGAACCTGGACTGGCAATTCGTTTCATATGATATTATACATGTTTCAGTGCCATTCTCCCAAATCATCCCACCCTCTCCCTCTCCCACAGAGTCCAAAAGACTGTTCTTTACATCTGTGTCTCTTTTGCCGTCTTGCATACAGGGTTATCATTACCATCTTTCTAAATTCCATATATATGTGTTAGTATACTGTATTGGTGTTTCTCTTTCTGGCTTACTTCACTCTGTATAATAGGCTCCAGTTTCATCCACTTCATTAGAACTGATTCAAATGCATTCTTTTTTATGGCTGAGTGGAAGGAATGATGCTAAAGCTGAAACTCCAGTACTTTGGCCACCTCATGAGAAGAGTTGACTCACTGGAAAAGACTGATGCTGGGAGGGATTGGGGGCAGGAGGAGAAGGGGACGACAGAGGATGAGATGGCTGGATGGCATCACTGACTCGATGGATGTGAGTCTGAGTGAACTCCGGGAATTGGTGATGGACAGGGAGGCCTGGCGTGCTGCAATTCATGGGGTCGCAAAGAGTCGGACACGACTGAATGACTGAACTGAACTGAACTGAATACTCCATTGTGTACATGTACCACAGTTTTCTTATCCATTCATCTGCTGATGGACATCTAGGTTGCTTCCATGTCCTGGCTATTATAAACAGTTCTGTGATGAACACTGGGGCACATGTGTCTGTTTCAGTTCTGGTTTCCTCAGTGTGTATGCCCAGCAGTGGGATTGCTGGGTCGTACGCCAGTTCTTTTTCCAGTTTTTTAAGGAATCTCCACCCTGTTCTCCATAGTGGCTGTACTAGTTTGCATTCCCACCAATAGTTTAAGAGGATTCCCTTTTCTCCACACCCTCTCCAGCATTTATTGCTTGTAGACCTTTTGATAGCAGCCATTCTGACTGGCATGAGATGGTACCTCATTGTGGTTTTGACTTGCATTTCTCTGATAATGAGTGATGTTGAACATCTTTTCATGTGTTTGTTAGCCATCTGTATGTCTTCTTTGGAGAAATGTCTGGTTAGTTCTTTGGCCCATTTTTTGATTGGGTCGTTTATTTTTCTGGAACCGAGCTGCTGGAGTTGCTTGTATATTTTTGAGATTAGTTCTTTGTCAGTTTCTTCATTTGCTATTATTTTCTCCCATTCAGAAGGCTGTCTTTTCACCTTGCTTATTGTTTCCTTTGTTGTGAAGAAGCTTTTAACTTTAATTAGGTCCCATTTGTTTATTTTTGCTTTTATTTCCAATATTCTGGGAGGTGGGTCATAGAGGATCCTGCTGTGATTTATGTCGGAGAGTGTTTTGCATATGTTCTCCTCTAGGAGTTTAATAGTTTCTGGTCTTAAATGTTTAGATCTTTAATCCATTTTGAATTTATTTTTGTGTATGGTGTTAGAAAGAGTTCTAGTTTCATTCTTTTACAAGTGGTTGACCAGTTTTCCCAGCACCACTTGTTAAAGAGATTGTCTTTTCTCCATTGCATATTCTTGCCTCCTTTGTCAAAGATAAGGTGTCCATAGGTGCGTGGATTTATCTCTGGGCTTTCTATTTTGTTCCATTGATCTATATTTCTGTCTTTGTGCCAGTACCATACTGTCTTGATGACTGTGGCTTTGTAGTAGAGCCTGAATTCAGGCAGGTTTATTCCTCCAGTTCCATTCTTCTTTCTCCAGATTGCTTTGGCTATTCGAGGTTTTTTTGTATTTCCATACAAATTGTGAAATTATTTGTTCTAGCTCTGTGAAAAATACCGTTGGTAGCTCGATAGGGATTGCATTGAATGTATAGATTGCTTTGGGTAGTATACTCATTTTCACTATATTGATTCTTCCAATCCATGAACATGGTATATTTCTCCATCTATTAGTGTCCTCTTTGATTTCTTTCACCAGTATTTTATAGTTTCCTATAAATAGGTCTTTTGTTTCTTTAGGTAGATATATTCCTAAGAATTTTTAAATGAATTATTTCCTGCCTAGCTTGTATCATTTTTAAAGCATTTTTTGGGTAACAGTTCTTTGAAATATAATTCACACATTGTATAATTCATCCATTTAAAGTATATTCTTCAATGGTTTTTAGCCTGTAGCTCATTTTTAATGTTTATCTCTAACCTTTTAAAAAAAAAAGCATTTTTTCTAATTACAGAAGTAATACCTGTTCTGTTCAGAAAACTTGAAAAGACAAAAATCAAAGAAAAAAAGAAAGCATAGTGCCATCACCTGAAGATATCCACTGTTACCATTTTAAAATAAATTATTGAAGTATAGTTGATTTACAATGCTGTGTTTAATGTCTGTACAGCAAAGTGACTTGGTTATACATATATATGTATATATATATGAGAGTTGGGATGTATAATGGGAGAAATATATATATATATATATATATATATATATTCTTTCTCATATTCTTTTCCCCTATGTTTATTACAGGATATTGAACATAGTTCTCTGTGCTATATAGTAGGACCTTGTTGTTTATCCATTTGATATATAATAGTTTACATCTGCTAATACCAAAGTCCTAATCTATCCCTCTGCTTCATCCTTGGCAACCACAAGTCTTTGTTCTTTATATCTGTGAATGTGCTTCCCTGATAGCTCAGTTGGTAAAGAATCCACCTGCAATGCAGGAGACCCTGATTCTCCTTTTGTTTCATAGATATGTTCATTTGTGTTATATTTTAGATTCCACAGATAAGTGATATCATGTGTTGTCTTTTGCTTAGTATGATAATCTTTAGGTCCATTCATGTTGCTGCAAATGGCATTATTTCATTCTTTTTAATGATTGAGCAATATTCCATTATACATATGTATATTTTATAGATATGTATATGCTATGCTGTGCTTAGTCACTTAGTTGCATCCGACTCTTTGTGACTCCATGGACGGTAGCCCACCAGGCTCTTCTGTCCGTGGGGATTCTCCAGGCAAGAATACTGGAGTGGAGAGTAATTGGAAATAAAAGCAAAAACAAACAAATGGGACCTAATTAAAGTTAAAAGCTTTTTCACAATGAAGGAAACAATAAGCAAAGTGAAAAGACAGCCTTCTGAATGGGAGAAAATAATAGCAAATGAAGAAACTGACAAAGAACTAATCTCAAAAATATACAAGCAACTCCAGCAGCTCGGTTCCAGAAAAATAAACGACCCAATCAAAAATGGGCCAAAGAACTAACCAGACATTTCTCCAAAGAAGACATACAGATGGCTAACAAACACATGAAAAGATGTTCAACATCACTCATTATCAGAGAAATGCAAGTCAAAACCACAATGAGGTACCATCTCATGCCAGTCAGAATGGCTGCTATCAAAAGGTCTACAAGCAATAAATGCTGGAGAGGGTGTGGAGAAAAGGGAATCCTCTTAAACTATTGGTGGGAATGCAAACTAGTACAGCCACTATGGAGAACAGGGTGGAGATTCCTTAAAAAACTGGAAAAAGCTTTCGGTGGAACCGCCGCCAGGATGCAGATTTTCGTGAAGACCCTGACGGGGAAGACCATCACTCTTGAGGTCGAGCCCTCGGATACAATAGAAAATGTAAAGGCCAAGATCCAGGATAAGGAAGGAATTCCTCCTGACCAGCAAAGACTGATCTTTGCTGGCAAGCAACTGGAAGATGGCCGTACTTTGTCTGACTACAACATTCAAAAGGAGTCCACTCTTCATCTAGTGTTGAGACTTCGTGGTGGCGCTAAGAAAAGGAAGAAGTCTTACACCACTCCCAAGAAGAACAAGCATAAGAGAAAGAAGGTTAAATTGGCTGTTCTGAAATACTATAAGGTGGATGAGAATGGCAAAATCAGTCGCCTTCGCCGGGAGTGTCCCTCAGATGAATGTGGTGCTGGAGTTTTTATGGCCAGTCACTTCGACAGACATTATTGTGGCAAATGTTGTCTGACCTATTGTTTCAACAAACCGGAAGACAAGTAATTGTACATTGGTTAATAAACATATGAGCTAACATTAAAAAAAAAAAAACTGGAAAAAGAACTGGCGTATGACCCAGCAATCCCACTGCTGGGCATACACACTGAGGAAACCAGAACTGAAACAGACACGTGTGCCCCAATGTTCATCACAGAACTGTTTATAATAGCCAGGACATGGAGGCAACCTAGATGTCCATCAGCAGACGAATGGATAAGAAATCTGTGATACATATACACAATGGAGTATTACTCAACCATTAAAAAGAATGCATTTGGATCAGATCTAATGAGGCGGATGAAACTGGAGCCTATTATACAGAGTGAAGTAAGCCAGAAAGAAAAACACCAATACAGTATACTAATGCATATGTATGGAATTTAGAAAGATGGTAATGATGGCCCTGTATGCGAGACAGCAAAAGAGACACAGATGTAAAGAACAGTCTTTTGGACTCTGTGGGAGAAGGTGAGGGTGGGATGATCTGAGAGAATAGCATTGAATCATGTTTATTATCATATGTGAAACAGATCACCAGTTCAGGTTCAATTCATGAGACAGAGTGCTCAGGGCTGGTGCAGTGGGATAACCCAGAGGGATGGGATAGAGAGGGAGGTGTGAGCGAAGTTCAAGATGGGGAGCACATGTACACCCATGGCTGATTCATGTCAATGTATGGCAAAAACCACTACAGTATTATAAAGCAATTAGCCTCCAATTTAAAAAAATTAATTAAAAAAAAAAAGAATACTGGAGTGGGTTGCTATGCCCTCCTCTGGGGGATCTTCCCAACCCAGGGATAGAACTCAATTATCCCACATTGCAGGCAGATTCTTTCCTGTCTGAGCCACCAGGGAAAAGCCCAAGAATAATGGAGTGGGTAGCCTATCCTTTCTCCAGGGGATCTTCCTGACGCAGGAATTGAACCAGGGTCTCCTGAATTGCAGGTGGATTCTTCACCAGCTGAGCTACCAGGGAAGCCCATGTATGTATGTATGTATGTATATATGTGTGTATATATATATATATCTCACATCTTTTTTTTCCCCGTTCATCTGTCAGTGGACATTTAAATTGTTTTCTTGTCTTGGCTATTGTAATAGTACTGCTATGTATGTAGGGATGCATGTATCTTTTCAAATTATAGTTTTGTCTGGGTGGGAGTGGGATTTCTGGATCTTATGGCAACTCAGTTTTTTGAGGAACCTCCATATTATTTTCCATTGTTAACATTTTTAAAAAATAAAAATGATGCCTAATGTATATACTGTGCTGGGATTTGCTTTTATCATTCTCAGTTCTTTTATTTTTTTAATATAAATTTATTTACTTTAATTGGAGGTTAATTACTTTACAATATTGTATTGGTTTTGCCATACATCAACATGAATCCGCCACGAGTGTACACATGTTCCCCATCCTGAACCCCCCTCCCCTCAGTTCTTTTAAGTCTCTCAATTATGTCTTCAATATTCTAGGTCTGTTAATCAATGTAATTATCATTGATGATGCTAACAATAGCAGTAATAAACACAGTACTCTTTACTTACTCTGAGATTGCTGTGTGCCAGACACTTGTGTATTGCATACTTTATGGGCTCAACCTCAATTAACTCTGGAAATAATTTGGTGACCTTGGTACAATGCTTGTGTTTTACAGCTGAAAAACCGAAGGTTCAGAGAGGTTAAGTAATTTGCCTAATGTTAAACAGGTAGCAAGTGAAGGAGCTGAGGCTTGAACTCCTATCTGTATACTGCAAAGTTCCTGGTCACTATACTATACTTCAGATTAAAGATGCTCAGGACTAATCCCTGTTTGGGGAACTAAGATTACACATGCTGCAGGGCAGCTAAGCCCATGGGCTGCAAGGAAGATTCCAAATGCTGCAACTAAGACTCAAAGCAACCAAAAGTAAAATAAATAAATAGATATTTAAATAAATAAATAAATAATATCTGTGATAGGTTTTTTTTAAAAAAGAAAGACATTCAGGACTGGTTCAAACAGCTTCTCTTGGGACCAGTCAGGAGGACCCAGGGGTTCCAACGTCGCAAGAACAGCCTTGGGGCCCACAAGCACACTCTGTTCAGGGCAGGGTTGTCCCAGCCTCAGTGCCTTCACCTTCCTTTGCAGGATTTTCTCCTGCCTCTGTGTGATCGATCCCCTCTCAGCCCCTGGAGGGCCCCTCCTTCCTTGAGCTTTCAGAAAGAGAGTCGAGGGTGTACCAAGTGTTGCTGGAGAAATGGCTACATCATAAGAAATCTGGGGACCCTGCTGGCACAAGTTATTTCCAGCTCCCCCAGCCTCAGCCTGTTGGTGAAAAATTATAGGGCTTCCCAGGTGGCTCAGTGGGCAAAGAATCTACCTGCAATGCAGGAGATACAGGTTTGATCCCTGGGTCAGGAAAATCCCCTGGGGGAGGGCATAACCCACTCCAGTATTCTTACCTGAAGAATTCCATGGACAGAGGAGCCATGGGACAGAGGAGGGCTACAGTCCATTGGGTCACAAAGACTCGGACACAACTGAGGCAACGGAGCACGAGGAACAGTTACAAAAGCACTGAGTTCAGCACCTCATAAACCCCTTTGCGTCCCCCTTTTTGACTTCCCACGTCCCCCCACCATGCTCCAGCCTCTCAGGCACTTTTGGGGTATCTTCCCCTGGGTTCACCGAGCCAAATAGCCCGCAGGAGGCTTGTAACTGTTAGCTTGAACAGCAGGCTGGCTGCTTGGTTGCCATGGCAACAGCTGTTGTGAGTAAGTGGTCTTTGTGGCAGAAGATTTAATTTAATAAACTAAATTTGGGGGCCCAGTGGGAAGATCTGGTACAGGCTTTATTGGGTATCTTCTGTGGCGCTTGGCTGCGGCAGGGGGTATGCCGGAAAAGGGCTGGAAGCTTTTGTGCTGCAGAGGTAGGCCCGGGGATGAGAGCTACATCCTGTGTCGTCAGACACCCTGAGACTCCACTCTCCGCATCACCTAGGAGTGTGTCTGGCCAAGGTCTTGCACTGCTGCTTCCAGCTAGGAGGTATTGAAACAGCCTTCCCTTGGGGAACAACCAGAAAATCTGGACGAAGCATGCAGGACTTCTGTGCGAGGTCGAGACCGAGGTGGACAGGGCGGGTGTCCACCCCAAGGACCCATCTCAGTGTGGGCAGCAACCCTGGGGAAGCAACATGCTGTTTCTGTGCTACTATTGAAATAACAAAACTGGAAAGAGTTGTCTGTGCTTCCGTTCTTTCTTGATCCACTTCAGTCAGGTTTTTGTTCCTACTATTCCTCCGAAACGCTCTTGTCAAGGTCACCGAGGACCTCCATGTGACTAGTGTTAGTTGCTCAGTCGTGTCAGATTCCTTTCTGTGACCCCATGGACGGTAGCCCCTCCAGGTTCCTCTGTCTGTAGGAGTCTGAAGGCAAGAATACTGGAGTGGGCTGCCATTCCTTTCTCCAGGGGATCTTCCCGATCCAGGGATTGGACCCAGGTCTCCTACATTGCAGGCAGATTCTTTACCGTCTGAGCTACCAGGGAAGCCCCCCATGTGACTAGATCGCATTGTTAATGCCCAGTCCTCATCCTTCTTTTCTGTCAGCTGCTTTTGACACTGTCAGTCACTCTCTTTACCTTGTCACCCGGCCTCTGAGAGACCACACTCCACAGGCCATTCCCTCCCCTCTCTGTGCTGCGGCTTCCTCCTCCCTGACCCTTAAACTTTGGAGGGCCAGGGCTCAGGGCTTGGTCCTCTTGTTTATTCTGTCTTCTCTGGCTCTCTAAGGGATCTTGCCTAGACTCCTAAGTTCCCGGGAAACTGGCTCTGAGCCAGATATTTGCATGCTGGAAGTGCCTGGGGACCAACACCTGTGGGGGAGTGAGGGATGCTGGGAGCACAGAGAGAGAAGTTGAACCGTGATGCTCTTGCAGCAAAGGCTTGAGCTAACAGGGGCTGGGATCTGGGGAGTATCAGGTACTGTGCTTTGGAGAAATTATCTCAGTGAATTCTCATAAAGCCGTCATGTAGCAGATTCTGTCATTGTCCCCATTCTGCAGGTACAGAGGTTGAGGCTGGGTGAAGTTATCCAAAGTGCCCACTACGAGGATCTGGGACTCAGCTCCAGGTTGACTGCCTCCCAGAACCCTACATAGAGCCTCTAAAGAAAAAAGCATATTGAATACTCTTGAGCCAGGTCCTTGGTGGCCCTGCCAGAGCCCACAGCCCTGCCACTTACTCCCCTCACCACTGACATCCTAGAATGCACCCCTGCAGGGCTCCCAGGGCTTGTCCCCAGAACCTGTCACCTTTCTGAAAAGGGATACATCCCTCTGGGGATCTGGGGCAATACTTGAGGCCCACAAAGCTGTGGGAGTCTCCTGCTTCATTTGCAGATGCGAAGCTGGTTTTAGAAAAGGCAGAGGAACCAGAGGTCAAATTGCCAACATCCGCTGGATCATGGAAAAAGCAAGAGAGTTCCAGAAAAACATCTATTTCTGCTTGATTGACTATGCCAAAGCCTTTGACTGTGTGGATTACAATAAAGTGTGAAAAATTATGATAGAGATGGGAATACCAGACCACCTGACCTGCCTCTTGAGAAACCTATATGCAGGTCAGGAAGCAACAGTTAGAACTGGACATGGAACAACAGACTGGTTCCAAATAGGAAAAGGAGTATATCAAGGCTGTATATTATCACCCTGCTTATTTAACTTCTATGCAGAGTATATCAGGAGAAACGCTGGGCTGGAAGAAGCACAAGCTGGAATCAAGATTGCCGGGAGAAATATCAATCACCTCAGATATGCAGATGACACCACCCTTATGGCAGAAAGTGAAGAGGAACTAAAAAGCCTCTTGATGAAAGTGAAAGAGGAGAGTGAAAAAGTTGGCTTAAAGCTCAACATTCAGAAAACTAAGATCATGGCATCTGGTCCCATCACTTCATGGGAAATAGATGGGGAAACAGTGGAAACAGTGTCAGACTTTATTTTTTTGGGCTCCAAAATCACTGCAGATGGTGATTGCATCCATGAAATTAAAGGACACTTACTCCTTGGAAGAAAAGTTATGACCAACCTAGATAGCATATTCAAAAGCAGAGACATTACTTTGCCAACAAAGGTCCGTCTAGTCAAGGCTATGGTTTTTCCAGTGGTCGTGTATGGATGTGAGAGTTGGACTGTGAAGAAAGCTGAGCACCAAAGAACTGATGCTTTTGAACTGTGGTGTTGGAGAAGACTCTTGAGGGTCCCTTGGACTGTAAGGAGATCCAACCAGTCCATCCTAAAGGAGATCAGTCCTGGGTGTTCTTTGGAAGGACTGATGTTAAAGCTGAAACTCCAATACTTTGGCCACCTCATGCGAAGAGTTGACTCATTGGAAAAGACTCTGATGCTGGGAGGGGTTGGGGGCAGGAGGAGAAGGGGACGACAGAGGATGAGATGGCTGGATGGCATCACTGACTCGATGGACAAGAGTTTGAGTGAACTCTGGGAGCTGGTGATGGACAGGGAGGCCTGGCGTGCTGCAATTCATGGGGTCACAAAGAGTTGGATATGACTGAGCGACTGAACTGAACTGAACTGAGAAGTTTGTGCCTACTTCCTGTATTATAGAAAAATAATGTCCTAGCTCCTAAATCTTTGAATGAATGGAAGATGCTATGTGACTATTTCATATCTTTGTGTGTCCTTGGCTGGACTACCTCATATTCTTGAGGTTCACGAGCCCTCCTTTGATAGGCATAGACCTCCCTCTTTACTTAATACATGCGGGCTCTGAGAATGAGGGCAGGTGGGCAGATTTTCCCTTCCCCTAGCTAGTCCTGGAGCAAGTGAACCCCTCCTTCCATTCTTCTTTCCTTTCTTCCCTTATCTCCAGGCACTGTGCCTCCCTCTGCCCTGGGCTGGCTGCTGAGAACCTCCAGCTTTTTGGTGTGACTGTCAGGTTGGGGGTAGAGGTGGCAGAGGATGGTGCCGGAGGGGCCTCCCCTGGATTCTGTCCCTAAGACACCAAGGTGGCTGTGTTTCAGGATCTGTTGGAGGAGTTCTTGATTGATGAAAGAATTCAGGCAGCCCCAGAAGCAAAATGAAGGGATGAAGACCCAGGTGGTAGCTTTCAGCACATATGTGTGCAGACTTCAGAGAGGGAAGTTAGGGTGCGACCATGTATCACAAACGGTTCAGAAATTTACCCACAAAAAAAGTCCATGCCAAAATAAGCAAATCTCTAACCTTTGGGTTGAACCTCTTCACCTGCTTAAAGAGCTTTTATGTTTAAAGTAGACACGCATGTGCCACACATAAGCAAGCACGCCTGTGTGTGCACACATACATACATGTAAGTCCTGATGCACGCAAACATGCCCACATCCTCACAACAGCTTGAGCCCATGCATATACATAGGGGCATCTGTGCCACCCAGCAGTATACCTGAGCACACAGACTCCTGCTCAAGCTCAGCTGTGTCTGACTCTTTGCGACCCCATCCACTGTAGCCTGAGCTTCCCCTGTAGGTTAGTCGGTAAAGAATCTGCCTGCAATGCAGGAGACCCAGGTTCGATTCCTCGGTTGGGAAGATTCCCTGGAGAAGGAAATGGCAATCCTCTCCAGTATTCTTGCCTGGAGAATCCCATGGACAGAGGAGCCTGGCGGGCCACAGTCCATGGGGTTGCCAGAGTCGGACACGACTTAGCGACTAAACCACCACCACCACAACCACTGTAGCCTGCCAGGTTCCTCTATCCATGGGATTCTCCAGGCAAGAATACTGGAGAGGATTGCCATTTCCTTCTCTAGGTGATATTCCCAACCCAGGAATCAAACCCCCATCTCCTGTTTTGGCAGGTGGATTCTTTACCACTGAGCCACCTGGAAAGCCGGTACACAGACATATGCACCCAGGTACTCATACAAATATATAGACTCGGGATGGAAACTCTGCCTAGAGTAAAGCCATTCTCTCCTTTGCTATCTCTGGAGTCACTAGGGATCGGAGTGACATTCTCTGATCTCTCAGAAAGCTATTCTTGCTTTTGTCCACTCAGAGTCCAGGGTGACGTTTGAAGTCTGAAGGAGAAGCTTGGCATGTGGATGTGGGGGATGGTCATAGAGCACCTGTGGACTGTTCAGATCATCCGCTGTGGGGCTGGAGGGAGGGAGGGTGGGCTGCCTCCAGAGGCCATCTCCTGGGTTTCACTGGCTTCTGAAGTCCTGGGTGTCAGTTTGGGGTCCATGGGAGGAGGGCTGAGGACTAGGCTCTTGGTGGGTGGGGGAAGCTGGAAGTGGAGGAGGTGGCTGGTACTCTGGAGACCCTGGGGTGGTGTCTTTCCCAGACAGGGGAAGGAAGGAGTGACTGCTCAGTAGCAGAGGCCGAGGGCATTGGGAGGCTCAACCTGAGAATGCCAATGATCAGTGCTTGGTTTTAGGGCTGTGGGCTGTGCCCCAAACCTTGGTCCAACTGGAGGATACAGGAAGGACTGGAGCTTGGTGTGTGTGTGTGTGTGTGTGTGTGCACGCACGCGCGCTCAGTAGTTCAGTTCTGTTCAACTCTTTGTGACCCCATGGACTGTAGCCCGTCAGGTTCCTCTGTCCATGGGATTTTCCAGGCAAGCATATTGGAGTGGGTTACCATTTCATTCTCCAGGGGATCTTCCCAACCTAGGGATCGAACTCAAGTCTCCTGCATTTGCTGACAGATTCTTTATCACTGTGCCACTGGGGAAGCCCCCAGAGCTTGGTAGAGCCTCCAAAAGAACAAGAGCAGCTTCCCCCAGTGGCTTCCCTGGGGGAAGGAGGGTCCCACCTGAGAGCTGGGGAACTCCGGCAGCCCTATTTCCACTCCCTCATTCATAGCCTCAGACGAAGTACCTCTGTTTGCTGGGCTTTGTTTTCCTCTGTTGGTCTCTAGGGCAGCAATTTGCTCACATGACTTCATTTAATCCTCCCGGGAGCTGGAGGAGAGTCAGGAACTGTGCCTATTTTACGGCAAGAATGTCAGGTCAGACAGCTCATGAGGGGCAGAATCAAGAATTGAAACCCATATTATTTCTTCTTTAGAAAGGATTATTGATTTTTAAAAGTCACAAAAGCAACATACACCTGTTTTAGCAAGTGCAATGGTACAGAGCTATCTAAAGAAAAAGTTAAAATTCTCTCTTCCTGCCCTTTCTCCCTACCCTACTCCAATCCCATCTCCCTGAGCCTACATGGAGTTTCCTATTCTTTTCTCTATGGTCATAGAAATGCATACACACGTAGATAGCAAGTTTTCTCTCCCTTGCTCTCTCTTTACAGAGAAACTGAAATCTTACCTTATATGTGATTCCTCAACTTGCTTTTCCCTGTAAAATATTGGGACCATCTCTTCAGGACAGTGTGCTTAGATCTACCGCTCCTTTGGAGTGGCCCTAACAGAAGTTTACCCATTCCCCACTAATAGGCATTTAGGGTGTTTTAAATCTTTGCCAGTATACACAATGCTATAATAAATACTCTTATACATAGGACTTTACACATTCATACTTTTATTTCTGTTGCATGAAGTTCCCAAACTGGGATCACTGGTAAAAGTTTTGTATATTTTGAATTTAAACACACCTTGCCAAATCATTTTCTGCCACCTGGTAGACATGAACACTTCTGCTAGTTGTGTTTCCTGCATCCAGTTATCAGGTCTGGATGTTATTATTCTTTTTGATTTTTGCCCATCTGGTAGATGAAAATGACATGTTGTTTTATTTTTATTTTTTCCCCGTCGGTTGTTTCATATATTCATTGGCAATTTGTATTTCCTCTTTGATGAATTGTCCATATCTATTGCATAGTTATTATTTGGGTTGTCTTTTTCATATTTTCAGAGAATAACTTTTATCTGGTAAGTGTGGAATAAATAGTGAGTTATTAAATCATAGGATATTATTTGTCTTCTGAACTTAATAGTATCTCTGCCATAGGAAAATTCTTAATTTTTATAAAAGCCAATCTATTTACTTTATCCTTAATGACTTAAGGAAGGCTTCCTGCCTTCCAAAAGAATCATCCTCAATGTTCAGTTATTCTAATTTTATTATGTTTTTATTGTTTTTTAACTATTTATATGTAAAAGTCATCTGGAATTAATTGTATCTGTGTTGAAGTGAGGTCTTAATTTTGTTTTCTTCCATGTGAGTAGGCAGTTGTGTCAACACTATCCATGCGAAACTATCTTCCTCACTGCATTAGAATGCTGACATGTCATATACTGAGCTCTCATATGTATTATTTCTAGATTATATTCTGTTCCACTGATCTGCTTGTCTTCTCCTCAGCCAGTGCCATATTGCTTTGATTACAGTGGCTTTAGAGTTAGTTTTAATAACTGGCAAGGCAGACCTGTTCCATTGTTGTCTGTCTTCTTTTGGGGGTCTGGGTGTGGAGACTGGTCTGTTCTAGAGAGGTCAGGGCTCTTTTCAGATGTTTAATCTTTCAAATGAACTTTTAGATCTTTTTGTCAAGATAAAAGCAAAGAGAAAAAAGCACCTGGTGTTCCCACTGGAAGGACATGCATTTTAGTCTCACGTGAGTTTCCAAGCCCATGCCTGCCACAGTATAGGGCTGTTGTAGGCACTTACTGGTCTTGTGATCCTGTGAGTACATAGAAATGAGGTGAAAAAATGAGGCAGCTTTAACCTGAGCTTGGAACTTTCCCTGTGCAGAATATTGTTGTGTTGTTCCCTTGGAAAAGAAACATAAATTCATATTACGTTCATAGCGTTTGGTGATTATGTTTTTGTTTAAAATGTATAATGGATCAGAGATAACTGTGTTGGGTGCCGTGCTTGAAAACAATACCCTGTCCATGCCTCCTTGGGTAGCTGGTTAAGTTGTTTTTTTCTTTTTTTTTTTTTTAAGAGATGCCAAGATGTAGAGTTTTGAGATAGGATGGTTTGCACATTCAACATTCCAATAGCTATTGCCAAATTACCCTTCATGGGGCTGTCCTCCCAGGCTCCCAGCCCTCTCCCTAGACCTTGTCAATTGCCCCCTGCTCCCCCGCCCCCATGCTTGGTTTTCAGGGCCATAAAAGAGGTTGGTTCATGTTATTTAAATAGCTGCTTAAGAGCTATTAAAAGGAGTGGGCGGCAAAGTTGGAGTTGACACAATACTCTGTACTCCGCTCCCACACCCTCTCCCTGCCCCTTTCATCCATGCCAGGGTCACAGATCATACAAAGCAAGAGATACCAACTCTGGATCTCCCCTCCTGGGTTCTTCTTCCTGTCTGAGGAATTCTCTCAACTCTAATGCTTTTCAGCAGCACCCAGGATGCAAGAAGCTCTTCTACATCCCTCTCTCTCTCTCTCTCTCACACGCACACACACTCACACACAGTGCTTTAGCAGTGCTTGCTGTGTGACGGGGCCCTGGGAGTGCTGAGCTACATTCTATCCCTGGCTCTGTCCCTTTTTTCAAAGTCTATATTTAACCAGTTTGGTCCTAAAGGGAATTAGCCAAGTCAGGGCTCCAGTAGTGCCAGAAGCTTGCGATTATGCCAGAGGTTCTGACCTGGAGTCTGAGAATGGACCTCAGGGAGTTTGTGAGCCTCAGAAACCGCCTGCAGCGGTGGCATTTGGGTTCATGTGTTGTTGTTGTTTTTTTTTTTACCACAGCTTCAAGTAGGATCTCAGAGCAGGTATGAGACCACTGCCCCAGAAAGTTGAAGAGCGACTGCCACGGGGACAAAGTAGCTTTGTGAGGAGGTAGGGTAAAGGAGTGGCAATCTAGAGTCTAAAGGAGGGATTCTTAACAAGCAAAGATGCAGCAGGGGGTTGTATGTGGAATTTTCTGTGAGACCTCCTAAGACTAGGATGGAGAGATTTCATTAACTCCCAGAGTTCCTGACTCCAAAATTGAAGAATCACAGATACAGAGGCTTAATAATGTAACATACAAACATCATCTGAGAGGATAGATATTTCTAATAGTAATTTTTTCAAAATGAATGCATTTACTTCAGCATAGAAAACTGAAAAAATCTTCTAGAAATCTAAAAATCACCTATAATCCCAATAGCCAGAGATAATAACTTTTTTTTTTTAAGGATTTTTCCAGCGTCTGGATCTTTCTCTCACGCTCTCTCATCCTCTCTCTTCACATAAGTGCCTGTGTATATGCAAACCTGGGTTTGCCAGGTGGCTCAAAGGATCCACCTGCCAGTGTAGGAGATGGAGGTTTGATCCCTGGGTCGAGAAGATCCCCTGGAGAAGGAAATGGCAACCCACTCCAGTATTCTTGCCTGGAAAATCCCATGGACAGAGGAGCCTAGTGGGCTACAGTCACTGGGGTTGCAAAGAGTCTGACACGAGTCAGCATGAATACATATGCAAGCCTAGAATCATACTGATTTTTAACATGAATTTTTCTACTTATTATTTTAAACCACCATCTCCCATTGTTAAATAGTTTTCTAAAACAGTGTTTTCCAACCTCATTTTGGTAATAGAACCCTTATTTTCAAACCAAATCTTATACAGAAGGCTAAAATATAAAATAAATAAAAGATGAGATGTTCTAGCTAAAGCATAGGGAAAGAAGAAACACAATTTGAAAGCCACTGCTCTAAAAATTACAAGTTTTAATGGCTATGTAGTATTTTATTATATGAATGTGTTAGGGTGGCTAGATTTAGGAAATAAAAATATAAGATATCCAGGTAAATTGGAATTTCAGATAAAAATGAATCATTTTTTATATAACTATTTTTATTGTTCTGGGCAACCTGCATCTTACATGGCAACATTATCACATCTCATTGTTGGACATTTGTATTATTTCCAATGTTTTACTAGTATGAAATATATTGAGCGGTATATCTGTGTACCCATATCTTCATATACTTATTATTTTATATCACCCTAGGATCAGAATTGCTAGACCAAAGGTTGAAAATGTTTTAAAGGCTTTCAATATGTTTGCCAAGTTGTTTTCCCCAAAGGAATGGACTCTGGAGAGCTGTGTATGCAAGCATCATGTTTCAGGAGGTGTTAAACGTGTCCATCCATTTCCAGTGGTGTATATTAGGTGGTCATTCTGCCCCCGCAAGATCCTGAGACAGTAAGGTTCAGAGCTGGCAAGTTTGATCCATGGGGTCTAAAATAAGCCAAAACAGGCTGGTTAGCTCAGTAGCATCTGGGTGCTTGGGGTCAGGGGTCAGGTCTGAGAAGCAGTAGGGTAGAGATGTGCAGGGTTAAAAAAGAAGGACTCTCCATGACAGACTTCACCCAGCAGAAGTAAGGGAAGCTGCCAAGAGCTAGGCCCATTCTAAGGCATTATTTTTAGTAAGCAGCCTTGCGTTCCCTAAAGACAACCATTCTAAGCAGGGGAGAGGCTAGAGGAAAAAGTCTTGAAGTTTTTTTTCTCCATTTGAAAAAGAAAAATTACATAAACATAGTATTAACCAAAAGGATGGAAAATCACCCATAATCTCCCTATCCTAACAAATAGCTGTTTTTATTTTTCAATATGCCTTTCTTGTCAAGCTCCATAATTTTTACATCACTGCAATCACAGAATATACAATTTTTATCCTGCTCTTTCCTCCCATTATTGTACAAGTAATATTCTGTGCTGCTACACAGCTTTCATAGCTAATACTGCTAATGGTATTTTTCTTGATTTCACAGGTAATAATTATTCATTAAGACAAATTAGAACATCTAGATAAACAAAAATGGAATCAATGCACATATTAATTTGTGGCCTGCTTTTTTCACATAATTGTGTATAGTGAACATCTATCCATGTTACAAAAATACATTTCCACAACTTTTAAGATAATTGCAATGTGTTTTATTGAAGGGGTATACGAAAGTTTATTTAACCAATTCCCTATTACTGGAAATTTATGGGATTTTTCTCCACAATTTTGCTATTATAAATGGGATCCTTTCTTAATCATTTCCTTAGGATGGATTTCTAAAATTGAATCATATGTACACATTTTTTTCAGATTTTTGATACATACTGATACGTTTATCTCTAGAAGATTGTACCAGTTTATATGCCCTCTGTTAACATGTAAGAGTATATTTATCTCCCATAGCCTATGACAATTATTATAAATGGTTACCAAATACTCTTTTTAGTTAATAGAACATAATTGACAATCTTTCCCCTGAAAATTTGGACTATATTCAAACTTTCATTCTTATAAATGACTGTCATGAACATCTTTATCTCAGTATTTGTCTATAATTAATAATATGATTGGGGCTTCCCAGGTGGCATTAGTGGTAAAGAACCTGCCTGCCAATGCAGGGGACATAAGAGACACAGGTTCAATCCCTGGGCTGGGAAGGTACCCTGGACAAAAACATGGCAACCCACTTTAGTATTCTTGCCTGGAGAATCCCATAGACAAAAAGGCTTGACGGGTTACAGTCCATAGGGTCACAAAGAATTGAACATGACTAGGGCGACTTTGGCATAGTCAATAAAGCAGAAATAGATGTTTTTCTGGAACGCTCTTGCTTTTTCCATGATCCAGCAGATGTTGGCAATTTGATCTCTGGTTCCTCTGCCTTTTCTAAAACCAGCTTGAACATCAGGAAGTTCATGGTTCACGTATTGCTGAAGCCTGGCTTGGAGAATTTTGAGCATTACTTTACCAGCATGTGAGATGAGTGCAATTGTGTGGTAGTTTGAGCATTCTTTGGCATTGCCTTTCTTTGGGATTGGAATGAAAACTTCCAATCCTGTGGCCACTGCTGAGTTTTCCAAATTTGCTGGCATATTGAGTGCAGCACTTTAACAGCATCATCTTTCAGGATTTGAAACAGCTCAACTGGAATTCCATCACCTCCACTAGCTTTGTTCGTAGGGATGCTTTGCAAGGCCCACTTGACTTCACGTTCCAAGATGTCTGGCTCTAGATTAGTGATCACACCATCATGATTATCTGGGTCGTGAAGATCTTTTTTGTACAGTTCTTCTGTGTATTCTTGCCACCTCTTCTTAGTATCTTCTGCTTCTGTTAGGTCCATACCATTTCTGTCCTTTATCGAACTCATCTTTGCATGAAATGTTCCCTTGGTATCTCTAATTTTCTTGAAGAGATCTCTAGTCTTTCCCATTCTGTTCTTTTCCTCTATTTCTTTGCATTGATCGCTGAAGAAGGCTTTCTTATCTCTTCTTGCTGTTCTCTGGAACTCTGCATTCAGATGCTTATACCTTTCCTTTTCTCCTTTGCTTTTTGCCTCTCTTCTTTTCACAGCTATTTGTAAGGCCTCCCAAGACAGCCATTTTGCTTTTTTGCATTTCTTTTCCATGGGGATGGTCTTGATCCCTGTCTCCTGTACAATGTCATGAACCTCATTCCATAGTTCATCAGCCACTCTATCTATCAGATCTAGGCCCTTAAATCTATTTCTCACTTCCACTGTATAATCATACGGGATTTGATTTAGGTCATGCCTGAATGGTCTAGCGGTTTTCCCTGCTTTCTTCAATTTGAGTCTGAATTTGGTAATAAGGAGTTCATGATCTGAGCCACAGTCAGCTCCCAGTCTTGTTTTTGTTGACTGTATAGAGCTTCTTCATCTTTGGCTGCAAAGAATATAATCAGTCTGATTTCGGTGTTGACCATCTGGTGATGTCCATGTGTAGAGTCTTCTCTTGTGTTGTTGGAAGAGGGTGTTTGCTATGACCAGTGCATTTTCTTGGCAAAACTCTATTAGTCTTTGCCCTGCTTCATTCCGCATTCCAAGGCCAAATTTGCCTGTTACTCCAGGTGTTTCTTGACTTCCTACTTTTGCATTCCAGTCCCCTATAATGAAAAGGACATCTTTTTTGGGCATTAGTTCTAAAAGGTCTTGTAGGTCTTCATAAAACCGTTCAGCTTCAGCTTCTTCAGCGTTGCTGTTTGGGGCATAGACTTGGATAACTGTGATATTGAATGGTTTTCCTTGGAGACGAACAGAGATCATTCTGTCATTTTTGAGATTGCATCCAAGTACTGCATTTCGGACTCTTTTGTTGACCATGATGGCTACTCCATTTCTTCTGAGGATTCCTGCCTGTAGTAGTAGATATAATGGTCATCTGAGTTAAATTCACCCATTCCAGTCCATTTTAGTTCGCTGATTCCTAGAACGTCGATGTTCACTCTTGCTGTCTCTTGTTTGACCACTTCCAATTTGCCTTGATTCATGGACCTGACATTCCAGGTTCCTATGCAATATTGCTCTTTACAGCATCGGACCTTGCTTCTATCACCAGTCACATCCACAGTGGGTATTGTTTTTGCTTTGGCTCCATCCCTTCATTCTTTCTGGAGGTATTTCTCCACTGATCTCCAGTAGCATATTTTATTGACTATGCCAAAGCCTTTGACTGTGTGGATCACAAGAAACTGTGGAAAATTCAGAAAGAGATGGGAATACCAGACCACCTGACCTGCCTCTTGAGAAATCTGTATGCAGGTCAGGAAGCATCAGTTAGAACTGGACATGGAACAACAGACTGGTTCCAAATAGGAAAAGGAGTACGTCAAGACTGTATATTGTCACCCTGCTTATTTAACTTCTATGCAGAGTACATCATGAGAAACGCTGGACTGGAAGAAACACAAGCTGGAATCAAGATTGCCGGGAGAAATATCAATAACCTCAGATATGCAGATGACACCATCCTTATGGCAGAAAGTGAAGAGGAGCTAAAAAGCCTCTTGATGAAAGTGAAAGAGGAGAGTGAAAAAGTTGGCCTAAAGCTCAACATTCAGAAAATGAAGATCATGGCATCTGGTCCCATCACTTCATGGCAAATAGATGGGGAAACAGTGGAAACAGTGGCTGACTTTATTTTTCTGGGCTCCCAAATCACTGCAGATGGTGATTGCATCCATGAAATTAAAAGACACTTACTCCTTGGAAGAAAAGTTATGACCAACCTAGATATTATATTCAAAAGCAGAGACATTACTTTGCCAACTAAGGTCTGTCTAGTCAAGGCTATGGTTTTTCCTGCGGTCATGTATGGATGTGAGAGTTGGACTGTGAAGAAAGCTGAGCACCGAAGAATTGATGCGTTTGAACTGTGGTGTTGGAGAAGACTCTTGAGAGTCCCTTGGACTGCAAGGAGATCCAACCAGTCCATTCTGAAGGAGATCAGTCCTGGGTGTTCTTTGGAAGGACTGATGCTAAAGCTGACACTCCAGTATTTTGGCCACCTCATGTGAAGAGGTGACTCATTGGAAAAGACTCTGATGCTGGGAGGGATTGGGGGCAGGAGGAGAAGGGGACGACAGAGGATGAGATGGCTGGATGGCATCACTGATTCAATGGACATGAGTCTGAGTGAACTCCGGGAGTTGGTGATGGACAGGGAGGCCTGGCGTGCTGCGATTCGTGGGGTCGCAAAGAGTTGGACACAACTGAGCGACTGAACTGAACTGAACTGAGAGTGACTTAGCACACACTCATGCAATTATATTATTAAAATAGGAAAATGAGACGAGAAGGCATATTTATACATCACTCCCTTCTTCCAAAGTTTAAATTTAAATATTCTGAATATATGGGAGATTTGGAGCCCATTTGGTACCCTGCCATGACCAGGGGAAGATAATGGACAGAATAAAATAGAAAAGGCCATGTGCCAAGAGATATAGCACTAGAAATGTACTGCTGGACTGTTTTCCAAAAGGGTGCTAATTTAATAACTTTCAGGGAACTTAAAAACAATTTAATATGAGTCAAAGATATTAGTCAAGGAAGAAAAGCACTATCCGTCATAAACCCACCATAATGTCATTTTCCACAAATGACTCTCAAACCACAATAAAACACACATTTCTGTTCCTCTTGGACCCAAACTAGGCCCATCTGCCTAGTCCATGCACTTGGCAGAAGTTACCAGTGGTGGTCTCAGGTTAACTTGCTTCCTGCAGCTTCTCCATTCTAGATAGCCTTTGTATTCTTACCTCCTGTCCAAACTCAAGGCCCCAGGAGGAGTAAGGACAATTTTGGTGACACTTAATCAGAGTTGCTGGTCATTCCTCCAGCTCCCACAGAACTGGGGTCTCTGGGACACAATGTACATCTTCCTCATGTGACAAACACCCCCTGAGCACCTACTGTGTATCAAGGTCACATAAGAAGACGCTCTTGGCTCTTTAAAGGTTCTCTACAATCTGCAATAAATACATCTTGAAGAATGATGAGGTGAATGGATATAGTTATAGTTCGTTTAATGTTCAAGGTGGAAGATGCCGCAGGGTCCATCTTGCTCAACCCCCCTCCTTTTATACAATCATTTAGTGAGGGCCTCCCATGGCCCGGATGTGATGATTGTATATAACACACTTGATACTTCTGGGTGGTAAGTATCATCACCTTCTTTCTGCAGCTATGGAAACTGCTGTACTCAGAGGTTAACCCAGGCTCTGCAGAGTGGCTTGTGAGCTAGCCTGAGACACTCAACCAACAGCTCTTCACAGTCCTCCTTGGCCTGCCTGCCCCTTTCAACCAAGTTACTAAGTTAAGCACTCAACACCAGACACTTTTTTTAATGTCTGTGCTGGGTCTTCGTTGCTGCCCACGAGCTTTCTCTAGTTGTGGCCAAGCAGGGTATTCTCTCGAGTTGCAGTGCAGGGGCTTCTCATTTGTTGGCTTTTGTTGTGGAGAATGAGATGTAGAGCTTGGCCTCAGTAGCTGTGACGCATGGCCTTAGTTGCCCCATGGTATGTGGGGATCTGCCCAAACCAGGGATCGAACCCATGTCTCCTGCATTGTAGGCAGATTCTTTACTGCTGAGCCATCTGGGGAGCCCTTTAAAAGGCTAAAAATGCATAAAATGAACAGAATGAACAAAAAGGAAATGACACCAGTCGCCCATGAGCCTGAGGACCAATCTCTTCAGAGTGTACTTTCGTGGTTGGTTCCTCAAGTACAGTTGATGTTAATAGCCTTGACCAGGGTTTGGCTTCTTAGCGTTTTCCCCACATCCCATTTTTAGTTGTTAGAGTCTCACGTTGGGGAGAAACCAAGCTGGGTCTCAAGCATCATCTGAATGCTGAATTCACCTGCAACAGCCACCCGTTCCCTCACCTTTTGTATTGTCTCCATCTGGCTATTGATTTGTTTCCTTCAATATCCTTTGTAATAAACTGGTAATCTAATGAATTTGGTGAGCTGCTCTAGCAAATTAATTGAACCCAGTGAGGGGGCTGTAGGAACTTGTGGTTTTTAGCCAGTAGGTCAGAAGCACAGGTAACAGTCTGGGCTTGCAGTTGTGCCTGAAGTGGAAGGCAGTCTTGGACTGAGCCCTGAACCTGTGGAATCTGATACCACCTCTAGGTAGATGGTGTCAGGATTGAGTTGAATGGTAGGACACCCAGCTGGTGTCTAAGAATTGCTCATTGGTGGTTTGGGGAAAAACCCCTATACCTTGCAATTGGGTCCCAGAATCCTTCATCTCTCTTTTATATCAAGGTTCTCAGCTAAGATCTCAGAAGGATAGAGGAAAATTACTTTTCCTCCCTTAAACTTCCCTTCTCCTCCTTTCCATCTGAAACTTCTGCCCCAAATTGTTATAGCTGAGGAAGGGCTTACTTTTCATCAATTTATTTATTCTGAAATTCACTCTGAAAATGTTTATGTTGATGATGACAGTAATTAGCTCAACTCTTTTAGGTAGAGAATTAAGGTTCATCTGGCTTTTAAGGGAACATTTCATGCAAAGATGGGCTTGATAAAGGACAGAAATGGTATGGACCTAACAGAAGCAGAAGATATTAAGAAGAGGTGGCAAGAATACACAGAAGAATTGTACAAAAAAGATCTTCATGACCCAGATAATCACAATGGTGTGATCACTCACCTAGAGCCAGACATCCTGGAATGTGAAGTCAAGTGGGCCTTAGAAAGCATCACTACGAACAAAGCTAGTGGAGGTGATGGAATTCCAGTTGAGCTGTTTCAAATCCTGAAAGATGATGCTGTGAAAGTGCTGCACTCAATATGCCAGCAAATTTGGAAAACTCAGCAGTGGCCAAGGGCTAGAAAAGGTCAGTTTTCATTGCAATCGCAAAGAAAGGCAATGCCAAAGAATGCTCAAACTACTGCACAATTGCACTCATCTCACACGCTAGTGAAGTAATGATCAAAATTCTCCAAGCCAGGCTTCAGCAATACGTGAACCGTGAACTTCCAGATGTTCAAGCTGGTTTTAGAAAAGGCAGAGGAACCAGAGATCAAATTGCCAACATCTGCTGGATCATGGAAAAAGCAAGAGACTTCCAGAAAAACATCTATTTCTGCTTTATTGACTATGCCAAAGCCTTTGACTGTGTGGATCACAATAAAGTGTGGAAAATTCTGAAAGAGATGGGAATACCAGACCACCTGACCTGCCTCTTGAGAAACCTATATGCAGGTCAGGAAGCAACAGTTAGAACTGGACATGGAACAACAGATTGGTTCCAAATAGGAAAAGGAGTACATCAAGGCTGTATGTTGTCACCCTGCTTATTTAACTTCTATGCAGCGTACATCATGAGAAACGCTGGACTGGAAGAAACACAAGCTGGAATCAAGATTGCCAGGAGAAATATCGATAAGCTCAGATATGCAGATGACACTATCCTTATGGCAGAAAGTGAAGAGGAACTCAAAAGCCTCTTGATGAAAGTGAAAGAGGAGAGTGAAAAAGTTGGCCTAAAGCTCAACATTCAGAAAACTAAGATCATGGCATCTGAGTCCCATCACTTCATAGGAAATAGATGGGGGAACAGTGGAAACAGTGTCAGACTTTATTTTTTTGGGCTCCAAAATCACTGCAGATGGTGATTGCAGCCATGAAATTAAAAGATACTTCCTCCTTGGAAGGAAAGTTTTGACCCACCTAGATAGCATATTCAAAAGCAGAGACATTACTTTGCCAACAAAGGTCCGTCTAGTCAAGGCTATGGTTTTTCCTGCGGTCATGTATGGATGTGAGAGTTGGACTGTGAAGAAAGCTGAGAACCAAAGAATTGATGCTTTTGAACTGTGGTGTTGGAGTAGACTCTTGAAAGTCCCTTGGACTGCAAGGAGATCCAACCAGTCCATCCTAAAGGAGATCAGTCCTGGGTGTTCTTTGGAAGGACTGATGCTGAAGCTGAAATTCCAATACTTTGGCGACCTCATGCAAAGAGATGACTCATTGGAAAAGACCCTGATGCTGGGAGGGATTGGGGGCAGGAGGAGAAGGGGACAACAGAGGATGAGATGGCTGGATGGCATTACCGACTCAACGGACATGAGTTTGAGTGAACTCCGGGAGTTGGTGATGGACACAGAGGCCTGGCGTGCTGTGATTCGTGGGTTGCAAAGAGTCGGACACGACTGAGTGACGGAACTGAATTGAGCTGAAAAGAATAAATACCTTTGCATTTATTTGTATAAAGGAAAAGGTAAAATTCCTTCATTTTCCAGCCCCCTCTTGGAAGTGCCACTTGCTGGAATGACCACTATTTAGCACTCTACCGTGGTGGTAGTTTAGTCTCTAAGCTGTGTCCGACCTTTGCCATCCCATGGTCTGTAGCCTGCCAGGCTCCTCTGTCGATGGAATTTTCCAGATGAGAATACTGGAGTGGGTTGCCATTTCCTTCTCCGGGGGGATCTTCCTGACCCAGGAATCGAACCCAGGTCTCCTGTATTGCAGGCAGATTCTTTACCAACTGAGCTATGAGGGAAGCCCGACACTCTACTATATATTTTTGAAAATAAATCTATGCATTTATATATGCATATATTTATGAACTCTGTGTACAAAATGAATCACGATATTCATACCTAACTTACTCCTCCTAACATTTGTTAGAATTCTGTGGTAAGAATAAACTGTAATTTATTTAATCAGTCCTCTACTGATGGGCATTTAAATTGTTTCCAGTATTTTAAATAAATGCTACTGTAATTAAGGTACTTGTACATTTCAAATACTCATGTGAGTTTAATTATAGAGTTAATATCTAGAAATGTAAGATGATCATATAATCTGTCGCATAAACTAAGACAAATTCTAAATCAGAGGGGGTCCTGAGAGTACACTGTCTCAGGAAAATCAGGTATATGTTTATATAAATTTGAAACTTCTACTGAGTCAAATGGCATTAATAGCATTTAAAATTCTGGTGTTGGAACTTCCCTGGTAGTCCAGTGGTTAATAATTCACCTTGCAATGCAAGGGATGTGGGTTGAATCCCTGGTCGGGAAACTAAGATCCCACATGCCATGGGGCAACTAAGCCCTTGAACCACAACTGCTGAGCTTGTGTGCTCTGGAGCCTGTGCACCACAATGGAAAGCCTGAATGCTGCAACTAAAACCTGACCCCGCCAAATAACTAAATATTTTTTTTAAATGCTGGTGTCAGCCTTGGTCATACCGGTTGATAATCCACCAACATATAAGGGCTCCTATTTCTTCAAGCTTTCAAAATACATTATAGTAATAATTATCTTTGAATTTACTAAATTTCCACAAACTGGAATCAAGATTGCTGGGAGAAATATCAATAACCTCAGATATGCAGATGACACCACTCTTATGGCAGAAAGCAAAAAAGAACTTAAGAGCCTCTTGATGAAAGTGAAAGAGGAGAGTGAAAAAGCTGAGTTAAATCTCAGCACTCAAAAAACTAAGATCATGGCATCCAGTCCCATCATTTTATGGCAAATAGATGGGGAAACAATAGAAACAGTGATAGACTTTATTTTGGGGGGCTCCAAAATCACTGCAGATGGTGACTGCAGCCGTGAAATTAAAAGATGCTCCTTGGAAGAAAAGCTATGACCAACCTAGACAGCATATTAAAAAGCAGAGACATTGCTTTGCTGACAAAGGTCTGTCTAATCAAAGCCATGGTTTTTCTCGTAATCATGTATGGATGTGAGAGTTGGACTGTAAAGAAAGCCGAGTGCCAAAGAACTGATGCTTTTGAACTGTGGTGTTGGAGAAGACTCTTGAGAGTCCCTTGGACTGCAAGGAGATCCAACCAGTCCATCCTAAAGGAAATCAATCCTGAATATTCATTGGAAGGACTGATGCTGAAGCTGAAATCCCAAACCTTTGGCCTCGTGATATGAAGAGCTGACTCATTGGAAAAGACCCTGATACTGGGAAAGATTGAGGGTGGGAGGAGAGGGGACTACAGAGGATGAGATGGTTGGGTGGCATCACCGATGTGATTCATGAGTTTGAGCAAGCTTCAGGAGTTGGAATGGACAGGGAAGCCTGGTGTGTGCAGTCCTTGGGGTCACAAAGAGTCAGACACAGTGAGCGACTGAACTGACTTACTACATTAGCAATAAGTTGTATCTTGTTTTAACTTATTTTTATTTAATAATCAGTGACACTGAACATCTATCATTGATTGTTGATCATTTGTATGTCATATTTCTACAAACTACTTGTTGACACCTTGTATGTCTGTTGTTGTTCAGTTGTGAGTCACGTCTGACTCTGTGACCATGTGGACTGCAGCATGCCAGGTTTCCCTGCCATTCAGTGTCTTCCAGAGTTTGCTCAAATTCATGTCCATTGACTTGGTGATATCATCTAATCATCTCATCCTCTGCCACCCCCTTCTCCTTTTGCCTTCAGTCTTTCTCAGCATCAGGGTCTTTTCCAATGTGTCAGCTCTTCACATCAGGTGGCTAAAGTATTGGAGCTTCAGCTTCAGCATCAGTTCTTTCAATGAATAATCAGGGTTGATTTCCGTTAGAACTGACTGGTTTGATCTCTTTGCAGTCCAAGGGACTCTCAAGAGTCTTCTCCAGTACCACAATTTGAAGGCATAATTCATCATTCATCCTTCTTTATGGTCCAACTCTCACATCCATACATGACTACTGGAAAAACCATAGCTTTGACTGTATGTACCTTTGTTGGCAAAGTGGTGTCTCTGCTTTTTAATATACTGTCTAGTTTTGTCATAGCTTTCCTTCCAAGGAGCAGGCATCTTTTAATTTCATGGTGTAGTTACCATGATTTTGGAGCCTAAGAAAATAAAGTCTGTCACTGCTTCCATTTTTTCCCCTTCTATTTGGCATGAAGTGATGGGACCAGATACCTTGATCTTAGTTTTCTGGGTGTTGAGTTTTAAGCCAGCTTTTTCTCTCTCCTCTTTCACCCTCATCAAGAGGCTCTTTAGTTCCCCTTCACTTTCTGCCATTAGAGTGGTGTCATCTGCATATCTGAAATTCTTGAAATTTCTCCTGGCAATCTTAATTCCAGCTTGTGATTCATCCAGCCCAGCATTTCACATGATGTACATATAAGTTAAATAAGCAGGGTGGTAATTTACAGCCATGTATACAACCGTTTATGTCCACATTTCTTTTTTATTTTTTTTAATTTTTAAGAAATTGAGGCCTGGTAACTAGGTGGCGTCTTTTAAAAAATTATTGATTTATGACTGTTTTGGGTCTTCATTGCTGTGCACAGGCTTTTTCTGGTTGCAGTGATCAGGGGCTGCTTTCTAGTTGTGGTCACAGGCTCCTCAGTGCAGTGGCTTCTCTTGCCTCAGAGCACGGGCTCTAGGGTGCGGGCTCAGTTGTGGTGCACAGGCTTCGTTGCCCGGTGGCACGTGGGATCTTACTTCCCGTACCAAGGATTGAACCCGTGTCCTCTGCATTGGCAGGTAGATTCTCAACCGCTGAACCACCAGGCAAGTCCTTATATTCTTTGAAGTATTCTTTTCCATTATAGTTTTCCCAGCACACTGACGGTAGTTCCCTGTGCTTTACTGGAGGACCAGGTTGTGCATCCATCCTGTGTAACAGTTTCCATCTGCTAACCCCAAACTCTTAGTTCACCCCTCCCCGACTCAGCCCACCTTGGCCACCACAGGTCTGTTTTCTACATCTGTGTGTGTATCTGTTTCGTAGATAGCTTCATTTGTGTCATAGTTTACATTCCACATATAGGTGAGATCATATGGTGTTTGTCTCTCTCTGACTTACTGTGATAATCTCTAGATCTATCCATGTTGCTGCAAATCGTGTTAGTTCGTTCCTTTTCGTGTCTGAATAATACTCCATTGTGTCTATGCGCCACATCTTATCCAGTCATCTGTCGATGGATATTTAGGTTGCTTCCATGTCTTGGCCATTGTGAATAGTGCTGCTATGAGCACAGTGGTGCATGCCTCTTTTTGAGTTATGGTTTTATCTGGACATTTGCCTAGGACAGGGATTGCTGGGTCATATGGTATTAATAGTTTTATTTTCAGTTCTTTTGAGATACCTCCTGAGAGACTGTCCCTCGCTCAGTCACTCCACACTGGTTTCCATAGTGACTGCACCAACTTACTGTCCCACCAGCAGTGTGGGAGGGTTCCCTTTTCTCTACACCCTCGCCACCATTTGTAGTTTGTAGTATGTCTACATTTCTTGTGAATTGTTGGCTCTTTGATTCATAAGAGCTCTTTGTATATTAAAGAAGTTAGTTCTTTGTTTGGCATATATTTGGCTAATATACTTTTTTCCCCAGTGTGATATTTGTATCTTGACTTTCTGGTATTTCTAGTTTTAAAAGTCTTTATGTAGTTTTAAAAATAACATTTGAATTTCATGTTCAAGATTGCCAAAAAATAGAATAAAAAGTAAGCAATTTTCTCTTTATACTTCTCAGTTTCTTTTTTAAATTAAAATTTTTTGAGCCACCTAGAATTAATTTTGGTTTTAGAAATGCATTCAGCTTTGTTTGTTTCTGTGTTGTCTAGCTGCATTGCTAACATCATCCTTCCCCTTCCCCCTGCCATTTGAAATGCAACTGTATCTTATGACAACCCTTCATATTTACTTGGATCTATTTCTGATCTCTCCATTTTCTTTTACTGATCTGTTTGGTATTATGCCAGTAGTATCTTGCCATACAAAATCTACAGTCTTTGATATGTCTTAATATCTGATAGGCCTATTTCTCTATCTTTAATTTTTTTCAGATTTTCACTGCTTGTTCACTCATATTTAAACTCTCCTAGCTGAATCCTTACCGCCCCCCCCCACCCCCAACACAGTTGTTATTTGCTGTTTAGTCGGATTGCCCTGAGTTTGTAGATTAAGTCAGGGAAAATTTGTATCTTAATATCACTGAAGCTTTTTCAAGAATGAACTGCATTTTCTCTTTAAGATTCTGTTTAGCCACAGGGTGGACATCTAGGAAAACAAGGATGAGCATATATAGTAAGTGGCTTATTTAGATTGCATGAAATGGTTGTTCGTTGTTGCTCATTAACAGCGCATGGTTCGGTGCACTGTGGAGAACTGCAATGAATACGGTACAGAAGCCCACGTCGCCCTGGACCCCAACACAGGCATCTGTGATCAGATGATCATTGTCTCTGATTTCTCATTGAATAAAACCGCATCTTTGGCGTATCCCAGAAGTCATCAAAATGTCTCTGTTCATTAAAAAATATTACTATTATCCCTGTTTCCAGACTTTACAGCCACTTCGTATATTGTACTTAGATAAAATGCTGGGCTGCAGGGGAGGGCCAGTCCTGGGGCATGGTCCTGCTGAGGGGACAAGTTGTACTCATCCCGGCAGTGGCTCTTTAAGAAAGTCTCCCAGGAGGCAGGCTGCTTTTTCCAGTTCCCCTTCCCTGCCTCCTTTTTCTTTTTGTTTAACCTCATTTTAAAAGTCTGTCTCTGTCCTGCTTTCTCCTATTGATGGGTCTAACCTAATTGTTTAATGACATTAGTCATGAACAACAGGTAATGTATTTTTGAACTTGACCCACAATGCCAATCATGTACTGCCTCAGCCACTATTGGCTCTAATTTGGCTCTCTGTGCTGAAAAGTGTCTCAAACTAAGGTGCCCACCCCGTGATCAGGGTATGCTGAGTCTAATGAGTAGAATTTGATCCTGGCCCAGCTGGTCCCAATCTCAGTGGAGGCTATCGTCACCCTCAAAATTGTCATATCGGTGTGTTCTATTTGTGACCCCATGGACTGTAGCCCACCAGGCTCCTCTGTCCATGTGATTTCCCAGGCAAAAATACTGCAGTGGGTTGCCATTTCCTTCTCCGGGGAACTTCCCAACCCAGGGATGGAACCGGAGTCTCCTGCATTGCAGGCAGATTCTTTATCACCTGAGCCACCAAAGAAGCCCTGTTACGTGACCCATTATTGCTTTTATTTTTCCGATTAATATCTGACAAGTTCAAGTTCAATAGATTCGGAGTATAAAACACCGGAAGTGCAATAACTTACAAACAGTGACACACTACACTTGCGTTACTGGAGCAGAACGAGGTGGGGACCTATACCGCATGTCGGTGGGGAGGGTATGTGTTGGGCCTGGGGAGCCCTGAGAGCCGTCACAGCAGTTCTCTTTGCTGGCTTCCTTGCTCTCAGCCACAGAGCGTGGCAATGTTGTTTGGAGGATTGATACAATCCAGCAGACAAGAATCTGACTGGAAATCAGTTTTGTCCCCCTTGAACTGTGACTGCAGCTGAAGTCCATCAAGACCCTGAGGGTGTCCCTGGCTGGAAAGACCAAGGAGAGCCTGAGCTGACCTGGGGAAATCTGGTTATGTGCTATTTAGGTCTGAGTAATACAAGCTCTTCTACTTCTCATTTTTTCCGTGTTCTTTCTAGCCCTAAGCAAAGAAATATTTCCATCCTCATGTCAGGCCAAGAGATGACAGCACTGGGCAGGTCTCCATTAGAGCCATGAACTGATGCTCTGAACCCTGAGCCCAGGAGGGAGGCCACCCCTATCCTGCACTTGTCAGGGCCTGTTTGTGGTCCAGGCACTGAAGGCCAGCTTGCTTGGGAGCTGAGGGACTCAGAGTCGGAAGGCGGGTGCCAAGCTCATCTGGCCCTGGAGTAGTCTGAAGGCACCCCGAGGAAGCTTCGTCCTTAGGCTTTGCAGCCAGACAGCCTCAATTCTAGTCCCAGCCCAGCCACTCAGAAGCTGTGTGACCTTGGGCTGGTTATTTTACCTCTCTGGGCTTCAGTTTCCACCTCTGTAAAATAAGGATTAAAAAAACACCTATTTGGCAAGACTACTTGAAGATAGCATCCAGGTCATCGTAGACCCTCAGTGAGCAGACAGTATCAGATTAGAAGAGGCCTAATCTTTCCTCATACTCTGCAGCAGTTGTGGCTGGGAGGGTCAGCCAGAGTTCTGGTACCCCTTACAGACCCAGGAATGCTCTCCTCAACTTGGGTAAGCTGATAAGCAGGTGGAAACTGAGCTTTCACACCACACATTGCTAGCATGGACCACCCTCAGAATCCCTCCATCCCTAGATGGCCTCTGGGCTGAGCAGAGGAAATGAGACCCAGAGAGCTTGATTGGGACTGGCATCTTCCTGGATCTGAGCAGAGGTGGTCTGGAACAGTGGACCTGGTGCCCTGTCCCATCCTTGAATGGAGGACCCTAATTGGGAATGGGTGCCCCTTTCCCAATGAGTGTCTCTTTCTTGATGAGACCACTGATGTCATAAAGCTCTGAAGTTATCAGCACCCTGGAGAAGTCAGGCCATGGTGGGAAATCTAACTGGAAGTTCAAGGTGGGCTTCCCAGGCAGCCCCTACCTTGGGCTCCTTGGTATGTAATTGAACTAGAACCTCCCAGGCCTGGAAGCATAAGTGTTACAAGGTGGCATTTCTAGAGTAAACTTGGAGGCTCTAGCTGAGTTGCATTTGGCTCTGCTGATAGTGAAACTCTGGGTCAGTACAAGTAGAGGCCAGAAAACCAGACTCACAGTGCTGCTCCTGGGAGGAGGTCAGGGGAGATGGCTTAGGTTCCTCCTGACTCTTGGTCCTGTCATTTCAGTAGCTTGTGACTAGTAGTCGCTCACCTCCCTGCACCCTCTGGAAGCAGCAGCTCAGCCTTGGTTGCACATTGGAACATCTGCAGAGCCTTAAGAACCCCTGATGCTTGCCACTCACCTCCAGAGATTTTGATGTAGTTGGTCCTTGGTAGGACCTAGATGTCAGGATGTTAAAAGTCTTCCCAGATGATTCTAATGTTCAGCCAGGGTTGAGAGCCACTGCTAAAAAGGCAGGCGAGCTAATGATAATTAATATATAATCTATGTGCCAGTTACTGTGCTAAACCCATCATCTACATCATCTCCTTGAATCCTCACCGTAATCCCCATTTTCCAGATAAAGAAGCACGCTCAGAAAGGCTAGGTGACTTTCCAAGGCCAGAGAGCAGTAAGCACTTGGCATGCTATCCCAGGGCCATCAGATTTCGAAGCCCAGGCTGACAACCTTATAATAAAGGACTACTTTTGAAAAGGACATCCTAGGTAGCCCTAGTGGTTAAGAACTCGCCTGTGAATGCAAGAGATGTAAGAGACATGGGTTCGATCCCTGGGTCAGGAAGATCCTCTTGATAAGGAAATGGCAACCCACTCCAGTATTCTTGCCTGGAGAATCCCATGGACAGAGGAGCCTGGTGGGCTACAGTCCTCAGGGTCACACAGAGTCGGACACGACTTGGTATACATGCAATTTGAAAAGGAAGATGGGGACATGTCTGGGGCAGGCGCTCAGTAACCCAGGCAAGTTTCCCCTGTGCCCAAGCTGGATTGCCAGCCTGGTGCCGCCCTCGGCATCCTGTCTGGTTGAGCAGGAACCCTGGCAGTCCAAGCGGAGTTGGCTGCTTCCCCAGAACCCAGCAGTGTGCGGAGACACTCAGGGGGCCCGCCTTTTCATTTGGGAGAGGTGGAACCCGAGACAGTGTTCTCAGAGATGGTGACTCATGCACTGTTCCCCAGCTCTCCTAATGAATGGCAGTCTTTTAATGTGAGACACAGCATCAGATGAGATTTTTGTTCCCAGGGCAGTCAGGAGTGGTTGGGAATTATATTTTGTTCACCAGGTGTTTGGGGTTTAAAGCAGCCTCAGGAAAAAAAAAAAAAAGTCAAGAGTCATCCATTAAAAAGGACCAGAGTCTTTTTATTTGCAGTCCCAGTGAATTTAGTGAAAGGCAAACCCAGCAGGTACCTGTTTTACTGGTCATAAAAGGAAATTGAGCAGCAGTTATTCCAAAGGAGTTAGAGTTGTTTAAATCTAAAATTTAGGGATACGTGTATGTTTTAAAGGAAAATTTACAAGGCTTGGAGATTTGGGTTGAACTGTTTTTGATGAAAATGACATGGAAAATATTTTCCTTTCTTATTTTAAAACTTCCCCTTGGCTGTTTGTTTCCTAAATTTAGCAGTCAAAAAGAAATAAGCAAATCTAGGTGGAAAAAAAGAACAAACTGATGCAAGTCAGGCAGGTTTTCATAGTTTAATTGAAGTAAGGGACTGAAAATAAAAGTCTCCAAAAATGAGAAATAATTCTCCCCAGTTTATAGAGCAGAGTGGTTCTTTTAGCGTAAACAATTTCAAGATATGATTGACCTTATTGGACATGGAAGTGCTGGATTATCCACTTCCTGAAAACACAGACTAGCGGGGAGGCTGTTGCTTAAACAGCACCAAGAACTCTCAGCAGGAGGCTGGAGGGCTGTGGGAGGCTCATCAGGCTGTCACTCACTAATCTCCTCAACACTTGTTCCTTACTGCGGCCGCTCAAGGGCCTCTTAAGTCACGGTCCAGGTGGGAACTCCCCCAACCCCCACCCTTCCTGAAGTCTGACCACAGCCCTGCCCCCTCCACAAGGCAACTAATGCCTCACCCAGCTCTGGGCTCAAGTCCCTGGGCCAGATTGCAGAGACTAGCTTGAAAATCTTGAAATGGATAGCTTTCACCCAAACTGTGTCATTGCCACTGGTAGCCCATTTGTTGGTTTTTGTTTTTAACTTTTGTTTCTTACTTTTGGAGAGTGGTTTTCTTTTCACTGAAAGGACCAAAGGACTGATATCTCTGAAGGTTTGTTTATGAGCGAATAGCCAACTCAAACTGGTTCAAAAAAAAAAGTAGGTAGGTAGGTAGACAGATATAGAAAGATAAAAAAAAAAATCAAACTGAATTTGGATCAGAAATAATTGGCTTCAGGGACCCCAAAGAATATCACTGGAGCTCTTACTTTCCACGTCTTGGGTCTGATTGATTTTTCTTGGTTTTATTCTCCAGATAAGATTTCTGTGGGCAGGAAGACTCCCACTTCCCAGGCTTAGCAGTGCTAACAAAAAGAGTTCATTGTATAGAAAAGCCTCAGGGTGGATTCTGATTGTTGTTATTCAGTTGCTAAGTCAAGTCCAAATCTTTGCAACCCCATGGGCTTCAGCATGCCAGTCTTCCCTGTTCTTTGTTATCTTCCGGAGTTTGCTCAAACTCAAGTCCATCGAGTCAGTGATGCCATCCAACCATCTCATCCTCTGCCGCCCCTTTCTCCTCCTGCCTTCAATCTTTCCCAGCATCAGAGTCTTTTCCAATAAGTTGGCTTTTCGCATATGTGGCCAAAGTCTTATAGTTTAAGCTTCAACGTCAGTCCTTCCAATGAGTATTCAGGGTTGATTTCCTTTAGAATTGACTGGTTTGATCTTCTTGCAGTCCAAGGAACTCTCAAGAGTCTTCTCTAGCACCACAGTTCGAAAGCATCAATTCTTCAGCACTCAGTCTTCATTCTGATCGGCCCAGGTTAAGTCAAATGACTGTTCTGAACCAGTCCCCTGTGTCTGGGAGTGCAGTGACAAGGTCAGCTTAGCCTGGGTCTTGTGCCCACCTCATAGTGGTGACTGAGGTATTGGTCTGGTGGGAGGGAAGTGATTAGCGGCCCTGCCAGAAGCATGTGAGTGAGGAGATCCCTAAAATGGGCAAAAGCTACCCTGCCACCATCTCGGTCCATTACAGTTCCAAGTGTTGTGTTAGCCGAGTGTGGGGAGTGTGGTGTGGGGGCAGGAGATGCTTGCAGTCGTGACAGCTCATCCCTCCATCACTCACATACTCATTAGCCATTGCCTTCGAGTCCCGCTGGGTACTGTTCTGGGCTTCAGGATCCAGCATTAGATGAAACAGACAATCCCCGCCCTGCTGAAGGTTTTATTTTTGTGGGAAGAAGCAGTCAACAATATAACATGGATAAGCAAAATGCACATAGAACGTCCGATGGAGAAACAGCAGGTGGAAGGATGGAAGGCAAGTGTGGGGCTAGGGTTTTACAGATGGTGGTTGGGGAACGCTCACCAAGAAGGTGAGGTTTGAGCAGAGCCCTGCAGGAGGTGAAGGTGCAAGCTATGCAGACATCTGGGAGAAGAGCCTTCTGGAAAGAAGGTAGAATAAACCAAGGGGCGGAGGGGAAGGGTACCGGCAGACTCAGGGAACGTCAGGAGGCCAGTGTGACTGGAGCAGAGCCAGAGAGGGGCAACAGTAGAAGCTAAGGCCAACAAGGGGACGGGGCATTGGCTCCCAGAGTCTCCTGGGCCACTGTGAGCTCTGGGGCTCGTCCTCAGGGAGGGCGAAAGCCACTGGAGGCCCTGTGCTATGTCAGAGGATCCCGTCGGTTCACTGTGGTTTTCTCCCCAGATGATTTTAAGTAAGGTGAGAGCAGGGACACTGTCTAGGTATCTATTTACTCATTCATTCATTTACTCACTCATTCATCCTTTTATTCAGTAAACATCTGCTTAATACCTACTGTGTGCCAGGTGCTAGGAGCTCACAACTTAGTGCAAAAGAGACATAAAGCAAGATGTCAGTGCCTTGTGGCATAAGAATTCCACAGACAGCCCCTGTGCCCTCATCCAGAAAGGGCAGCAGTGCCAGTCCCATCCAGTGCCTCCTGCTGGCTCTGAGTCCAGCATCTCGGGTCCCTCAGGCCGATCGAGATATAGCTCCTTATGGTTTAGCAGCCTAGAGCCAAAGGATGCTTTGCTCCTAGCCAATGTGCTTTGTAGGCAGTGTGGCTGGGAGAACGGGAGACCACAGCGCACTGCTCACCAGGGCCTGGTGTCTGTGCCATTGCAGGACTCTTGCCTCAGCCGAGGTAGGCTGGGTGAGGACCCATGGCCAGTTCTCCAGCTACCCATGATCTAAGTTTGAGGGTGGAGGCTTCTTCATGATCCTGCATGGCCATGCCCTGTGTGGGATGGGAGAGAAGCGGGTAATCTGGATCCCTAGATTTCTCTTCTGGGAGCTGTCCTTTTGATTTCCATCCTCCCAGCTTCTTGCACAGTGTTAACACAAACTAGACTCTCAGTGAATAACCTGTTGCTTTAACACTAGTGGGATGTGCTTCAGCCACTGCCTGTGGGACCCAGGGCTGGGGTCTGCATCACGGTGGAGCCTGGGGGCAGGAGGGTACCAGGGGTGACCCCTGGACTTATCACCTGGAGGACTCAGAGGGTGGGACTGCCCATGTCCACCTCAGGCAGCACAGCAGAAGCAGCTGCTCTGGGGACTGATGAAGAATTCATTTTGAGGCATAGAGTTAGAGTGGTCATGTCCTGGAAGTCTCAGGATCAAAGGCCAGGGCCAGAGGGAGAGGAGAGTTCAAGAGCTAGAGGGAAATGAGCCGTGGGGTGTGTGTGTGTACTGCTTAGATACCCAGTAGAAGAGCTCCGGGTGGTGACTGGGCTGAGGCAGGGAGGGGCTGGATGGAGAGTTCCCAACACTCAGCTGACTCAGGGCCACTGATGTTTCAGCTCCAGACCCCGTGGATGCTGGGCCAATGGGAAAGCAGAGCTGAGACCTCTGGAGGGAGCAGGCCTGTGTTTCCTTGGCCCCCTTCTTCACAAAGGTGTGTCTCGGGTGAAGAGTCCAACCTCAGAGGAGGGTTGGACCATCAGAGGTAATGGTCTGAGGAAGGGAGCAGTAGAAGCATCTTTGAGGATGTGTAGCTCAGTTTTGGAGGAGGAAATGGCAACCCACTCCAGCATTCTTGCCTGGAGAATCCTGTGGACAGAGGAGCCTGTTGGGCTGCTGCTGTCCATAGGGTCACACAGAGTTGGACACAACTGAAGCAACTTAGCATGCATGCATGCATTGGAGAAGGAAATGGCAACCCACTCCAGTATTCTTGCCTGGAGAGTCCCAAGGACAGAGGAGCCTGGTGGGCTGCCGTCTGTGGGGTCACAATGAGTCGGACACGACTGAAGTGACTTAGCAGCAGTAGCAGCTCAGTTTTGAGGCCCCGAGAGGAACTTCCCTAGAGATGCTCTTCTACAACGTTCTCTGAGGCCCCAAGGAAGCTTTGAATGAGGCGAGGAAGGCAGCAGAGGACAGTGTCAGAAGCAGTCCTTCTTCTTCCTGGCACAAAGATGTGCTCAGTGGAGCTTTTCTGAATAAATGGGTGGATGGATGAAAGAGTGCGCGGATTCAAGCATCCATATAATCAATGAATGATCAGGTGATGTTTGGAACTTCTAGAAGTGTGTCCCAGTGCCCGGTAGGTGGGTGGCTTTTGATCAATATTTTTTGGGTGGATGGGTGAGTGTGGGATGAGGGCTTGGGGGTTTTCTGAGCCCACAGAGTGGCCACAAGTCCTAAATAAATAAACATGGCACGGTTATTTCTCTCAGTTGACTTGTAGGATAATTCAGTAACATGCTCTCCCCATGGGAGCTTCTGCAATTTTGTTTTTATTTTAGCTCCTCCACCATCAGCTGGAGGCTGATTTCCATTTCCCTGACCCCCAGGCTGAGAGGAAGTTGGGGGCAGAGTTGGCACCCATTCTTTCCCCGGGTGGGAAGGACACAAAAGAACCCTCATTCTCACTCTCACAGTTGACAGCTTGGGTCCTTCTGGCAATTCAAGCTTCAAGCCAGAACCTTCTCCCCCTCTCTCCTTCCCTCTTCCTCCCTCCTTCCCTCCTTCTCTCTTTCCTGAAATGGATTTCGAGTCCATGAGGACTCCACCCCATCTGCCCAGCCCCTGGTATGGCGCCAAATCAGAACACCACGGTGCAGCTGCTACGGCTGTCGTCACCATCTGAAGCATGCGTGTGGCACGAGGCTGGGCCCACTGGACCCGAGGAAATCTCCCTCACTGGCTCTGACCTCAGGGAGCTCAGGACTGGCTCCTAGGAGGGAGGAACACTACAGAGAGGCAGCCCTAAAAGAGGCAGGCACTCCCTGGAGCTCTAGGTTCTCAGGGGAACGCGGAGGCCCCGGGCTGTTGGTGGAAGCCCCCCAGCATCACCTAACACGTTGGTCTTCTCTCAGCAGGCCGAGCTGCCTTCCTGGGACCATCCCTCTAGAGACTAGGCCTGTGGCGGGATTCTCATATAGGGGTCCTATCCCTGGACAGCTCTCACCTACCTTCCTGCTGCCCCTGCGGGCTCACAGCTCCTGTCTGGTAGAGTCGAGGTACACTCACAGCTGATATTTCCAGGCACTCTAGAGGCTATCAGCCAGCAGTGTGGCTCAAATAATGAGACGTCAGGATCCATCTACCCATCCGTTCATTTCAGAAGTGTCTTTCCCCAGTGTCTTTCATGGGGGGGACTTTGGGAGCACAGAGCAGGGTGTGGCTAAGAGGAGGGGGCAACCGCCATCCATCACTTCCCAGCACTTAGCGCCCGGGCCCCCGGAGATGTGATGTGGACCATTTCAGCAGCAAGCACGAATCCCAGAGAAGAGGCTTCCTCTGGGCAGAACCTTGTCCAAGCCCTGGGTGTTTCACTGATCAGGCACCTCCTACATGCCTAGCCCCAGTGCCAGGCCCAAGTTCATACCTAGGAGACTGTCCATCTGATGGTTGCTTGGTGACCTCCAGCCTGGTTGGTGGTCCCCTCAGGTGGTCCCCTTATCTTGGGGGATCTGGTGCCCTCCAAAGTGTCACCATCTCCACATCCAGCAAAGAGCATTGGCCAAGAGTGTGGGCTTCCGAGTCAGAATGACCAGTTTGACTCCGGAAACCTAGGACTTACTAGCTCTGACCTTGAGCTTTTTTATTAATAGGGTTTTTATTTTTATTTTTAATGTTGGCTTATTTACTATTTTTGGTTGCCCTGGGTCTCCGTTGCTGCACATGGGCTTTCTCTAATTGCGGCAAGTAGAGGCTACGCTTCCTCGCAGTGCCGGGGCTTCTCATTGTGGTGGCTTCCCTTGTTGCTAGCGTGGGCTCTAGGCGCCGGAGCTTCAGTAACTGCAGCACATGGACTCAGAAGTTGTGGTGCATGGGCTTAGTTGATGCACAGCATGTGGGATCCTCCTGGACCAGGGATCAAACCCGTGTCCCCTGCACTGGCAGGCATGCTCTTAACTACTGGATCACCAGGGAAGTCCAGTAGGCTTTACTTTCTAAGAGCAGTTTTAGGTACACAAAAGTGAGTGGAAAGGACAGACAGTCCCAGATACTCCCTGCCCCCACATGTGGGGGTACTGTCTCGAGCCTCAGTTTCCTCATCTGTACACTGGGGGAATAATAATCTCCTGCTCAGGTACCAATGAGGTGATGCTTGGCTCCCACCTTGTCAGAAGTACTTGCCACTCAGTGGCTCCTTTGTCCTCTTGCCTGTGGCCCTTCTGATGCTGACCTTTGTCTCAGGTGACAGGAACACCCTCCAGAGGCTTTGATGAGAAGGCATACCTGGCAGCCAAGCAGCTGAAGCCTGGAGAGGACCCCTACAGGCAGCACGCCTTCAACCAGCTGGAGAGCGACAAGCTGAGCCCCGACCGGCCCATCCGGGACACCCGCCATTACAGGTGTGGCCTCTGTTGTGCTGGTGGAGAAAGGTGGAGGGAAGGGCCGACCCCAGTTGGCTTTTCTTTCAGTCACATGGGTTTAAGAAATGAGGAAAATTTCCTCAGACTCAGTCCAGCTCCTGAGACATACAAACCCTTCCTATCTGTTGTTTTCCTGGCTCCTCTTAGTTTCACTGACCTCCTGAGGGTCTGAGAGGCCCAAGGAGACCTCCCAGCCAGGCCACAGAGGCCCCTCAGTACCTCAGTCTGGAGTCCAAGCGAGAGTGGCCGGCCAGGAGACCAGGGGAGGTCCCCAGCGGGCGGGTGAGCCTGGCATTCCTGGTGCCTGGCTGGTGGTGCCTGCGGGGCCAGCCCTGCCTGCCCTATGCAAACAGTGGAGTGCTGTGCACCGCCCCCACAGGCATCCCTTTCCTTGCCCTCTGCCTGCCCCGCTGGCTCCCACCCTTCCTCGGCAACTCCCAGAAGTGCTTCCCGGTCTTGCTGTTTGTTCTCCTGGCGTGGTAGGTGGGAGAGGCCCTAGACCAGGACTCCAGGGCCTGGAGGCTCCGCTGACCCATATCTGGGCACTGAGGGGTTGGCCTGGATCCCCTCTGCCCTTCCCTCCACCCTCCCCCACTCTGAACTTTCTCGGGTGTTCACCAGGAAACTTGAAGGCGGAATTCCTCTTGGGGCTACACACATTTTAAAACGAGACTCCTCAAATCCAGGCCTATGATGGTTGGTGAGGAAGGCCTTTCCTCTTGCCCCAGTGCTTCTGCCCAGCCTTCTCAGAAGCCTGAGATGGATCAGGGGGTGCATGCGTGTGTGTGTGTGTGTGTTTGCACACGCATATCTGTAGGGTCAACAAAGAAGGTGTTGGCGGTGGTGGGCAGGGCCTCCCCTGGCAGAGACTGGGGTGTGGGGTGAGCCATGCTCTTCCCCTTCCAGGCTGCAGCTCCTGTTGGACCCCAGACTGTCAGGCCAGGTCCTGATGCAGCCCTGAATCCAGGGAGCCCCCATGAGGGAGGTCTTCCAACGACACCTAAACTGTGTGAGACAGACCTACCAGCATCACAGAGAAGACCCCACCAGCCCCAAACTCAAAGCACAGATGTGAGACAAAGCTTTTCAGAGGCTCCTGGTCCCTAGGAGCCATAAATTCCTGTCATTACAGATACAAATCCCAGAGAAATGCAGGATGGAGAGGGCTGAAGGGGGCGGGTGGGAGAAGGTCAAGTCCACTGTCCAGATGGGGTGTGGGCAGGTTGGCCACCTTCAGGTGGAGAATGGACATCATTGTCCACATTCCCTTCCTGGGCACTTAGGATTCAGAGATACAGAACTGGGGCCCTAGAGGTCAGTGCAAGGGGCTGACCCCTTCTTCCAGGGCTCCCCATCTCAGCAGACCAAGCCCCTTCCAGCCCCCAGATCCACAAGCCTCTGGGAGGAGAGGCGCTTGGAACGCCTGGCTTCCTGGGCAGCGGTGAACTTCTCCACCCCTCCTCCTCCCCCACACCCCCTCTGGAGGAGAATTATTTTAAGGCCTCTCACGACTCCTCCTGTGGGGGTCCCAGGCTGGTGGAACTCCTGCCTGTCTGACCCTGTCTGCTCTGCTGGACAGGAAATGGGCCTGGGAATTTGGCCGTAAGCCGCTGTCAGTGGAATGAATGCCGTAATGAAAAAATAGTCGTGGCTGGAATAGTCAGGGAGCAATTGTAATAAAGAAGATTGCTATGAAAACCAGCTCTGCAGCTGCCTTCCCGCCGGCCCCAGGAGCATGAGTAAATGCATTCACAGAAGCATTCTCAGAAATGACAGCGTTGAAGGCTGGCGAGGATGGATCGTTTTAATTCCCTTTCCAGAAGACAGGGGAGCCAGGGGGCCCAAAATGCGGTGTCTGGAGAAGGTGGGAGCACAGAGCTGCTAGGGGAGGGAGTGGGCTGGGGGAAACTGCCTTTGGTGTCTCCTCAGAGACTTCAGTTTACCCCCTAGGTGCCCCAGGGCCCATGGGAAGAGCAAGGGCACCCTACCTGCTGTCGCCAGCCTGGTTGTTCACGTTGGCAGTGAGAGGGAGAGATTCACGGGCGGGCAGGATAGGGGCAATTCCTCCCTAGATCCCACCAGATGTCAGGAGATGGGCGACGAGAAGGAAGAAGCTACAGAGAAAGGCCCTTTTCCCTCTTCTCCCCTCTGCCATTTTTTCTGTCTTGGCTGCTGCATTGGGCAGGGAGTCCTGTCGGTTGGTCCAGGTTGGTTCTGTCTGTGCGCCTACACACGTCAGAGCCTCCCTTAGCACTTCAGTGACCATGGGGCTCTGAGTGATCCTAGGACTGGGGTGAAGAGCCCCTGGGCCTGGGAAGTTCCCCCAGCCTGTGCTGTTCCTCCGGGGACTCCAGGCTGGGCAGCCTGAGTGGGGTGGGCATGGGTTTGGGGGAGCAGGGCCTGCGCCCAGCCTCAGCGGCAGCAGACTGGACAGAAAGAAGCCTCAAGCCTGGATGCCCCCAGGATGTCCCACAGCTGCCCTCTGTGCTCTCTGCTCTCTTCTCAGTTGTCCGTCCATGTCCTACTCCTCGGACCTGCCGGCCACCAGCGTCATCATCACCTTCCACAACGAAGCCCGCTCTACGCTCCTGCGCACAGTAAAGAGGTACGCCCTGCCTCATCCCTCATCTCAGTGGAGCTGCTCCCGTAGGCCTCAGGGATCTGCTGGGCCCTGGCAAGGGAGGACACTGAGATTGGGCATTGTGGCCAGACAGCCTGAAGACCGGTGGGCACTTGGGAGGGGGTTTCTGCCCTTCTGAGAAGCTGGGGTTAGTGAATCAGGGTCAGAACCCAAGAAGTCCAGCTGTTAGTGAGATGCATGAACACAAGGGCGGGTCCCCAGGACATGGGCAGAAACACGGGGGCCAGGAGCCGATGGAGGCAAGGACGGAAGTGAGGCCTTAGGTGGATGGGTGCCGGCCCAGTGGGCACCTGAGAGCGATTCAGAGAGAGATACCCCTTCTGTCCTCCTAAGGTTGGCCCTGTGGTCAAGTTTGACTTCTAATCACCTTGTTTCTTTAATGCACATAGATAAGAACAGGATTTGGAATGGAGTACCCAGTGATATTCCAAGGATTAAAGAAGCTTGGGCTTTCTTCATGGGGAGTGAAGGAAGAGGAGGGATGTCGGGAGGGAAAAGTTGGGATGGGGGTGCTTTCTGAGAACACCCATCCTGACCCATCAGGTCAGAAGGAGCCTCGCCGGCTTTCCAAGCAGGCAACATCCAGGCCAGCAGGGGTTGCTCTCTGGCCTTGTTGCCATTGTTAAGCCCAGGCAGCTAGAGCAGCTATGGATCCTGCCTCAACTAAACTAGGACAGTCCCCACCCACCACCTGGGGTGAATCTCAAGTGCCCGAGGGTCCAGGCAGCAGGGTCAGCAGGTGCTTGGAGGAGCCTGAGGAACATCCTGCCCCTCAGTCACTGACCAGGGCAAGAAGGGTTTGCTAGCAGCTGCCCAGGGCCAGTGTGCTGGCCCCTGAGGTGGGGGGTAAGGGAGTTGATGGTAAGAAGAAGGAAGTAGAAGGTGGCCCCTAAACCTGGGCTCATCTGTCTTGGTCACCACTTCAGCGTCCTGAACCGAACTCCTGCCAGCCTGATCCAGGAGATCATTCTAGTGGATGACTTCAGTTCAGATCGTAAGTATCCATCTTCTTTTTTTGCACCATTTCACACCCCGTCTCTCCAGAATGCTGAGGGAGGCACTCTTGAAATAGTCCTGGCCACCACAGGCTGATGTCTGCCCGTTACCGGGATCTTCAGTCTTTACTAAGTGCCTTTCCTGGCTCTGCTCCTTGGCGCCAAAGGAGTGGTGTTGCGTTGATGGGACATCAGTGAGATGACATTTTAAAAACTAAAACATCCGCAGCATCCTTCATTATCCAGCTGCCGTGTGCAGAATATTATCCCCACAAAATGGGCTTCCCAGATAGTGTTGGTGGTGAAGAACCCACCTGCCAATGCAGGAGACGCAAGAGAAGTGGGTTTGATCCCTGGGTTGGGAAGATCCCCTGGAGGAGAGCATGGCAAACCATTCCAGTATTCTTGCCTGGAGAATCCCACGGACAGAGGAGCCTGGTGGAACTTGGTTCATAGAGTTGCAAAGAGTCCGACACGAGTGAAGCAACTTAACACACAGTCTAGCTCAGAGGGTGTTGGACTGGAGAGGTTGTTGGTACTCTGTGGCACCCCCTGGGGGTTATGCCACAAGTACAGGCATTCCTCCGTCTGTCCTGGGAGCAGGGGATGGGGAGATGACCTGTCCCCCAGTGGAGAGGACCACACCTCGCCTTCCCAGCCCTTTCCCTGGGCCTGGTCAAACTCTATGTGGTCTGATGTCCATATCTAAACAATCTTGCTTCCTTCTCTCCACCCTCAGCCGAAGACTGTCTGCTGCTAACCAGGATCCCCAAGGTCAAGTGCCTACGCAATGACCGGAGGGAAGGTATGTCCTTGAATCCTGTGTGTACTGTAGACCCATTTTGGTCTAGACTTCTGCTCCCTTTTGATGCCATGTTATACCAACCAAATGTAGTCTCGCTGCATTCCTAGTGGCAAGTCCAAGGTCTGGGGAAAGACCCTCCTGCTGTCTTGGAGCAGCCCTTATCCCAGCATGACTGTAGGCAAGTAGCTCTACTTCTGGCTGCCTTAGTTATCTCTTCTGAGAAATGGGACTAATAATATACTCTTTCTGCCCTGCACAGTTATTGTAAGGGTTAAATGCTTTGAGAAAAGTACAGGGCAATATAGAGCAGATGTACCTGGAGCATCAGCTATGGCATAGGATTATATACGACTCTCTAGGGAACACAAAAGAAGTTGACAGGTGGTCCCTGCCCTCAGAGAGCTTATGATGGATTCCAAGGCTGGTGTAATTATGTGGGGGTGGGGAGCTAAAGGAGAAGGCAGTGATCTGGGAGGGCGCCTGGACTGGGTGAGAGAGTTGAGAGACAGATGAATGGGGAGCAAGAGAGAGCATTCTAGGCCCAGAGACTCTGAGCAAAGGCATCAGTCAGGCCTGGGTACATGCAGTACTACCAGCCTCTTCCTGCCTTTCCTACCTTCTCATCTCTGCTCACATTCTCACACTCAGTCCTCAAAACAGCCCTTCATCCTGTTTTACAGATAAAGGCACTAGGGTGTAAGAAGGTTCAGTAATTTGCCTGGAGTGATGAACCAAGGAGCCAGGATTCCACCCCCAGCCAGGGGGCCCACACTCACAGCCCAGCCTCTTAACCTTCCTTTTCTTAGTCTCCCGTCCTGGGAGAATCAGACCTGGTCAGCACAGGGAATAAGTGGGGTGAGGACAGATGATGGAGGGCCTCGAAGCCAGAGAAAGGCATTTAGATTTGATACTGACTCCAGCCTGTCTCGGTCTGGAAGACTCTCTGCAAGTCATACAGCATAGTGCAGCCAGAGGGGAGCATACTGAGGTTCCTCCACGTTGAAGGGGAAAGGGTTTTGGTGTCTAGTTCCCCTTAGGTACCAAACCACACTTTATTGCCACTTTTGTTCACTAAACTCTTGACTGTTCATCAGTGTGTCCCCAGAGCCCAGTGTCTGGCCTCTACATGGGGGAAGGGGGTGGCATTCAGAGGTTGATGGATGGGTGGATAAGAGAAAGGAAGAAAGAGGGAAGAAATCAGCAAATACGAAGAGAAGTTAAATCACAGTAACTCAGAGGAAACCTGAGCCCTAAGGGGCAGAGAGCCCTGAGCCTTTGAGGGGACGGCTGAGCAAACTGGCTGAGTCCCACCCAGCACCACCGTGTCCCTCCCACTTCAGGGCTGATCCGCTCCCGAGTTCGTGGGGCAGACGTGGCGGCAGCTGCCGTCCTCACTTTTCTGGACAGCCACTGCGAAGTGAACACGGAGTGGCTGCAGCCCATGCTGCAGCGAGTGAAGGAGGTAAGTCTCTCTGTCCCTGGGGGAGCTCTGTCCCTCAGGACACGCCTGCCATGTTCTTGGCACTGTGGGTGGGGAGGGTATGAACTGTCTCTGAGAGCTGGACAGGCAGAGTTAGAAACTAAGTGATCTGCTCCCTCCTGAGTGACTTCATTTGTGGGTGAGCCATGGAGCTCCTTCTGCAGACGGGTGGTGTTGTTTTCCTCCTGGGTGAGTGATGAGGAGCAGAGGGTGGGGGGTCAGACTGGGAAGCCTGCGAAGGAGGGAGGAGAGGACACTGTTCTCAAGCAGAGGGCCTTCCCATGCGCCCACTGCTCTTTGGAATGGGGAGGATTTGGACACATGGAACCAAGGATGAAGTGATTACAGCTCAACCATCAAAGACAGAGAACCCAAATTAAAAACGGGCAAAGGATTTGAATGGATGTTTCTTCAAGGAAGATAGACAGAGGGTCAACAAGCACATGAAGAGATGCTCAACGTCAAGTCATTAGCGAAATGCGAGTTAAAACCACCATGAGATACTACTTGATACCTCCTAGGAGGGCTCATCAAAGGATGGATAGTACAACTGCTGGTGAGGATTTGGATAAATAGGAGCCTTTGTGCATTGCTGGTGGAAATGTCAAATGGCAGCCACTTTGAAAAACAGACTGACAGTTCCTCAAAAGTTTAAACATAGAGTTACCTTATGACCCCGCAATTCCTCTCTTAGATATGTACTCAAGAGAAATGAAAACATGCCCCATACACAAACTTGAATCCAAGTGTTCAGAACAGTGTTATTCCAAATAGGCAAAACATGAAACAAACTAATGTCTATCGACTCATGAATGGCTAAACAGAATGTGATATAGCCATACAGTGGAATACTATTCGGCCATAAGAAAGGAATAAAGTACTGATACGTGTTATAGTATGGATGAACTTTGAAAACTATGCTCAGTGAAAGAAGCCAGTCGCAAAAGGCTATAAACTGTATGATTCTATTTGTATGAGATGTCCAGAGTAAACAAGTCTGAGGAAATACCAAGTGGATTCGTGGTTGTCAGGAGCTGGGGGGAGGGGAATGGGGGAGTAGCTGCTAGTGGGTACAGGGTTTCTTACTGGGGTGATTAAAGCATTCTGGATTTAGATAGTGGTGATGGTGAAGGAAAGTTATGACCAACCTAGATAGCATATTCAAAAGCAGAGACATTACTTTGCCAACAAAAGTCCGTCTAGTCAAGGCTATGGTTTTTCCAGTGGTCATGTATGGATGTGAGAGTTGGGCTGTGAAGAAAGCTGAGTGCCAAAGAATTGATGCTTTTGAACTGTGGTGTTGGAGAAGACTCTTGAGAGTCCCTTGAACTGCAAGGAGATCCAACCAGTCCATTCTAAAGATCAGTCCTGGGTGTTCTTTGGAAGTAATGATGCTAAAGCTGAAACTCCAATACTTTGGCCACCTCATGCAAAGAGGTGACTCATTGGAAAAGACTCTGATGCTGGGAGGGATTGGGGGCAGGAGGAGAAGGGGATGACAGAGGATGAGATGGCTGGATGGCATCACCGACTCGATGGATGTGAGTTTGAGTGAACTCTGGGAGCTGGTGATGGACAGGGAGGCCTGGCGTGCTGCAATTCATGAGGTCACAAAGAGTCGGACACGACTGAGCGACTGAACTGAACTGAACGGATGGTGACATGACCCTGTGAATACAGTACAAACCACAGAACTGTACACTTTCAAATGGTGAATTTTATAGTATATCAATTATATCTAATAAAACTATTATATGGTGTGAATTATATCTCAATATGAAAACAAATCTATAATAGGATAAAGTGAGGCCCCCACGGAACATTGTGAGACCATGGATGGTCTCCTCTGATCTGCCACGTCCCACATTTTTGTCATCCTAAGACAGGGTGTGAACTGAGGGACAGAGCTAGATTCAAAGTTGCAGACAAGGGCATTTTGAGGGTTAGTGCAGACAGAGAAGAAAGAAGAGGCTCTGTTCCTTGTCCCTCCATGGAGGGAGAAGAGAAGAGAGCAGACATCCTGCTGATGAAGGGCGATTAAGTTTTGCACGTGGTATATGATAAAAATCCACCACCACCACTCTCTCCACATCCCCCACCTCAGGAAAAAACCCTTTAGTAAAATTGGCATTACCCACCAATATTTTGGAAGTGGATTTGTGTCTAGGAGGTGATGGAGGGAGTATGAGTCTGACCTTGAAGTGGAGGTGGCATGAGAGGTGTGCCACCCAGGTTCCCCAGGGACTGCAATACGGTCAGTACCCTCAGGCTGCTGGTGGTCCAGTTGGGAAGACTCAACCCCAACATGTGCAAAGGTGGATGACAGTTAGTAAAACAACAGTTCAAACCAGCAATACAAAAGCCACCTCAAAAAAAAAAAAAAAAAAGAAAAGCCACCTCAGGCAACATCTGATTCGTTGAACCAGGAATTGTCGGGACTATAATTATGAGAGTAGCTTAAAAAGAGGAAGAAATCCTCTGCCTGCAGCAATCAGGGAGGGCTTCACTGAGGAGGTGAGATCCCAGCAGGGCTCAACATGGTGTTAGAGGAAGAGGCTGGGAGAGCATTGTGCCCGTGAGACCCAAGTGGGACCTTCTGTGAGCCTGGTGTGGTGATGCAGGACAGCTCCTGGGAGCCTGACATGTCCTTCAGGAGGTGCTGAGAACCTCATGCCTTGAGAGAACTTCACCAAACAGGCAGTTGGGGCTTTTTTCACAGAGTCCCTGACCTCACACCACCTCATGTGTCCTCCCCTAGGACCACACCCGCGTGGTGAGCCCCATCATTGATGTCATCAGTCTAGATAATTTCGCTTACCTTGCTGCATCTGCTGACCTTCGCGGAGGTAGGTCCAGAGCATCTCCAGACAATGAGACAGCATCTCCCTGCCCTTACCTCCAGAAAATGAAAGGAGATTGTATAGAGCTGTGGAGTTGGGGATGCAGGACCAGAGCTGGCAGCTGGAGGCTCCTGGCATGATGCGGGCAGAGTCAAGCTAGTCTCCACTCTTTCCCTGCCCCCAAACTTTGACACATCCTTCTCAAATACAGCTGGCCCAGAGAGGATGGGCACGAGTCCTGGGCAGAAGAACATGATATGACAGCTATCTTGGGAGTGGGGAAGGGGGGACCCTCAACTTTTCATGGATTCCTGACTTGTACACCCCAAAATGGTGTAGACCTGGCTGAATACAGTAGCTATTAACCACAGTTAGCTATTGAGCTCTTGAAATGTGACTCCATTTTCAGTGTCAATTGAGATACGTGGTAAGATAAAATACACACCAGGTTTTGAAGACTTAGTTTGAAAGAATGTAAAAAATCTCATTAGTAATTTCTTGTATTCATTATGAATATGATCATCAGTTTGAAATGATAGTATTTTGGATGATCTTGCATTAAAAATACATTATTCAAATTAATTTCATATGTCCTTACTTTTAGATATGGCTGCTAGAAAAATTTAAATTGTATATGTGGCTTGCATCTCCAGCTTGCAAAGTATTTCTTTTGGACAGCTCTGATCTAGGCTTTAGAGCCATGCTATACAATACAGTAGACAGTAGCCACTTTGGGCTAGGTACATTCAAGTTAGTTAAAATTAAGTAAAATTCAAAACTCAGTTCCTAAGTTGCTTCAGCAGCACATTAAGTGCTCAATAACCACATGTGACTTGGGTCCACCATGTTGGACAGGGCAGATGTAGGACACATCCATCAATGCAGCAAGTTCTACTGGGCAAGCAGCTCCAGAGAATCTGTGGCCAGGAGCTAATGAGCAGAGTTGAGTTCCTCTCTGGGGCTCAGATTTCAAATGGACACAGTCATTAGTTAGATGTTGAGGATGAATGGGAGGGAGCCACGCATTTCTCCTTTGGGAAATCACCTCAGGACCTTGGCACTTGCTGTTCTCCCTCCTAGAATTCCCTCTTCCCATCAGTCTGCATGGATCAGTCCTTCATTGAGGTTTCTACTCAAATGTCACCTCGTCAGAGAGTCTTTCCTGGGTACCCTTATTAGAACAGCATGCACATGTCTCCTGTCTTTCCTTCCTTTCTTTTTTTTTTTAGCACTCCCACACCAACTGACAGATTATCCATTTATTGATTTATCTTTGTAAGTCTTTGTCTTACCCATTAGATTGAAACTCCATGAGGACAGGGATCTGTCTCATTCTGAATGAAGGGATGACAACACCAATCACCCAGGGCCCTCTGCAAGTAGGGTTCTGATCAAGAGACTCTCAGGGGGCAGAATGAGGGGACAGGAGCCCTAAGCCCCATCCTCACCCCACTCTGACCCGTAGGATTCGACTGGAGCCTGCATTTCAAGTGGGAACAGATCCCCCTGGAGCAGAAGATTGCCCGGACAGACCCCACCAAGCCCATAAGGTCAGACCTGCTGTGGGTTCTGGGGAGACCCATACCTTCCCTGAGTCAGAGGCTTTGGAGGCTTCCGGGGGTTGGTTCAGTCACCAGGGCTCCTAGAGGTGCACAGTCTAAGGGCTGACTCTGTTCTGAGCCCTGGGGAGAGAGATCATAGACCAAAGGACAGGCCAGACATCCAGCCCCAGTGACTGTGCAAGTGGGTGATTGTAGGGTAAATGGCCTGAGCCCTGGGGCCATCTAGAGGGGCTCAGATTCTCTAGCTAATGTATTACCTCTTTCCTCTCCTTGCTCCCAGGACGCCTGTCATAGCTGGAGGAATCTTCGTGATTGACAAGTCCTGGTTTAACCACTTGGGAAAGTATGATGCTCAGATGGACATCTGGGGGGGAGAAAATTTCGGTAAGTTGGGGAATAACCACAATAACAATAGTAGGCAAACCCAGGTTGAGTGTTTTCATGTGTAAGGCCCTAGGGACTTTATACACAGTGACTACTTAAACTCTCACAACGAATCTCTGAAGTACCATTCTACTGGTAAACTGAGGCACAGAGAGGTTAAGTAATTTGTCCAGAGCCACGTATCTAGTGAACAGAGATGGGGTGGTCAGGGAGAGCCTGTGGCCACTGGGCTAGACCTGTGCGGAGGAACCACGTGGCTGCTTCCCTATCAGAAACACTGAAGGAGAGGTGGTGTGCAGTAGACGGTGATGGTTCAGCATACGTAATAGAGTCAGGCCCTATTACTGGGTGCAAACCCTGGCCCTACCACCTACAAGCTGTTTGGCTCTTGGTAAGTGAAAGCCTCTCCGAGCCTCAGTTTCCCCAAGAGGCTGTCATGAGCACTAAGAAAGAGGATGGATGAAGATACTGGTGGCTATTATTATTACTTATGAAGCCACAGGGCTTCCCAGGTGGCTCAGTGGTGAAGAATCCGCCTGCAATGCAGGAGATGCTAAGAAGCTAACGTTCGATCCCTGTGTTGCGAAGAGCCCCTGGAGCAGGAAATGGCAACCCACTCCATTCTTGCCTGGAGAATCCCGTGGACAGAAGAGCCTGGTGGGTTACAGTTCATGGAGTCGCAAAGAGTTGGACATGACTGAGTGCGCGCGTGCACACACACACACACACATACACGATACCATAGGAACCCTTTAGCCCCACAAGGAAAGAGAAGAGCCAGTGAACCTCAAGGGTTGCTGGTGAGGTTCGTGGGACAAAGGCTGGATACAGATGGAACGCTTGATGTAGGGGTTTATGAAAGGGGCTGTTTGCATGATGTGGACAAGTTATAGGGAACCACAAAGGACAGGGTAGGGCTTGGCGCGTGACTCCTGGGAGGTGCAGCCACCCCTAAGTCTGAAAGATGGGGACAGAGCACTCCCCAGTACAAGCTATGGTCTTGAGGTGCCTGCAGTCAGCCCACGCACCAGGTGGAAGTTGTCAGGGGATGAACATCCACCCTCACTCTCTCCCTGACTGCAGGCTGAGTCTATCCTAACTCAGGAAGGAAGCCAAGGGGAGCGGCCCACACAGTAGCCTCCCAGATGAAGAGCAGGGTGGAATAGGGCAGAGAACAAACAATCCCAGAGGTTCTCCAGGAGCTGGGGGAGAGATACCAAGAAGCCCATAAAAGACAAAGGCCCGTCCTTGCTGTTCCTGGACCCACTCAGTCCTTTGCAGAGCCTTTCCCACTGTTTCCCTTTTCATCCTGACCCGGTTTCTTAAGAAGTAAACAGGTCAGTATCTCACCCATCTGACAGGTGGGGAAACAGGTGGACGCCACCTTCCAGATCTCAGTCAGGAAACTCCACATCTGACAGGTGTAGAATAGGCATCTTTACTGGAGGGATCACTTCAGTGTGGTGAGGTGTGATCCAAGTCACGGTTTGTGCTTCTGGGCTGGGAGGACCAGGTCTTTCTTCCCTCTCGGACTGGGACAGTGGGGCAGACGGGCATTGGGGCTTTGACTCAGAACCAGCTGGAGTGGAAACAGGCATGGAATTTTCTCCCCTTTGTAACTTACTCTTGGAAATGGTTTCTAGGCAGGCATTCGGAGGAGTCAATGCTGGGAACTGGGGTGCAGTGACCCTTCCATTCTGACCTCCTTTCATGTATTTTGGGCCAAAGTGACCTCTTTTGTGTCCTCCGTCTCAGCCAGAAGGGAGCTTTGGCAAAGCCAGTTTCCTGTCTCAGAGAGCTGCAAAACCAAGGATCTCTGCTGCGTCCAGAGGCCTTTTTCTTTTTCCCTTCCTTCTTTTTTTTTTAAAGGCTGGGGCCTGATAGAGAAACAAGTCAACGATCAAATAGCTAACTTTAAACTCTGCCTGAGGCCAGGGCTCAGTGGTTGGGGGAACTTGAAAGGTGAACCACACAGTGGTTCTAGGGAAGCTTTTGTTTCTTCGAAGAAATTCAAAGAAATTCCCAGGCTAGCCCTGTAGCTCAGACATTCAACTGCTGGGACCAGTTTTGAGCCAGGAGACTCCACCGCTGGTGGGTTTGGGCCTTTTGTTCTGTTCCTTTGTGGAAGGATGGGAGTTGCCTAAACGGAGACTCCTTCCTGTTTCCCCTGAGAGAGCCAAATGCAGGCAGGCGCTCAGAGGCCGCCCTGAGCGGGGGTGGCAAATGTGAAAACCTTGGGATTCTCATTAGGCATCCTTTCAAAGTTGCATCAGATCATGGTACTCTGCTGCTCAAGACCCCACAAGGGCTCCCATGTCACTCAGAGCAAAACCCAAAGTCCTCAGACCATCTGCCCTTCTGTTGCAGGAAGGCAGACCCCTTCCAGGGCCTGAAACTGGGCTCTTGTCTAACACTCGGAAATGATTGTCCGAGGAGACATGTGCTGACTTTATTGGGAAAGGGCACCTGGGTAGAGAGCAGTAGGGTAAGGGAACCTAGGAGAACTGCTCTGCGTGGCTCGCAGTCTCGGGTTTTCTGGTGATGGGATTAGTTTCCGGGTGGTCTTTGGCCAATCATTCTAATTCAGAGTCTTTCCTGGTGGTGCACGCATTGCTCAGCCAAGATGGATGCTAGCGAGAGGGATTCTGGGAAGTGGACGGACACGCAGTGTCTCCTTTAGACCTTTCCTGAACTCTTCCGGTTGGTGGTGGCTTATTAGTTCTGTGTTCCTTATCAGGATCTCCTGTCATAAAACAAGGCATGCAAACGGTTACTCTGGTGCCTGGCCGGGCGGTTTCAATCAGTGTGCTTCCCCAACACTTCCCCCACAAGACACCCCACCAACCTCTCCCCCACTCACTCACCTCGAGATCTGTGCCCTTGCTGGTCCCTCTGCCTGCAGTGCTTATCCCCAGGAGCCGTGTGACTCTTCCTCCCCTCCTCAGGCCTCAACCCAGCTGTCTCCTCTCACGCAAAACATCCCTAATCAGCCTCACTAAAATTGCGGCCCCACCCCCAACTCCACTCATTGTCCTCTGTTTTCCTGCCTGCTCTGTCCTCTTCATTGCGCTTACTACCATCGGACAGATATTATGGGCTCAGTGGTAAAGAATCTGCCCGTGCAAGAGACACACAGGAGCCAGTGTTTGATCCCTGGGTCAGGAAGATCCCCTGGAGGAGGAAAAGGCAACCCATTCCAGTATTCTTGCCTGGGAAATCCCATGGACAGAAGAGCCTGGAGGGTTATAGTCCATGGGGCTGCGAAGAGTCGGACACAATTAGACCATGTATTCTCATTTTCTTGTCTACCTGCATTTTTTGTTTCTTACTTTACTGAGTTCTTGTCTGCTCTCACTAGAGTGTGAGCGCTTCTAGAACAGTATCTGACAGGTTGTAAATAGGTCTTTGGTAAAAATCTGCCGAATATACTAAAGAATCTGGTTCAAATAATGGGACTTGCTGAACAAAGTATGGACTTTACATTAGGGTTCTGCAGCTGAGTGTGGGGGTGACCTTGGAGAGGTTATTTAACATCTTTGAGCTTCATCAGTTCAGTTCAGTTGCTCAGTCGTGTCCAGCTCTTTGCGGCCCCATGAATCACAGCACGCCAGACCTCCCTGTTATTAAAAACACAAGGATCATAACACCAATGTCATATGGTAGCTGTGAGAATTAGACATCAGCCAGAAACAGCACAAAGTGCTCAGTAAATGCACGATGGTTAACTGCTTTTGTTGTTGCCATTGTTGCTAGTAATGACAATAAGTAAATAATAATATGACAATATGGGGTATGTGGGATAAAAGTGAAAGTCGCTCAGTCATGTCCGACTCTTTGCAACCCCATGGACTATACAGTTCATGGAATTCTCTAGGCCAGAATACTGGAGTGGGTAGCCTTTCCCTTCTCCAGGGGATCTTCCCAACCCAGGATCGAACCCAGGTCTCCCGCACTGCAGGTGGATTCTTTACCAGCTGAGCCACAAGGGAAGCCCAAGAATATTGGAGTGGGTAACCCATCCCTTCTCCAGTGGATCTTCCCGATCCAGGAATTGAACTGGAGTCTCCTGCATTGCAGGCGGATTCTTTACCGACTGAGCTATCAAGGAAGCCCTAACTATTAATAGCATAATAAAGTTAGCCTGGCAGAAATGGGACTAGAATGCAGATCTTCTGTCCCCAGTTCCGAATCTCAGTTGCTGAACCAGTTGCAGAGCTCTGACCAGGAGAAGAGGGAGAGGCCTGGCAGTTAGCAAGTAGACCTAGAGAAGCCTGTTAATATAGCCAACCCTGAAGGCAGTCCAGATGTGCCAAATGTCCAGTCCTGGTCCCAGGACCGCATCGGGAAGTTGCCTGGTGCACACAGGCTGGCCAGGAAGTAGTCCTGAGTCCTCTGCTCCCTGCTCTGCTAGTCACTGGCAGGGCTCCAAGCAGCTGTGCCAGGTGAGAGGCCCCAGACCTGACCAGGGACCCCGACTGTCCTTACAGCCACCTGGGGAGTAGGAAGAGGGACCAAGGCTGCAAGTCATGCAAAGTGGTCTTTCCTTTTTCAAAAAATTAAAAAAAAAAAAACAATGCTGTGGATATTCTGGGACAAGAGAGAGGTGTTTTAATGTCACAGGATGTCCAACTGCAGGGTTAAAATGAAAGAGAGGAAGAAATCAGAGAAGATTATACGAGGTCCAGCCAGCTACCAAGGTGGATCCTTGCCAGAAGTTGACAGGACTGTTGAGTGGAGAACGGAGTGAGAGACTTGTGACATCCCCTTCTGGGAGGCAGGATGACCACTGCTAGCATCTCCTAGCTCCACTAGGGACCAGTCGTCATCTGTGAGAGCTCCTTCAGCATCACCACCACCACCAACAGAAAGTGTGTCTCAGTAGGGCCAATGCATGCGCGTGGGTGTGCTAAGTCGCTTCAGTCGTGTCTAACTTTTCATGACACTAGGGACTGTAGCCCACCAGGCTCCTCTGTCCCTGGGGTTCTCCAGGCAAGAATACTGGAATGGGTTGCCATGCCCTCCTCCAGGGGACCTTCCCAACCCAGGGATCAAACCTGTGTCTCTTGTGTCTCCTTCATTGGCAGGCGGGTTCTTTACCACTAGGACCACCTGGGAAGTTCCCAGTAGGGCCAGTGGTAGCTGTAAATGGAGACCATGGGGGCCAAGAGGGCAGTCTGGGCCAGCGAGAAAAATGCCAACTGGAGCAGCCTTTCATTTGCTTGGTGTTGGTTTTCTAGCCTCTCAGTTCTGACAAGCAGATGTGTTCATTGTTAGCTCATGTCTGAATAGGACTTTCTAGGCAGAGGCTGGAAATAATTGATGCTGCCCTTTGATTCAGTTTTCCTTCTATTCATGATCTTGGTGTTCCTTCAAAACTTTCCCTGCTGCTCTGCCAGGGCTTAGATGTGGGCAATGTGTGTGGTGTGTGTGGAGGCGGTCTGTATGTGGGATGTGTGTATGGAGAGTACGTGTGGTGTGTATGTATGATGTATATGCGGAGAGTATGTGTGTGGAGGGGATGTGTGGTATGTGTGTGTAGTATCTGTGGAGAGTGTGTGTGTGGAGGGAGTGTGTGCAATGTGTGTGGAATGTATGTGCATAGAGGGTATGTTTGTGTGAAGGGTATGTGTATGGTATGTGTGTGGAGGGTATATGTGTGTGACAGGTCTGTGTATATGGAGGGTATGTGTGTGTGGAGGGTATGTGTGTGGTGTGTGTGTGGAGGGTATGTGTGTGACGGGTATGTGTGTGTGGAGGGTATGTGTGTGTGGAGGATGTGTGTGTGTAGAGGGTGTGTGTGTATGTGGAAGCTGTGTGTGCAGGGTGTGTGTGTGTGCAGGGTGTGTGTGTGTGCAGGGTGTGTGTGTGGTATGTGTGTGTGGAGGGTATGTGTGTGGAGGGTATGTGTGTGATGGGTCTGTGTATATGGAGGGTATGTGTGTGTGGAGGGTATGTGTGTGTGGAGGGTGTGTGTGTGTGGAGGGTGTGTGTGTGTGGAGGGTGTGTGTTTGGAGGGTATGTGTGTGTGGAGGGTATGTGTATGGTATATGTGGAGGGTATGTGTGTGGTGTGTGTGTGGAGGGTATGTGTGTGACGGGTATGTGTATGTGATGGGTATGTGTGTGTGGAGGGTGTGTGTGTGTGGAGGGTGTGTGTGTGTGGAGGGTGTGTGTGTGTGGAGGGTGTGTGTGTGTGGATGGTGTGTGTGTGTGGAGGGTGTGTGTGTGTGGAGGGTGTGTGTTTGTGGAGGGTATGTGTGTGGTATGTGTGTGTGGAGGGTATGCATGTGATGGGTCTGTGTATATGGAGGGTGTGTGTGTGTGGAGGGGGTGTGTGTGTGGAGGGTGTGTGTTTGTGGAGGGTATGTGTGTGGTATGTGTGTGTGGAGGGTATGTGTGTGATGGGTCTGTGTATATGGAGGGTATGTGTGTGTGGAGGGTGTGTGTGTGTGGAGGGTATGTGTGTGGTATGTGTGTGGAGGGTATGTGTGTGTGTGGAGGGTATGTGTGTGGTATGTGTGTGGAGGGTATGTGTGTGTGTGGAGGGTATGTGTGTGATGGGTCTGTGTATATGGAGGGTATGTGTGTGTGGAGGGTGTGTGTGTGTGGAGGGTATGTGTGTGGTATGTGTGTGGAGGGTATGTGTGTGTGTGGAGGGGGTTCGTGGGATGTGTGTGTGCACATTTATGGAGGGAGCAATCAGGAACACATGCAAGGAGTGGATGCACCCCAGGAGCTCCAACCCTAGCATGTGCCCCCAAGAGGACCCCAAAGCCAAGGGAAGGCAGCTCCTTCCCACACACACATACCCTCCACACACACACACCCTCCATACACACACACCCTCCATACACACATACCCTCCACACACACACACCCTCCACACACACACACCCTCCACACACACATACCCTCCATATACACAGACCCGTCACACACATATACCCTCCACACACGTACCACACACATACCCTCTACACACACACATACCCTTCACTCTGTGGGGACTTGCCAAGGGGCCCCAGCCCTGCCTGATGGCTGCTGTCTCTGCAGAGCTGTCCTTCCGGGTGTGGATGTGCGGCGGGAGCTTAGAGATCGTGCCCTGCAGCCGGGTGGGCCACGTCTTCAGGAAACGGCACCCGTACAACTTCCCCGAGGGCAATGCCCTCACCTACATCAGGTAGGTCACAGTGCAGAGAGCATCCCACCAGGAGCCAGGCACCTAGACCCCAGCCCTGTCAGTGACTCCTGGGGCTTTGAGCAACTACCCCAGTCTTAGTCTCCCCATTTGTCCCTTCCGTTCTGCGATCCTGGTACTTTCAGAGCTGGAAAGGTGAAGTTGGAGGCGTCTCCTCCGGGCCTGTCTTGTCTTGACTGTCTTTGTTCATGAAGGTCTTGGAAAGCTGGTGAAACAACCAGCTGGGAGCTGCCCTCCACACACTGGGTCCCAAGTCCCGGTCATGGATGTTGCTTCCTCGCTCTGACTGGGTCAGCGTCTGCCCATCTGTGTTCCCAGCCACAGCGTGCACTTCATCTTGAAGGGGAGTGGGCAGGTCCTGGAAGACCACCCCTTCGCCCACTCTCCTGATGGCGGAGGCAAGGGGAGGTGGGAAGCGTGCCAGGAGCACTCTCCTCTTCCGAGGACGAGTCTTTATCTTGTCAGACTTGCTTGTTGGCAGCGGGGCCTCCTCAAGTCTAGCTTGTCAAACGGCCTTTTGTTTTGCTTCCCTTATTCCATTTGACTGTTTTTATAATTATGAAAGTAATACATGGTCACTAAAACTTCAAGCTGTATCCATGTATATTGTGTGTGTATATATATATATATATCCGTACATATACTGTACATTATAGTTTTTACTCTTCATATAACAGAGAGAAAAAAGTGAAAGTCCCTTTCACCAAGTCTTACACCTATCCGCTTATTCTCTCCAAAAGAAACTACTGTTAACAGATTTCAAGCCTATCATTTCAGGTCTTTTTCAAGGCTGCCTAGTACTCTGCCATGTGGATGTAGTTCATTATTCTGCTACTGATGGCCATTTAGGGTTGTCGCCAGTGTTTATGACACAAATATTCTTGTATATGTCCCTTTGCCCAAGTGTTTCAGTAGAATAGGTTCCTCTAAGTGGAGTGTCAGAGAGTATCCATTCCCACAGATTTGATGGAGACTGACAGATTATCCTCTAAAAAGACTGTTCTTATGGATGCTCCCGCATCAGTGCCATTTTGCACACACTCCTGAACGTCTCCTCGCCTGGTACTGCACAGAACTGACCTGGATCCCAACGGTATCTCTGTTCCCAACCTGGTGACCTTATTTTGCTTCTTCCTCTCCTTTTAGGAATACCAAGCGTACTGCAGAGGTGTGGATGGATGAGTACAAGCAGTATTACTATGAGGCCCGGCCATCGGCCATCGGGAAGGCCTTCGGCAGGTGGGCCCCTTCCCTAGCCTTGTGCCTTTGCTTGCAACCTTAGTGAAATACTAAATCATGTGTACTCCATAGAAGCGTTCAGGGTGTCCTGAGAAACTGAACCCTGCACTCCTGGGCTCTTTGGAGACTGTAGGGTATACGAGACAGAGACAAGGTTCTGGTCCTAGAAGAAGAAGCAGCTTCATGGGGAGAAATAACCAGAGAGGGCTTGCTTATGCAAGCACTGCCCATCCACCAGCTGCCTGCAGGATGGATGTCTGTGCAAGTGCTTAAGGATGGCTGTCTGCAGAAAACACCGGGGGTTTTGGCTTCCTTGCTGTTTCAATCTGACGGTGATCTGTTAGCTTGTTTTTCTGCCCTGGACTGTTACGACTACAGTCTAATTAAGCATTTTCAACAATCAGTTGAGTATGATGTGACCAGTATTTTTTTTTAAGTGACAAAGAACTAGAACATTTCAGATTAGAACAGAAAATAACAGTTGATTGCAGTTGAGGATAGATACTGTTTTGTGAAACTCTAATTTTAGCTGTATGTCATGGGCATACTGGGTCACGATGTAAGATGTATCTATTTCTTACTTAATGTTATGGTCAGAAATGTTTGAAAACATTATTAGTGATCTTCAATGAATTTTCCTCTATTTATTTGTATCTATCCCTTGAAGAAAAAAAGGTATGTCACTCTTTGTTTTAGTGTGGAAGTAACATTTGCTGAGGGCATACCCTGTGCTAGGCACTTATGTCTATTCATTTGACTCTCATAAAAAACTTTGGAGGTGGATGGTTGTACCCCAACTTTACTGAGAACAAACAGGCTCAGAGGGTGGTGCTGGTCTTCTGTCAGTGGCCATTATGATCCCTGGAGCTGAGCAAGATGTCCATGGACACATCAGACGGTTCTTATTTGCTCAATTTTTGGAAAAATGTTTGAAACATGGTTTTCTTGTCAGTAGACGCTTTCTGCTCAGCTGGAATGCAGGAAAGGAAAACTACTAGTACATTAAGGCTCTGCTCTCTCTGTGAAAACAAGCACCAGGCCATGGTATGCTCACTGAGGTCTCGAGGAGGAAAAAGCCAAGATTAAAGCTTGGCTCCAATTTGAGGAGAGAAATAAGGCATGGCCAGGAGCCCTGGGGAGAGCTTGTGGGTCAGAGAATGAAGTAAGGCTGGAAGACAGACTTGGATAGCTAGCTCCGGGAAAAGGGACCTTCCCCCCGGGGAGGTGGAAAGAGGGGGCTGACCTCCCAGGCTTCTTCCCACTGCTAAGCCTTTCCTCCTCCTTCTCCAGCGTGGCCACGCGGATCGAGCAGAGGAAGAAGATGAACTGCAAGTCCTTCCGCTGGTACCTGGATAACGTCTACCCAGAGCTCACGTGAGTGCCACCTGCAGTTCCTGCATCTGGCCTGGGTGGGGGCCAGCGGCATGGGGACCCTTGACCCTGATGTCTCCCCGGCCCAGGCAGTCTGGCTGTTTCTAGCTGTTGGTGTTTGTCTTCATGTGACGGGTCTGGAAGAACCTGGAGGATGTTACCAGGAGTGAAGAGTGAGGTGTGGTAGGAGCGAAGAGTTAAACAGACTGGGCCTTAGAGCTAAAAATGGGCGTTGTTGGGACTTCCCTGACCAGTGGTTAACTCTGCACTTCCACTGCGGGGGGCACGGGAACTAGGAGCCCACCCACAGCCAAAATTAATTAATTAAAATGATCTTGAAAAAAAGAAATGAGCATTGTCCCCTTAGGAAAGCAACAGCACATTATGTAGCAAAGGCTGCAGAAACACTCACTTCCTTTGACTCTCTTCTCTCCTTTCTGGGAGTTTATCCCAAGGAAATAAAGCAAACGAGCAAAAAAACTGTTGACAAATAAATGACCACTGTAGGCTTCTTTGCTGTGAAAAAAAAATAGAGATGCAACTAACAATAGGGGCTGGGTTTAGTGAATCATGATCCATTGACCTAAACAAATATTATGTGTCAATTAATATTATAATCATAATCTGTGAGTAAAACATGGGGAAATGTTTGCTTCAGCAAATGAGGAAAGAAAGTGAAAGTGAAGTCGCTCAGCTGTGTCTGACTCTTTGCGAGTGCATGGACTGCAGCCCACCAGGCTCCTCCATCCATGGGATTTTCCAGGGAAGAGTACTGGAGTGGGCTGCCATTTCCTTCTCCAAGAGATCTTCACGACCCAGGGTAAAAGGAGCAAATGAGGAGCCAACATGCAAATGGTATATGTATGTGGGCTATAGGACAGTAAGCTGTAATGACTGGGGGGCCTGAGGGTGGGCAGAGTTGATTCTTTTTATTTCAGAATCCTTCTCGGCATCTTGCCTATGTCATTCCTCACCTCCTCCAGGTCTGGAGTCATCTGTCCCGCCTTCAGGAGACGCCCCTGAGCTCTGCGTTTGCAGACTGACCCTTCCTCAGCACTCCCTGCTTCTTTTCCTTGTCACCTTTATTGTCATGGAGCTTCTATGTGGTCAATTAATGTTATTGTCATCTTCCCACATTTGACAGTAAGCTCCATGAGGCGAGAGGAATTTATCAGTCTTGTTCACTGCCTTATCTCCAGCCCCTAGAACAATGCCTGTCACTGAATGGGCACTCAATAAATAGCTTTATTTGATTTGATTTTGGTGTGCCAGATCTTGTTTTGGTGCCCAGGTTTCTTGCTAGTTGCGGTTCCAGGGCTTAGTTGCCCCATGGCATGTGGGATCCTGGTTCCTTGCCTAGGGATGGAACCTGCGTCCCCTGCGTTGGAAGGCAGATTGCTAACCACTGGACCACCAGGGAAATCTCTAATATTTTTTTCTAAATAAATTGCATAGTCAATAAGGCTCAGTAATAACTTTGAAATTAGCATTCTCCCTTCTAGAACTGTCATCTCAGGAACAGCTGTCTCCCAAAGGATGCTGTCATGATTTTCCAGAACATTCCACGGCTCAGAGCCTCCATATCCTCAAAGGAAGCAAATCTTTGAGAGATTTGATTTTGGGAAAACAGCCATGGTTAGGTTATAACCAAGTCCAGTGAATAACTTAGTTGATTAACCCAGATATTACAGTCCTGGGTCCCAAACACAGGGTGACAAGATGGAAACAAGTAACAAGAATAAACTGACTCTGTGAGCAATGTTCAAGGAATTCCAAAACAATTTGAGGGGCAGCAGCATCCTTGGAGAAAGTTGGCGGCCTGGATAACCCCAACTCCCTAGACGATGGCTGTGAAGGGAAGAACATTAGTTTATGAAAGTATAATAAATGAACAGCTTCCTCAAGTGGCCACTTTTAAAAGGATAGTTTTATTCAGACGTGCCATTTCTGAGCGAAACAAGCATAGTCAGGTCTTTATGTTCTGTCAGAGTTCATATTATCTGGTTGGAGCCAAGGACTCCGGGCCTCAGGCAGGAGTTGGGGAGCCGTGGAAGGGGATTGAGGATGTACGCCTCCTCCCACACCCCAGTCCCCATACAGTGCCCCACGTCATCCCCTGAGGACTGAGAGGAAGTATTGATAGTTTATAACTAGCATCAGTCTGGATCCATCACAAGACAGGAGAGTGGATGAAACCAGCTGTGCTAAATGAGGAGCATAAGTCATCTTCCATTTGTTTTGTCACCATGTGGAAGCTTAAAAAAAATGAATTTTTGCTGTTAAGGTAGAAACTGCAGTTCATTTATCCAGGTTACTCATCGTCAGTCTCTTCCTTCATGTTCTGCCTCGGTTCTCGGGGGCCTGGAGTGGATCAGATTGTTAGATAGAAAGGAGTTCTACAGGCCCAAATGATACTGAGTTTCCTTCACAGGGGATCCCAGTAGTTGGGCCACACTTGAATGTGGTCAGTGGGGAGACTGAGGAGGCTGAAGGGAGAGGCCTGTGCTTTCCTAGGCCTGCCTGCAGTCCTGCTATGGCTCGGCCGCTTTTCCAGATCAGAGTTCTGCAGCTGGCTTCAGCAACTGCTTATATATACCTTTATTAGGATGGTCAGGAACAGTTGTGCAGGCTGTGCATTGCACAAACACCACATCTGAAGGGTGCTAGTCACACAGTATTGTACCTTTATTACAATTCCTGGCAAATGATGGTAAAAGTCTTCTAACAAAATCAGTATATTATGATGGTTTTCTAACATAAGTAAAGTGTCTTGAAAAAAGGATGCCTATTTCTGTTTCTAGAAAGGCATCATAAGGGCTAATGGGAGCCCAGCTTCGAGGTGGTCCACAGAGAGGAAAGCAGATACAGACTTAAGAGGGCTGCCAGCAAACAGGAGAGCTTAGCCTGGCTCTGCCAGGAGGCAGGGGAAGGGTGGGGATGGCCATCCCAGCTGCTCCAGGGCTGCTACCACATCAGACACCTCGGGAGCTGCATCTGGCTGGTCTTTATTTATTTTATTTTTAATTTATTTGGCTGCACCAGGCCTTCGTTGTGGCATGTGGGATCTTTAGCTGGCACATGCAAACCCTTAGTCGTGGCCTGTGGGATCTCATTCCCTGACCAGGGAGCAAACCCAGGTTCCCCGCATTGGGAGCACAGTCTTAGCCACTAGATCACCGGGGAAGCCCCTGCATCTGGTCTTGAGATTGCTGCCTGAGCCCCAGGTCTCCTCCATAAGCATCAGTGGGCAAGCTTTGGTGTCAGTGACCATCGCCACACTTGGACAGTGCCCACCGCATCTCTGCAAGCTGATTGTCTTGCACATCTTCCTAAGCAACAGCAGGTAGGGAGGGGAAGAGAAGAGAAAGGTCTGGAACAACCTTGGCCTCTCAAAGAGGGCCCCACAGGACCTTGTCTTTGTGTAGAGGGGAAATACAGTCCATTGCCCCTGGATGAAGCAGCGGGGGTGGAGCTTTGCCTCTCAACAGTCTTGCACCTAGCAGGTTGCAAAACTTAAATCCTACAGTGATCAGACAGGTAATGTAAATAAGTCAAGTGAGTGGGGTCACAATAGGGAGTGGAGGGGACTGTGGCAAACTGAAATGGGCAAGCCCCACCCATAGGATGGACAGCTGCTGCTCATGACAGTGTGTTAGTGCTGAACCAGAATGCAAGTTTGATGTGGCCTGACCTTCCTATATTTTTGAGAGAAGCTGGGTTTTTCTGTGTAATGTTGAAATACTGCCAACGAATTAAAAGCACCAATGACCACACTGTGCAGGTCAGACAAAACCTGTCCAGGGCCTGATTTAACTTGGGGGCCAACAGTTTGCAGCCTCTGTTCTCTACCTGCATATGACCTCTTGCAAGAGACAGGGGAGCGGTTCTGAAGGGGCGCTGCTGTCAGGAATATGGAGAGAAACTGGAACGTTCTCCACGAGCCTCCAGGGGAGCTGGTTGGTTCTGGAGCTCCGGGGGCTTCCTGTCAGCCCTGAGAAAGGGAGACCTGGTTTGGTTGATGTCCACATCAGAGACTGCCAGTAATGTTCTGATCTGCACCCTCAGCAGGTTCTCTTCTCAACAGACGTGATAGAGGCAGATAAATTAGGCATGTGGTCAGACTATAGGCCCCCTTGATTTCCCATCACCTGACCTGTGGGTCCATAATCCAAGCGCATACATAACCTTCTAAACCCAGGAATACAAGCCCATGTCAGCTGGGGCCAGCATCCCGTTTAGGTTTATTACCCATGGGGTAAGACAGTGTGTCTTATATTTGAGCTTGTATGTGTGTGTGTATGTGTGTATGTATGTGTTTAAATATACTTTCCTGTGCACATAAAATGTTCTAATAATATACTCTTTTCAAAACCTACCTGTTTCACTTAACAGTATCTTATAAACACTTCCCCATATTACCAGATAGTCTTTCTCAGAGTCCTTTTTAATGGCTGAAGGGATTTCGACAGATGAATCATAATTTACTTAGTCCTGTGCCTATTGTTGGATAGCTAGGAATTTCCAGTGTTTTCAGTATAACCAGTCACTCTGAATGAGTATCATTTAAACTGAATCTCTGCACCCATCTATAATTATTGCCCTAGAATAGTAAGTTTCGGGAAGTGTGGTCATTAGGTCAAAAGTATGCACACTTTTAAGGCCTTTGATACATAATACCACACTGTCCTCTAGAAAAGTGGGCCAGTTTATGCTCCCATCTGTGGGATATGAAAGGATCCAATCCCACAGCCGCTGCCGACACTAGGTAGTACTATCTAACATATATGGATATATGCATATATACACAGATATACACACATACACTTAAATATATAATTTGTATATTAGTTATATATTATACGGTCTTCCCTGGTGACACAGATGGTAAACAATCTGCCTGCAGTGCGAGAGACCCAGGTTCAATCCCTGGGTCAGGAAGATCCCTTGGAGAAGGAAATGGTAACCCACTCCAGTTTTCTTGCTTGGGAAATCCCATGGACAGAGGAGCCTCATGGGCTACAGTCCATGGGGTCGCAAAAATCGGACACAACTGAACTAACACTTTCACTTATATATATATATATATATATATATACACACACACATACATATACTTAAATATATATACACCATTATATATATATATATATTATATACACTTAAATATTTTATGTATATAAATATATAGAAATTTCCCTGGTGGTCCAGCGGCTAACTCCATGCTCCCAATGCAGGGGGCCTGGGTTTGATCCCTAGTCAGGGAACTAGATTCTACAAACTGCAAATAAGAGACTGCATGCCACAACTGAAGATCCTGCAGGCCACAACAAAGCTCAAAGATCCTGCAGGCTCCAACCAAGACTCAGCACGGCCAAATACATAAATATTTTTAAAATTAATAAATATACATATATGACAAACAAACAATGGTAACTCTTTAATACATATTTCCTTAGTTATTAGTGAGACTGAACACATCTTTATATTTGTACATTTTACATTTGCCTCTTCAAAACAACTCCTTCCTGTCCTCTCGAGATTGCCCACTGAGCTCACATCTGAGTCTCAGCCTTTCCTCTTTCAGGACTGGGGAGCTCCGGCTTCTGGTTTAAGCTCTCTCCCACCAGCTCCTCTCAGGCCTGGTCTGAAGGGCAGTCCCTGGGGCTCCCAGAGCTGCCCAGAACCCAGGGTGGGGCAAGGCCCAGTCTTCCCAGGGGGACCCCTGCTCCCTCACCATCCCCTGCTCACCTTCCCCTGCTGCCAGGCCTGCCCCTCAGTGTCCCTCCCCATGGAGACCTGGGTGCCCTGGGATTGCCTGGGCCCTGCTCTCTGGGTAAGCGTGGGTCACCTCGGGGTGGGGGGTCTTGCTCTCTGAGTAAGCATGGGTCACCCCGGGAAGGGCAGAGGCCAAGCCTGATCGCTGCCTTTTCTTTCAGTGTCCCCGTGAAGGAAGTGCTCCCGGGCATCATTAAGCAGGGGACTAATTGTTTAGAATCCCAGGGCCAGGACACAGCTGGTAACTTCCAGCTCGGAATGGGGATCTGCAGAGGGTCTGCCAAGAACCCCCCAGCGGCCCAGGTACGTTGCTTGGGACCTCCGGATCAGGCCCAGGAGAAGGGTTAGGGGCCTCCATCTGCCCAGTCTCATCCTCTCTCTTGTCTACACCCTCCACAAACCCACTTTTCCAAGGACCCTGCCAGCTGCCCCTCACACTCTGCTCCTTGGGTCTGCTCCTGCCACACTCCACCCACGTTGTGGCCTGTCACACAGTTGCCGCCTGAGCACCACCTGCTTTCTGCTTGCAGGGGCAGAAATGCCACCCAAACAGAACTCAGTACTCTCCTCGGATGCAGCTGTGGGCAGCCTGCATAGACAGGCATCAGAGTGTCCAGGACCCTGTGAACACGTGTCCAACATATGAGAGTTGCTCCACCCACATCAAACTAGAACAGGTCGTGGAGACCCCGGCATGGACCTGACCACAGCTGTCCTCCTACCATGTCCTATCTTTCTTCCCATCCCTTGAGCATCCTTTCATACATCCTCTGGCTGGCTCCAGCTAAGCTTCTCGATCCCAATATTTTATGATGAAAAAGTTCAAACATATAGAAAAGTTGAAACAATTGTACAGTGATTAGCCATGCACCCATCCCTAGTATTTGTAGAAAATTCTACCAAAATACACAGTGTATTTGCTTTATCATCTGTCTACCTATCTATCCATTCATTGCTGTATTTTTTGGCTCAGGCAACCCACTCCAGTATTCTTGCCTAGAGAATCCCATGGACGGAGGAGCCTGGTAGGCCACAGTCCGCGGGGTTGCAAAGAGTCGGACACAACTTCACTTTCTGCTCCTTATCTTGCAGGCGTGGCTCTTCACTGACCATCTCATCCAGCAGCAGGGGAAGTGCCTCGCTGCCACCTCCACCTCCGTCTCCCCAGGGTCCCTGGTCGTACTGCAGGCGTGCAACCCAAGAGAAGGCAGGCAGGTAAGCCTCCTTGCCCCCACGCACAGGTTGACCAGCAGCCCAGGGGAACATAGTGAAGGTGTGACATATAGACTCAAATAAGCCCTCCAGAGTGAGGACTGGGGATGCCTAAGCCTGTATCCAGGCAAGTCCGTTGTTTTCCTCATGAGGAAGTACTTTGGGTAAACAGTTGTTAAATGTCCATCCCGCATCCTGTGAGCTCCATGCGGGCTCACTATTTTTATCTTGTCAACACTGTATCCCTAGTCCCTGACAACCAGTACAGCCAAAACAAATGTGAGGTTTTAACGAGAACCTGTGCCAGGGGTTTTACGGAGATCATCTCATCTAATCCTCCCAGCAGCCCAGCAACCTGGGCCTTAGTGTGTGCATGCGGGCGTGCTAAGTCGCTTCAGTCATGTCTGACTCTTTGCAACCCCATGGACTGTAGCCCGCCAGGTTCCTCTGTCCATGGGATTCTCCAGGCAATAATACTGGAGTGGGTTGCCATGCCCTCCTCCTGGGAATCTCTCCAACCCAGAGATCAAACCTGCATCTCTTATGTCTCCCGCATTGGCAGGCAAGTTCTTTACCTCTAGCACCACTTGGGAAGCCCCAGGCCCAAGTCCTAACCCCATTTTAAAAGTGATAAACTGAAGCTCCTTGAGTTTAAGAAATGTATCAGATCGCACTGCTGTGAAGGGGTGGAGCTGAGATTCAAACCCAGTGTGACTCCTAAGGCCACAGTCCTGCCCCAGCACATAGTAGGTGTTCAGTAAGTATCTCCTGTCTGATGGCTGGTTGGGGAAACTGAGACCCAGCCAGGGTGCTTTCCAAGCTGGCATGCCGGTCTCATGTGAACACTGCCTTCTCCACTTGTCAAGCTTTCACTTGCTCTGTTTTCACTAATCCTGGCAGACGGGTCAGGCTTGCCTGTTGAGGAAGAAACAGATGCTCAGAGAGAGCAGTCACTTGCTCAGGACACACAGTCAGCCACACTCCATTCCTGGCTTAGAGGGCTGCTCATCTGCCCGGGAATGGACCGGAAGGCCAGAGTTCTGCTTCAGCCCCTCCTCTGCCCGCCCCTTCTGGGTAGCCCCCACTGTGCCTGACCCTGGCCAGTTCCCTGGCCAGCTTGCAGGGCAGTGGAGGGGCAGGAGGGCGCCTGGCCTCTCCTTCAGCTGCCAGGGTTTTCTTGCCTCCCCCTTTCCTGTTGCCTGGGTCAGCCCTTTGTTCAGGGATGACTGGCAGTTTGCTATTTCATTCTGGAAAAGCAACGAGATCCTTCCTCTCCCTCCAGCCTCTGCTGTGTATGTGCGTGTGAGTGTATGAGAGAGAGAGAGGCTTGAGTGCCATAGTCTGCTCGCTGGCTGGGACTCTGCAGCACGACCTGCCAGCCCCTACCTTCACTGCCCCTGCAGGGATGCGTGTCTCCAGGCTCCCCTTCACCCGGGGTGCTGGCTTCTATGAGAGTCAAGCCTTGAGCCCACTCCCACCCACTCCTCGGTGAGGCCAAAGTCAAAGCAGTAGCTCCCAGGGCAGCCACCCCTCTCTGCGTTCCCCTTCATGCTGACCCAGGACTCCTAGGAATCTCTTTGGCCACGTTCCTTCTGCCCTGCAGGTCCTACAGGGCCCCCAACAGCGGAGCCCCTCTTCCAGGACAAGGGTGAGCAACTGTCCCACTACCAGTGACTTCTCAAGTCTGGGCCTCCGTTCCTAGTCCTCTGTTGACCCCATTTCTGAGGCCACCTGGGTATTAGTTGTGGGAGAGATACCTGTGCAGAGCGGTGTCACCCTCTTCACCTCTCTGAGCCTCTATCTCCTCACTTTATAAAATGAAGGGCTCCCTCCCTGCTCTCCCTTGGAAGGAATCTACAAGAACTGAGACTGTGGCAATGGAAGGGCACCGTGAGATGGTATTTTTTCTCTGGCCAGGCTAGAACCTAGTGACCAGGAGACTCTGGGGGAGGGACCCCAAGACTGTGTCTGATGGCACCAACAGGAAATGAGAATCCCATGATTTGGGGAGCACTTCCTCATGACTGATCAATTCAGTCTTTACATTCATTCTTCATAGAACAAAACTAGATGAAAGATGGATGAAAGAATGGCATGGCCCAGCAATGCCCAGCCGGGGAACGTGGCCAGCCCCTCCCAGGGGGTCAGAGACTAGAAGACCACAGGCAGTAGGATGCTGTGAGTTCCAGAGGGACCAAAGGCCCTGTCCTGCCCACTGTCCAGGACCTTTAAGCCAGGAATCCCTCTCTGCTGGGACCGCATGGGCAAGAAAGCCTGGTTCTCAGCCATCTGTATCCCCCAGCCCGCACTCCTCAGGGAAATCCAGACCCTGCAGCACCGCCCCCATGCCTTCCACCTTGTTTCCACCTCCCAGATGGTTCCCTTCTCTGCCCATGCCGTGTCCCCCTGCAACTGAGGCTGCTCATCTCCCTTCTAACAGTGGCTCCAGCAAGTACATGGCCCCTCCCACCCAGAAACTAGGACCCCACCTGCAGCAGATCTTCAGCTGCAACCAAAGAGACTGCGCCGGTGTCTAAAGGGAAGCTGGAAAAGCAGATTTCTATGTGACGACTAAGCCAAACTTTAGATAAGTGCTGTGCAGGCCAAACAAAAGCCACCTCTGGGTTACATGCAGCCCGAGGACCTCTGATCTAGACAGTAACTTCATGCCAACCTATGGAAGCAAGAACACATCAGGAGGGCCGGGTTTAAAGCTTGTATGTGGGGTTCAGTGCCTCTTGTCCTTAGTGCAAAGGACACAGACTATTTAAACGGGACTGTGTCCTAGGGCCACTTACCCTCATGTGTAATGCGGGTACGGGTGTTATTATTATTATTAATCCTTGTTTTTCTCTCCCCCACCCCTTTTCTGCCTCTCCCCTCAGAGATGGAGGAGAAAAGCCTCTTTCATCCAGCATTCAGTCAGCGGCCTCTGCCTGGAGGCCAAGCCCGCCCAGCTGGTGACCAGCAAGTGCCAGGCTGACGTCCCAGCCCAGCAGTGGCAGCTGTTGCCACACACATGACCGTAGCCCCCGGCCTCCTGTACCTTTTGCATGAGACTTTGGGACCAGAAGGGGGTTGGGGTGGGGAAGTGTAAAGCGGGCCGTCTCCATCTCGTCACATTTCTGCCGGAATCATCAGCCAACACTGCTGCCACAACACACGATGCTCCAAAGCTTGGATGGGGAGGACGCAGGGGGAATGCCCTGCTTGCTGTCCTGGCCACCACCCGGCCTTGCCTGGGGATAACTGGACTGCGACTGGGCAGCCTGGCCCTTTGTTACTGCCCTTCACCCTCCCAAGGCCTGGACAGTGGTTTGGGGCCTCTCCTCGTGGGCTGGGAAAAGGAGGACAGCAGTCCCCCGAGTCTTGCTGGGCCCTGGGGGCCTGCCTGTGGGGTCGGGTACAAGAGGAGAGCGTGGGCAGCCGTGGACAGGAGGCAGGCGGAAGGCAGAGGGAGGGGCAGCCTGTGGGCAGGTGGGGAACAGGAAGAAGTGAGCCGCTCAGGGCTCTGTCCCGGGCAGGCGCTGGGTTGGGGGCGGGAGGGATGGGAGCCAGGGCCAAGGATGGGTGAGCTGCAGAAAGACGGGAACAGAAAAGCCGCAAAGCAAGGAAAAGAATTGGTCTCGCCTGGGGACCTAGTTCCTCCCAGGGCGCAGTGCCTCCAGGCCCGCGCTCTGCTTCCCACGTTCTCAGCAAGGCGCTGCAGGGGCACCTCCAGGGGCAGCCTTGGGACCCAGTTCATTAAACAGATCCCACTTCTGTTTGGATATGTGTCAAGATCAGACCTCTCCCTTGGGCCTTAAAGACCAGCAGGTTCCCTGAGCGCTGCTTGGGCGCACCGGGTGGACCCCCGTAAGGGCAGGCGCCACTGAGCAGCTCCGTCCTCCCTGCTAGTTTTTGACTCCTGCCTTCTCTAAAGCCCTTGCCTCTGTAAATACAGCATCATTACGGGGTCGGGGCGCAGGGCGGTAAGAACGGGGAGCATCGGTAAGCCATGGGGACCGTCATCCAGGCTGGACTCCCCCACTGCCGGAGGGAGGCCCTCGGGGCTCGCCTACTGCAGCGGCCAGCAGGCTGGCTGGCGGCCCCAGTTTGTACAGAGTTCCGAGTTCCTTCTCACACCCACTGGGCCTCTCTCCCCCTCCCCCAGGGCCTGGTCTTGGAACCGCTTCTGCTATTAATATTTCCAACATTCCTCTTCCCCTGCCCCACTGGCTTAGGCCCAGTGATTTTAGGCAAAAGTCGGGTGATACCAGGATTCCTGCGGGGGTCGGGGGGAGGGGTTGTCTCCCACCCAAAGCAAATCAGCCTGGAATGCCTAAGGAGTTCATAGATTCTGGAGGGCCCAAGAATCTCCTGAAATGGTCCCCCAAATAGTGCATGTGTGTGCATATATGCACTGTCCTGGGAAGAGGATCCATGGATTGTCCCAGGTTCATACAGAGGCCTCTGGTCCCCAGAGGGTCTGGCTTTTCCTGGATTGGAGCTGCCGCGCCCCTCCCCCTCCCTAGCGTGCCTCAACTGCTTTGGTCCCGCTCCCTCTGCACAGCCTTGGGGCTGTGGCCCGCCACACCCACCCTGGAGGGCTCTCAGTGGTTTCCTTTCACCTCCTGGCTCTCCGCAGTGCTCCTGGGCCTCAGCCTGCACCCTCTGCGCTCACAGCAAGGCGCCCTTGGCCCCCAGAGCCACACTTTTCCCATCCTCTGTGAGATGTTTATCCACCGCCATCTCCCTTGTGTGTGTGTCTGCCCCGGCGGGTAGCGTGGCCTTTGGGACAGGAATCTCGGGCATCTCTTACTGAAAGTAAGAGGACTGCCATTCAGCCTTTCAGAGGGCCCCCTCCTTCCCTGTGATTGGGGGCTCAGCACTTGTCAGCCTCCTTTGGGACTCAGCCCTGTTCTGGTTTTTGCTTTTCCTCTTCTTGACCAAAGCATGTGCCACTTGCTGTCCCTGAGGACCTCGTCTTTATGAAAAAACACCTGGAATAAAACCACTTCTCACATGGGCACGTGCACCAGCGCCTTCCTTTTGATTCCAGAGCCAAGGCCTTCAGCACCTCCCTCCCACCCTCTATTCCAGAAAACTGAGCACGCTCAACTCTCACCTCCTCCTGCACTTGGTAGCTTGCTTCTCCACCTATGTCCCCCTCCGTGGGACCTCAGGGACTCCTGGACAACAGGCTGGCTGCCCTGGGGGAAGCCATGAGAGGGGGCAACTCGGATGGGCGTCCAGGCTCTTGTGACCTCATCATGGGACCCTACTTTGGGGCTTCGAAGTGGAAACCAAGGGGCTTCTCTGAATGCTTGTCTTTCGGTTTCGCCAGCCCTCTCTCCTTCCCTAGGTGGCAGCTGGTCCCTCTGAACTGCCTTTCCTCTCCCCTGCCACACAAGAAGGCAGCGGTAAAAATGCAGGTGGGGCAATTTTCCTAAGTAAAGTCAGCGAAGTCATTCCAGCATGAGTCTTACCACCCTAGCCTTGTTTACTCGGGTAGCAGATGCTCTGTCTAATATTTCCATAGAAACCAATGGAAAGCCCCACCGTTTCTGTGATCAGAAACTGAACCTACTCAGGTAAAAATAAGCACGGCCTCGGCACACAGATGAACTGTATTGGGCAGGCCAGCACGTGACTAAGCCTCCCCAGACGCAGCCATTCCTGCCCCGACCCCGACCTGGTCTCAGGGTGGCTCATTTGGGATTCACCAGGCCCGATGGTGATGGTTCCGAGCACACGACATGGCTACAGAATCCGTCTGTCCATCGTCCTCTCAAGGACCTCAGCCCACGGCCCATTGCCTTCTTGGGCCTCCCTCCCAGCCTGGCTGAGTCAGCGTTCCTTCCACTTGGGTCTAGCTTCACTCCCACCCTTAAAGGGCTCTGGTGCTGGCTTCTTCTGAGTCATGCTCTCTCTTGCCCTCCTCCAAGCCTCTCCAAAGGCCTGTTCTCTCTCTCACCCCTCTCTTTTTTCCCCCTGGGAACTAAGGCTATCTGCTGTTAACCAGCCCCTGGAGGATTCAATAAAGCCCCGGGGCTGGCCATTAACCACGAAAAGCCTTGGGCCTTATGTAACCCGAACCCATCAGAAAAGAGGAGTCTTCCAGAGTGCCCAGGGAGGGGAGGCAGGGCGGGGAGTCTGCGTGGAGCCAGCAGCAAGGGGTCCTCTGTCCCTGGCCTCTGTGACTTGCCTTCACAAAGGCTTCTCCTGGAGAGACTCCTGCCTTCCCCGGGATGGGTATCTCCGCTCACAGCTAGGAGAATATCACCCGGCAACATCTCCATCCTCCCAGTGGTCTGGCGCCCCCAGGCCTGCGGAGGATGGTTTCCAGTGGGGCATGGTCCTCTTACCACCAAAGAAACAGGAAAGGAGGCCTGGAGAGGAAGGGCAGGAGTTCACGGTGTCCACAGCTTTATCCTGGTGAATGTTCGCAGTGTCTGTGGTATTTCTGAGTCCCCTGCGACAGTCTGTTTCCTCCAGAACAGGAAGAGGAGGACCCAGGCAGCTTCTCTCACCTTAAAAGTTCTTCACAGTCTGGCTCTTAGCAAAGACCTTGCGGTGGAGCAGGGAGGGGCCACTCTGTTCTGACCTGGCAGCTGGGCTGTGGGCAGCTGAGCTGGATGGAGGCTTTGGAGAGCTGGGAAGGGTGTAGCAGGAGTGGGGACCCAGAGACTCCCATTAGCCCGGAGCCATCCCAGTCTGCCACTAACTAGGTGAAAAGTTACTTCATCTCCCAGCCTTGGTTTCCTCACCTGTGAAATGGGTTCACTTATAGCTCTTGAGGGTTTTTGTGAGGACTGGTTTATTTAATGACCGCAAAGCACCCAGCCCTTTCTACTGCTTAGTAAGTGTGTGTTATTGCTGCTATTAACAAGCATTTTCTGAGTGCCTGCTGCATGTTGGGCACTTTGCCAGAGGTGAGGACACAAATGTAAACAAGACAGAAACGTTCTAGAACTGCTGTTCTAGCAGAGGAGATGGACAGATACAGGCATGCGTGCATGCTGTCTCTTCAGTCGTGTCTGACTCTGCGACCCTATGGACTGTAGCCTGCCAGGCATCTCTGTCCGTGGAATCCTCCAGGCAAGAATATTGGAGTGGGTTGCATTTCCTTCTCCAGGGGATCTTCCCAACCCAGGCATCAAACCCAGGTTTCCTGCATTGCAGGCAGATTCTTTACCACCTGAGCCACCAGGGAAGCCCGGACAGATACATAGGCACTAGATGATAAAACCACAGGGGAGGTAGCAGCTATGGGAGCAGCACGGAGGGGCCTGGGAGCCAGGGAGTCATAATGCTTCCTGATTAGCTGGGCTCTACATTGACAAGACCTTCTGGGTTTTACCTGTCTCGGGCCAGCTAAAGCGTGGGCTGGGTGAGGCCCGATGAAGCCAGCTGGCCATACTAGCCCAGCCGGAGGAGGCTCAGCGGCAATTACCCAGCGGTCTTGACTCTTTCCCCCAGTGCACGCAGCATGGTGATGCTGTGGACCAGGCTGTAATCAGAGAAGAATTCTAGATAGAACTACGGCAGCCGTTTAAACCCAAACAGATGTGTCGTCGTCTTCTTGAGCCAGTGACTATTCCTCCAGGGCTCAGTTTTCTCGGTCTGGGGAGGGCCAAGGAAACGGTGGGAAGAGATGGCCTGGAAAATGCAGTGATCCTTATGTGGAGAGAATGAGTACAAATGACTGGGGAGGTGTTCAGAAAGACTCGGCTTCTTCTTGCTCTCTTGATCCCTGGTTCCGGCTATCTCTGAGCTCTCAAGCAATCTGAAAATCAGACCTGTCTTTCAACAATTCTTTTTTCAAATAAGCTGAGTGTCAAGGTGCATCCAGATAACCTGCTGGAATCACCTGTGCTTGTTGGTGTGCTTGTGTCCAGGCTCCCACCTGGATCTGCTGACTCCCAGTTTCATCCATGTGATGATGGGTGCCCCCGGCGACACTATGCTCATCACGTTTGCACTGCTCTGAAGCGGGGGGAGTGTGGAGGGGGGAAGCTGTGCCGGGGGAGAGTTGGGCCAGCTGGCTGCAGACTGTGCACGCTGAATACACTGGGCCCCCGACCTCACTGCAAGAGGAAGAAGCCAAGGGGGAGGCATGCAGCCCCTTGGGCTCCCTGGGAGCCAGATGAATGTGGAGACCAGGTTTGGGGGCCAGAGCAGAGCCAGAAACGGCTCCCCCTTAAGGAGAAATGCCCCCAGCTGGGAGGGAGAACCCGGAACCAGGAGAGGAGTCAAGGGGCCTCGCTGGGGCCTGTGCCACCATCTGGGTGAGAAGCGGCTGTCACCAAGCCAGGAGGCTCTCTGAGGCCCATGTGGCTTGAAGCCCCCCAGCCCTCTAGGGCAGCTGCAGAGCTCCAGGCTCCCCTGCTGAGCCTGTTCTCCCTAGGGGTGGGAGTGTCGGTGGTTGTTAAGGTGAAATCAGGTCACAGTGAGAAAATGGGAGCTCCCACCTTCTGTCCCTCACCCTGCAATCCAGCCAAACTGCCCTGCGTCCTGTTTCTGGAAGTTGTAGCTTGCCTTCTCTTGTTTATACCTTTGTGTTTCTTCTACCCTCTACTTATCCCCGTGGATTGAATGCTACCCATTTTCCAGACAAATGCTGCTTCCATAAGGAAACCTGCCCTACTTTCCACCTGCCTGAAACCATCTCTCTGGCCTGTTTCTTCAGTATCTTGAATATTCCTCTCTCGCTGCAGTGAGCACCTTCTCCCTTACGCCTCCTTATACCGGTGGACTTGTCTTCTCTCTTCTATTGAAACGGGACTATAGGACCTGTGTCCGCTTCAGTCTTGTCCTTCCCACAGCCGGATCACAGAGCCTGGTTCTCGGACTCCCGGTAAATGCTGGCTTGTTGAATGAATGAAATGAAAGATTGTAGCTGGGTTTTGCTTGTTTTGTTGTGAGTGATAAGGTGTTTTTGCATTTAGGAATCAGAACATTGCATTCAGAAAGCACTCAATCTGTATTTGTTCATTTTTTCTATCACTTTTCTTTAAAAGCTTGGCATCTTCACAGCTCCACTCTTCCTGCTTATTAGTCTCTGAGCCCCAAAATGAAACACGGAGGACGCCGGGGGCTCCCACGATCGAGCATTTCCTGGGATCCCAGAACAGAATAGGGCTACCACGCTTCCGTGAGGTGGGTTCTGGTGTGACCTCTTTAGGGATGAGGCACTGGGGGCTCAGTCAGGAGAAGAAACTTGCCCAAGGACAAATAGCAAGGTTTAAACTGAGTCCCACAGAAGTGCAGGTGGTCCCACAGACAAGCAGCATCCGCAACGTGTGGGAACTTACTAGAAATGCAGACTCTTGAACTCCACCCAGACCTATTAAATCAGAAATCCTGGGAGTGGTGTTCAGCCATCTAAGTTTAACAAGCCCCTGGGGCATTCTCATGCACACTGGGGTTTGAGAGCCACTGGTTTGATGACTGAGATGGTTCCTGGTCTCCTCCTGGAGGGTATGGGTTACCACCTGGCATCGAGGGTCAGAGAGCTGACACTGTGTGCAGTAAGCCCGGCCTCTGCTAAGCAGGCTGCAGAACTCTGGGCTGTGATGGATGACTCTGGGGCAGAGGGCGGGTGGGCACGAGCCTGGGCCATGGCTTGCCGCTGAGCCAGATGCCGCATGCCAGCCTTGCCCTGTGTGATTTATGAGTTTCTTCCCCAGTACCAACCACAGATGGCTGACTTGGTTACAGAAGAGTTTCTACTCTAGAAGATTCATTAATCAGGAAATCAGCGCTACACCTCCCAAGCCTACAGGATGGGCATACGTTTTACCATGAGTTGTACAATTAAGTCCTTTTTATGGATCAGCCAACTGATGACATTCATAGCCAGTGTGTGTGTGTGTGTGTGTGTGTGTGTGTGTGCATGTGCGTGTGTGTTAGTCACTCAATCATGTCCGACTCTTTGAAACCCCATGGACGGTAGCTCTCCAGGCTTTTCTGTTCAAGGAATTCTCCAGGCAAGAATACTGGAGTGGGTTGCCATTCCCTTCTTCAAGGGATCTTCCCAAACCAGGGACTGAGCCCAGGTCTCCCACATAACAGGCAGATTCTTTACCATCTGAGCCACGAGCGAAGCCCCTCCATAGCCGATACTATCACTTATCCACCAGTGACTGAGTCACACATTTCAGCTTCTTTAATCCTAACAACAACTCTATTGGGTAGGTGTTTTATTATCACCCCATTTACAAACTAGGAAATTAAAGCCCAGAGAGGTTAACATTCCTGCCCAAGATTACCCAGCTAAGTCAGAGGTAGAGCCAGAATTTGAGCTCATAAAGTCTGACCCAGGGTCCAGGCTTCTTCCTGCCCTTCTTTGCCTTTCACATTCTAGTTTGTACCCTTGTACCAACTTCTGTATTTTTGTTTCCCCATCTTGCAGTTAAGGAAAAGAAGCTCCCTTGTAAAGCTCTCAGTCTTATCCCGGATCCCAAATTTTGTTCCCCTATACCCACATCCTTCCATGACTGATTCTTAGATACCAGAGAGGTAGGGCGGGCTGGGGTTGGCTCTACTATCATCTTCTACAAAAGTAGACACAGGTTGAGAGGCTGAGACACCCAGAGTCACGAGGTAGGAAACTAGGAGCCTCAGGAGACCTGAGAACACAATGTTCCGTGACGCAGTGACGGGCAATTGCTGACGGCTCTGCCTGGTGCCAAGTGTCAGGAAGGTGAGACCCCCTGCAAGACCTAGCCCCCCAGGCCAGGGCTCTTTGCTACATACACTGTCTGCTGTCTCCCTGCATCCTGACCAGGACTACCTCCACGTGCTTTCCTGGCCTTAAGGTTCTTTGTTCTGCATTATTGATCCTTAGACGCTAGTCTTGTGCCTGGTCAGGTGGCACCTCCTTTTGCACACCAGACTCTGTGGCTTCATCCAGCTGGGCTGAGGACTTGGTTCTTTGCAGAGCCCAGTAGGTTCATCCACAGTTTTCACCAGGCACCTGGGTCTTTGTGTGCTCATTAAGCAGGTGGGCTTATTTTAAATTTATAACCAAGTGTGTCCATCCCAGTTATTTCTTGGCTGCTATATTGTGTGACAGCAGGGATGGAGAGGAGCGTCCCAGCCTGGCAGGAAGAGAATGACCGCTCCAGCTCTGGCTCAGCCCTTTATGAGCCAGGTAATCTCCAGCAAGCAGCTTAGGCTTCCTGAGCTTCCGGGTCCTCAACTGAAAAACGGGGGTGATGTGGGTGAAGGTCAAATGAGAAGATGTCTGTGGTCAGGTCCCAGACTAGAAAGCAAGTACTGCCATCCAGGAATGATCAGAGAGTGTTTTTTTTTGACCCTGGGGCAGGTCAGAATGGCCAGACACCAAGGCTGTGGATTTCCTAGCTGCTAAGGACATCTTCCAGCCATCAGGACAAGACCTGGCAGCTTATCTGCTGGGGCACGTGGGAGAGTGAAGCCGACCAGGAAAAGAGGAGAAGCAGAATCCCAGCATCCACTTTGTTCCTGGCTGGACCTTGCTGATATGGTTCCAAAACCTTTCTCGTGGCACTTGCTTTTACCTTTGAGAAGTAGAGAAAGCCAATTCAGCAGCAGACTTGATGTTTCAACAAGGATTTGAGAAGCTTCAGACTGGTGGGGAGGGCAGGATGGGAAACCTGAGGGAGGGTTACGAAGCAGAAGCGGGGTTCCACCTGGGGTCCTCAGAGCAGAGCTGCCCCTCTCATCGGCATCCCCTGGCTGACATGCACCAGGGCTCGCGGGGTATGCCGGTTAGAGCAGAGGAGATGGGGGCTGCGATGACTGCCCTTGGCCAGGGTCCTCTGTCTGCGGAAGCCACACAGGGCATGGCCTCGCCACTCTCAGCAGGCCTGAGGGAGAGTAACAGGGCCACCCCTTGAGAGGGCCCCACAGATCCTAACTGATGACACAGAGAAAGCCCCCGTGTCACTGCTGGGAGGCCGCTTCCCAGCCCAGGGTCCGCTCTGCCCAGTGATGCAGCACGCTGAGAGCTGCGGCCTGGCTGTTCCTCTAGCTAGCTGGGCAACCTGCCCCAAGTCACCTCACCTCTCTGAACCGCAGTCCCCTGCCTGGTAAAACAGTGATGAAACTACCGGCTTCTGAGGGATGTAGTGAGAGCTGAACGAGGTGACATTTGTGAATGGACCGGAATAAACAAAGAAAACGGGGCATGGTGTTTACAGGGGCGTCCAAAGCCTGTGAGGGAAGAAGTGTTAGTCTTGTTTGCAGTTGGACCCCCAGAGTTTGACGCAGAGGATGTGATCAATAAGTGTTTGTAAATGAATGAATGAATGAGTGCAGCTCTGTGTGAGGCAAACAAGTCTCCCCAGGAAGCCCTTGATTCCATCCTCAGCCCCAGCCCTGGACCAGGTTTCCCAGGACTCCAAAAGGGCACATGCGTTCGAGATAGGTATGTGTCAGAATTGCACACTTTGCAGGCAGAGGAGTCTGGGCAGGCACTGATCTGAGAGATGGACAAAGGATATAATTCATGGGCAAGAATGCTGGGAACTTCCCTGAGAGTCTCCACCTCCATCCCTAGCCGCTGGGGGAGGATCCTTCCTAAAGGTTCCTGAGGGTCCATATTTCCTCCTGTTACTTTGAATCAGGGTTGTATTCGAGTTGCCTGACTTCCTTACATTCCCACTAGAATGCAAACTGCATGAAGATAAAGACAGCGCCTAGCACAGCACCTAGCACATGGTAGATGCTCAAGAAATGCTTTTTGAATGAAAGAACAAGAGCAAGAAGGCTGCTGTTCTCTCTATTCTGAGAGACTAGTCTCAGCAGGGTTTGGGGTGGGGCATGTCAATTGTTCTCAGCTTTCTTATATAATATGGTTATTGATTTGGGTTTTCAAGGAATCAGGTGAGGTTTGACCAGTGAAAACACTTTTTCAGCAGGCACAGGGAGACCCAGTATTTTCAAGTTAATGCCAAATCAGTGCTTGATTAAACAGACAATGAATGTGAGAACAAGGATAATACAGCAGAGATAATGCAGCAAATTCAGATGGGGATCACCTACCTTGTTAGAAAACTGCCTTACATACTAATGAATTCATTAAAGGCTAAATCAGTGAAAACTGCAGCTTCGGGATTAAGGTTTTAGTTTAAACTGCCAGCAGAGAGAAACTGACAAAGGCTTCTCTGTGGTCAAAGCCCTGGTCTTCTTGAAGCTTTTGCCCAGGGCCATGTCTCAGCTCCTGGTGTTGGAGTCCTTAATTTATTTGCATACAAATTGCAAACATCTACAAAGTCTTTGCTCAAGCAATTTTTAAGTAAAATATTATTGCTTCCCTGAAGGATATAATTCCTTGGTTTTTCTCCTCAATATTCATCTCACTTAGCAGTCGCTCACATTGACCCAGATTTTCCACCCCGGGAGTGTACAGGAGTGGGAGAAGCCAAAGGAAGGTGGGGCAAAGAAAGGCGTGGCTGGTCGGGCCCTGGACCCCGCTTTACAGAACATGCAGGACGGGACTTCAGTGGTTCTTTTTTTAAAAGATTTTTAATGTGGATCATTTTAAAATCTTTATTGAATTTGTTAACATGATTGCTTCTGTTTTTTATGTTTTTTGGTTTTTCAGCCTTGAGGCGGGAATGAATCCATACCCATTGCACTGGAAGGAAGAGTCTTAACTACTGAACCGCGAGGTAAGTCCCCAGACCTAAGTGTTTTAAGTATTATTTCATTTGATTCTCAAGCCAACTCTTTGGGAATTGACCTTATCATTATCTCCATTTGTAAGGAGGAAATCAAGTTTAGGAGATGTTATGTGAGTCGTGCTCAAGGTCACAGAGCTAGGAAACAGCAGGACCGGGACTCCAAGAATGACTGGCTCCAGAATGATATCCTTGAATCATACTATCTCTGTAAATCACTTACCCTTCACAGAGCTCTAAATGTACTAGGCAGTCACCTAATGCATAAACTGTTAAGAATCTCAAAAACAGTGACAGCAGTGTGGGGTCTTTCTAAGCATAGCTCCCTGAACAACTGCACACACCGCACACCCATAAAGCTGGCCCTGAGTCAGGGTTCTAGGTGGAAACATGTCTGTTTTGTCTTGGAACTGGGCATTAAGTCTGGCACATGACAGACATTTAGACTGTTGGCTAACTGAACGAAGCAATGCAATAAATATTCATCTACTAACACATACCAAGCCATGCTCTATGCACAGGGAATATAGCAGTGAGCAATACTTACAAGGTCCCTGACCCGCCATAGAGGGAGAGAACAACAAGTAACCCACAAGATGTATCAGATTATTCAGAGATACTGATAGGTGTTACACATAAGTAAATAGGGCCTATGTGATTGAGTTACTAGGAGGGTTCAGTTCAGTTCAGTCGCTCAGTCGTGTCTGATAGGTGTTACACATAAGTAAATAGGGCCTATGTGATTGAGTTACTAGGAGGGTAAAGGCTTCTATTAAATAGGACAGGAGTTGGCACTGATGCAAGACGTGAGTGCTAGGAGGCAGCCAGAGGAAGAGCGTTCTGGCAGAGGGAGTAGTGAGTGCAAGGCCTTTCACTTGGCCAGAATGAAAGGACCACGTAGCTAGGGGGACGCACCTGTACCGCGGTTTCCTGTGTGATGAGCTAGAGTCTTGAGCTCTGCCTGCTGCCTTCCTGTCTGTCTCATTTTGTTCTGCTCCCCCTTTCCAGTCACTTTGCCCGTCTTTACTCCACTGTGTTTTTTTGGGGGCTGTGCTGGGCCTTCGTTGCTGTGAGGTTCCCTCTAGTTACGGTGTGCAGTGGCTACTCTCTGGCTGTGGTGGTGGGTTCATGCAGTGGTTTCTGTTGCTGTGGAACATGAGGTCCAGGATGCGCAGGCTTCTGTAGTTGCGGCATGTGGGCTGAATGCCTGCAGTTCAAGGACTTTTAGAGCGCAGGCTCAATAGTTGTGGCACATGGGTTTAGCTGTTCCTCGGCATGTGGGATATTCCCGGATCAGGGATCAAACCCACGTCTCCTGCCTTGGCAGGTGGATTCCTTACCACCAACCCATCAGGGAGGCCCACCAGACTTCTCTGAATCCCTCAAATGCACTGAACTTTTCCCTGCTTAGGGCCTTTGCACTGCAGATCCTCTGCCTGTTACCTACTTCCCTCACTCTGACTGGCTGGCTCCTTCTCATTTTTCAGATCACAGCTTAATGCCAAGCGTTAAAGGAGGGTCTCTGCCTCTGCAAGCTCAAGTAACTTGAAATATTATTCTCTCTCAAAAACCTCGATGATTTCCTTCATAGTAATAGCCGCATTAGTTTTTAGTTTTGACTGTAAGCACCATGAAGGTATCATGGATTGGGGTCATGTCTGCTTCATTCATTTATGAACTTCATTTGAGGTAATAAAATGGGAACTGACCTCCAAGCCCCACATTACTTTATAATGAAACCAGATTAATAGGTAAGTGCAGGTGAGAGTAACTCTTTGAAACTATAATTCAATTAATTAGCTAATTGATTAACTAATGAGTCGACAAACATGTTGAGACTCTATTATTTAGAAGGCATTAGGGATTCCAAAATGAAAGACTGGGTTTCTTCTTCAAAGAGCAGAGCTTATTGAGGGAGCTGGACAATCACACCAACAATGCCACACGGTGTGATTAAGAGTCATGACAGAGAATGCTACTAGAGCTTAGAAGATAGAGGAGTGAGTGGAGGGATCAGGTGATCGGGGAGGTCTTCCTGGAGGTGGTGATACTGAGTTGAGCCTTAACCTATGATCAGGGGTAAGAGTGTGTGGGCCTTGCAGAACTAGACTGCTCATAAAAGGAAGGGCCTGTGCAAAGGCAAGCAAGAGCTCATATGGTGTACTCAAGGGACTGACAGTCAGAAGTGTGGTGGGAGCAGGGAGGGGAAGGGTGGGAGCTAAGTTTGACAGGTGCTAATCATAAAGAGCCTCAGGGATCAAGCTACAAACTTGGATTTTTATTTTAAGAGTAATAGAGAGCTTTAAGAATACTAAGCAGGAAACTGACATGATCAGACTTTTATTATAGGAAAAAATCTCTGCTGCACAGCAAGAAAGAGGGTGGACTAGGACAGAATAGTGGTGGAATCTGTTCTTTTATCAACAGGACAGTCCCCTCCTTTTCCAGGGAAATGTTCCTTCTCTTGTGGTTTGAATAGAAGCTTCCATTTTGTTAGATGTATTAGTCCTCTTTCACCAAGTAACAAATTACCTCACAATTTAGTGACTGCAAACAACTAATATTTGTTATCTCATAGTTTCTGTGGGTCTGGGATCCAGTAATGGATTAGCTGGATGGTTCTGGCTCAGGGATGTCACGAGGTTGCTGCCAGGGCTGCAGTCATTTCAAAGCTCAACCAAACCAAGAGAATTCACTCCCAAAGCTTGCTCACATGACTTCTGGCAGGCCTCTGATAATCTGCCTCCAAGCCTGCTCACCAGGGTTTCTCTACTGGGCTGTCTTACAACAAGACAACTGGTTGGCCCCCAGGTGAATAATCCAAGAGAGAGTGTGCCTAAGATGGCAGCCACAGCCTTCTTGTAACGTAACATAGGAAGTGAGAGTCCATCATTTCAGCTGTATCTTTTTATTAGAAGAGCAGCATCAATAAGTCCTCACGTGAGAGCAGGGCACAGCTACCAGGAGGACCATCATGGGGGACCATCCCAGGGACTGCCTATCACACCGCTGAATTATTCATTAGGCCAGCTGACCCAAGCTGGGCCAACTAGAACATTTCCTTGGGATCTGTGCACTCAGTCAGAAAGAAGAAATCTTTCTAAAGTAGTGAAGCTTGGACCTCCCTGGTGGTCCAGTGGTTAAGAATCCTCCTGCCAATGTAAGGGACATGCCCTGAGGTCCATGCTCTGTAGCAAGTGAAGCCACTGCAATGATAAGCCCAAGTGCCACGAAGAGAGAGTAGCCCCTGCTCACCGCAACTAGAGGAAGCCCACATGCGGCAACAGAGGCCCAGCGCAGCCAAAAACCAAATTAAAAATATGTATATATACATAATTTTAAAAATAAAATAATTAAATTTAAAATATGTGTGTGTGTGTGTGTATATATATATATATATATATAAACAAAATAATAAAGTGGTGAAGCTTGAAGACTATGGATAGTCGTGTTCTCCATCAAGCGGAAGAAGCTGGTTCGTGGGAAGAATGAAACTGACACTGAAAGGGAAGCAGAAACCAGAAATAGCAGACTTTCCCAATTGCAGTAGTGGGCTTTCCACGTTTCTGGTTGCATTTGATCCTAAGCCCCACTTGTGCTCTGGCCATTCCTGTAGTTTGGTTATATGCATCAATAAACAACACCTCCTCTAGCTTTGCTAAGGTAATTCAGATGGGTTTTTGTCATTTGTAACAAGAAAAATGACAGCTGACTCACTGATGCAGCCACACGGGGAGGCAGGCGAGTCAGTTAGGAAATGGAGTGAATCTGGTGGGAGCTGATGAGGGGCTGATCTGGGGTGCTGGGAAGGGTGATCAGGGTCTAAACAGGAGAACAGATAAGCACTGATGGTAGGGACCGTATAGGACTATCTTATTCATCATTGTACCCCCAGAGGTTAACCCTGTGTCTGGCACAAAGTAGCTGAAATGAATGCATGAAGGCAGGAAGACATAGAAAAAGCAGGACTTGCTGACTGACAGGACATGGAAAATGAGAAAGAGGGAGAAGTAAATGGTACTCAGGTCCCAGGCTTGAATGACTGGCTAGCTGGCAGCCCTATTCAAGACAGGAAATGCTGCCTTGGAGGGAGTCAAGCGGAAGGGTGATGAGTTTGGTCTTGAATTACTGGCAAGTGTTTTCAGGAGGAGTGGCTAGTCTTAGGGAACAAAGATGTTAACCTGTTTACATGAGGATGTCTCTGTCACTGTCTGCCTTAGCTCTGGCCATGTAACTGAGGGATACAGCTACACATACTCAAAGTCTTATTTACGGGGCTAAAGACCTAATTTGGCAAATAGACAGTGACCACAACTGCCTTGTGGGAGCTGGTGGCCCTTGATTAGGAATGGTCTGAAATTAGCATGACAAAAATTAGCGGTCCAGTGCCAGCCTAATGAGTCCATCTGACTCCCAGCACAGTTCTTCACGATCCCTATATGACAGTCTACTCCCAACCAGCTTGGGAGAGATTATGGAATGGGCTGAGAAGTTTGAAATTGGGTATTCAGAAAACACATTTGCTTTGCTCTAACGGGAACAATGTGTCAACACAAATACCCACACTCAGGCTGGGTGTATTTGGCAGCTCTTTAAAAACTGGCATTGGAAAGCTGTCAGGGGTGGGAAATGCCCCTTCTTAGATTGATACTATGTCCAGCCAGAAGCAGTCTAGGGAGATAGTTTAAGTAAAGGTTATTAAATTCCACCAGAATTTAGTTGGAAGTGCTGACTCTGTTTACAGCCCTGAGCGAAGCTCATTAGCATGTGTCAGAAATACAGCTTCAGTGGCTCCAAACATCCCAAGCTGCTCTTGGTTTTTTGGGAATGCCAGCCTGACACAGTACAGATAGCTAGGCTTCCCAGTAAGCTCCTCCTGCTCCAGTGGCCCCAAGGTACTGAGCAAAGTCTTCCTCTGTGATCCAAATGTGTCCTGCTTTGAGAATGCCAATGCACTGGCTTGCCCTCTTGGGAGCTCAGGTTGCAGGGAGGGAGCTGGGCAGGTGGAATGCAAGAATAAACGGCCAAGCTCTACAGAGGGGTGAGGAGAGAGTACTGGATGCCAGCACCACAAATGATCAGCCTTACAGCTACCTCTACCCACAAGAGCAGTAGTCAGGACAGGATTGTAACTGGTTATCAATTTTCTTTTAAACTTACCATTATGGGAAACTTCAGGCACATATGAAAGCCAAGAGCAACTTCCCTGGTGGTTAAGAATATGCCTGCCAATGCAGGGGACATGGGTTTGATTCCTGGTCCAGGAAGATCCCACAAGCCTCAGGGCAATTAAACCCATGTGCCCCAAAAACTGAAGCCTATGTGCCCTAGAGCCCATGCATCACAAATAGAGAAAGTTTGGACATAGAACAAAGACCCATTGCCGCCAAAAAGAAATTAGAAAAAAAAAAAAAAAGCAGAGAGATTAACGCCCATCTCCTAGTCTCAACAATTATTAGATTATGACTAACTTTATTTCTTCTTCCTGGGCTTCCGTGGTGGCTTAGAGGGTAAAGCACCTGCCTGCAATGCGGGAGACCTGGGTTCAATCCCTGCGTTGGGAAGATCCCCTGGAGAAGAAAATGGCAACCTACTCCAGTACTCTTGCTTGGAAAATCCCATGGACGGAGGAGCCTGGGAGGCTGCAGTCCATGGGGTCGCAAAGAGTCGGACACGACTGAGCGACTTCACTTAACTTTATTTCTTCTACATCCTTCCGTTGGATTATTTTGGAACAAATCATAGATATTTCATCACTTTATCTGTAAATACTTCATATATGCTCTAAAAGATAACAACTTTAAGAAAAAAAGCATAATGCCATTATCATACCTAAGGAAATTCATAACAATTTCTTAACTCTGATGGAATTGTATGTGCCACGCCAGTCTAAGTTGTTTCAGTCCTGTCCAACTCTGCAACCCCAGGGACGGTCGCCCACCAGGTTCCTCTGTCCATGGGGATTCTCCAGGCAAAAATACTGGAGTAGGTTGCCATTTCCTCCTCCAGGGGATCTTCCTGATCCAGGGATCAAACCCAGGGCTCCTGTGGCTCCTGCATTGCAGGCAGCTTCTTTAACACCGAGCCACCAGGGAAGTCCGTGGAATTATACACTAGTGAGCAAAGGAGGCTCCCGCACTCCCATCTCCTTTACTCTTCATCCCTCAAGCAAGGTGTCAAATTCACAGAAACAAAAAAGGCAGAGATCAAAGTCAGGTAAAACTGTGCCCACACTAAGCTCATCCCCAATGTCTCAGCAACTCTAGTATTTTAAAACATTTCTCGAGATAGGCTAAAACAGAAATTAAAGAAAACAGCAGCCCTCATATTTTTATCAGACCTTTCAGCATTTCTCAGAGCTAAAAGGACAGCCCATAAGAGAACCAAGAAGTGCTGGAAAATTAACCAGATTCTTTGATCCGTAGGTGGTTGGGCTGCCACAGGGTCCAAAGTGAAAGTGAAGTCGCTCAGTTGTGCCCGACTCTTAGTGACCCCATGGACTGTAGCCCACCAGGCTCCTTCCACGGGATTTTCCAGGCAAGAGTACTGGAGTAGGTTGCCATTTCCTTCTCCAGGGGATCTTCCTGACCCAGGGATCAAACCTGGGTCTCCTGCATTCCAGGAAGACGCTTTAACGTCTGAGCCACCAGGGAAGCCCGGGTGCCACAGGGTCCAAGGCCTCCACTAAGGTATAGGGATACTTCCTAGACTTCTTTTAGGAAGTATTGTTTTAATAACAGTATTCAATATTTCTGGGGAATACATTTTATTAAGGTATAACATATATGTAATAGAAAAGTTCACAAAACTCTAGGAGTTCGTTTTGTAAAAAGTTATTACTTATCAAGCTCTACATTTGTCTTGAGGATTAAGTTAAATACTAAAAATGGGACATAAACAGCTGGACAGCTACTAGGGCAGCCAGTCATATAAGTGTTTACCATGTGAACTCATCTTTGCAGCATGAGACGGCATCTCCATGGGTGGACTAGGGTAGGAATCAGAACTAAGTAGGAGATGTCTGTGCAGAAGGTAGCCAGGTAGGGGCTGTCAGAGCCCCGTGAGGTGAAGAACCTGTCCACTTGAGTGATCCTTCTAGCTATGGGCTCACAGCACAGCATGCTCAAATGCTCTGTTGTTTGAGGAGTGACCACCAGCCTTTTACATGAAGGAAAGACACCAATTTCTCAGTCCAAGTACTTTCATAACCCCAGAGGGCCTGGCTCAGAGAAATACTGAGAAATACCCAAAAATACTCAGAGAAATATCCACAAAATACTGGGGTATCAAGGCTTTCTATCTCAGATTCCTTAGGGATGTATCAAGACTTCATGCTAAAAAGCATTTGCCCTCATTAGTGTCTGTATCATCAGATCCTTTTATGAGACTCCTCTGAAGGGAATATGAGTCTAACTCCACTTTGTCACTACAACTGCCACTTCCCATTGGAATTTGCTTAATAATTGGAAAGAATATTATGGCAGTCCTTTCTGGAATTGCTTCATAGGTAGAAGGAAGTGGATCACCATGCTTCTCACAGGCTTTGGGGCTCAAGGCTAATGTCAAGGACAAAGTAGACTCTGGAATGGACAGGCCTTTGGACAGAAGGGGCCTAGCGTGATCCGGTGCCCATCACACTGTTCACCCTGGAGCAGTACTAAAAGACTCAAACATACTCCTTCCCTGAAAGACTAGAGGGCAATACAGTTGGCCAAGCCTTGGGAGTCTTGGAACAGAGCAGATACTCCACAACACATGCCAGTAAGTGAAGGTAGGAGTTAGCATTACCATGGCAACCCCTCCACTCTCATGCTTCCCAGGAAGAAACCATGATCTATCCCATTTCTCTTAAACTATAGTCCAGAGACCTTAAATTCAAACATCTGTTGACAAGGGGTCTGTCTCAGTTAAGTGATGCAATCAGTCCTCATTAGCCTTCTCCCCACTCTCTTGAAAAGCATAAAGAAAATTACCTTTAGCACAGAAGAGGCTTTTAAGCCAAGTTCTTCAGCAGTATACCTTAAACTGAATAGCCCACTGAAGCACTGAATTACAAAACAGAGAGGAGAGGGCTAGAGAAGCTGACCCAGGATTTCTAAATGTAGCTGAAAGGGTTACTATTGTCTCCAAAGGTAAATTATCTTCTTAGCTCAGGCTTACAAGTCAAACTACGTAGTGGAGAAGAAAGGAAAGTGAGTAACAAGAAATTATCATCCTCTAAGGTTTCTTTCACTGAAATTCCCTTCAGACCATCAACTAGCTTCTTCCAACTTCTCCATCTCCCAACTGTCCTCTTGATTTCAGTCTCTCGGCCCCTCCTAATCTCTTAGTCCATCATTCACTTGCCTTTTGTCTGGTCCAGAGCTTGGGTAGCCTTCTGATATTATGCTTTTGACGTATGATTGTCACCTAAACTCTCTCCTCTCCCATCCTTGTATTCCCTCCTGTAACAATTAGATAGTGTTTCTTGTACTAAAGTTGTACTTTTATCTACCTTCTATTAGACGGTGGGATTTATACTGCCTAAGATGACTCTTGTTCATTTTGAGATCAATTATGTACTTTGCAATGCTTAGTCAGATTTGCTATTTACTGTACATCTAATTCACACCAGGCACTTTTCTATGTTCAGTTCAGTTCAGTCAGTCAGTTGTGTCCGACTCTTTGTGACCTCATAGACTGTAGCACGCCAGGCTTCCATGTCCATCACCAACTCCCGGAACTTGCTCAAACTCATCTCCATTGAGTCAGTGATACCATCCAACCATCTCATCCTCTGTCGTCCCCTTCTCCTCCAGACTTCAATCTTTCCCAGCATCAGCGTCTTTTCCAATGAGTCAGTTCTTCGCATCAGGTGGCCAAAGCACTGGAGTTTCAGCTTCAGCATCAGTCCTTCCAATGAGTATTCAGGACTGATTTCCTTTAGGATTGACTGGTTGGATCTCCTTGCAGTCCAAGGGACTCTCAAGAGTCTTCTCCAGCACCACAGTTCAAAAGCATCAACTCTTTGGCACTCAGCTTTCTTTACAGTCCAGCTCTCACATCCATACATGACTACTGGAAAAACCATAGCTTTGACTAGACAGACCTTTGTTGACAAAGTAATGTCTCTGCTTTTTAATATGCTATCTAGGTTTGTCATAGCTTTTATTCCAAGGAGCAAGCAGCGTCTTTTAATTTCATGGCTGCAGTTACCATCTGTAATGATTTTGGAGCCCAAGAAAATTAAGTCTGTCACTGCTTCCACTTTTTCCCCATCTACTTGCCTTAAAGTGATGGGACCAGATGCCATGATTTTAGTTTTTTGAAGGTTGAACTTTAAGCCAGTTTTTTCGCTCTCCTCTTTCACTTTCATCAAGAGGCTCTACAGTTCCTCTTCGCTTTCTGCCATAAGGGTGGTGTCATCTGCCTATGTGAGGTTATTGATATTTCTCCCAGCAATCTTGACTCCAGCTTGTGCTTCATCCAGCCCAGCATTTCACATGATGTACTCTGAATATAAGTTAAATAAACAAGGTGACATTTACAGTCTGACGTATTCCTTTTCCGATCTAGAAACAGTCTGTTGTTCCATGTCCAGTTCTAACTGTTGCTTCTTGACCTGCATACAGATTTCTCAGGAGGCAGGTAAGGTGGTCTGGTATTCCCATCTATTTAAGAATTTTCCAGTTTCCACATAGTCAAAGGCTTTGGTGTAGTCAATAAAGTAGAAGTAGATTTTTTCTTGAACTCCCTTGCTTTTTCTATAATACACTGGATGCTGGTAATTTGATCTCTGCCTTTTCTAAATCCAGCTTGAACATATGGAAGTTCTTGGTTCAGGTACTGTTGAAGCCTAGTTTGGAGAATTTTGAGCATTACTTTGTTGGCATGTGAAATGAGTGCAATTGTGCAGTAGTTTGAACATTCATTGGCATTGCCTTTCTTTGGGATTGGAATGAAAACTGACCTTTTCCAGTCCTGTGCCCACTGCTGAATTTTCCAAATTTGCTGGCATATTGAGTGAAGCACTTTAACAGCAGGACTTGAAATAACTCGACTGGAATTCCATCACCTCCACTAGCGTTGTTCATCGTGATGCCTCCTAAGGCTCACTTGACTTCACATTCCAGGATGTCTGGCTCTAGGTGAGTGATCACCTGGACCAGTGATCTGGTCGTTTTTGTATAGTTCTTCTGTGTATTCTTGGCACCTCTTCTTAATATCTTCTGCTTCTGTTAAGTCCATACCATTTCTGTCCTTTATTGTGCCCATCTTTGCATGAAATGTTCCCTTGGTACCTCTAACTTTCTTGAAGAGATCTCTAATTTTTCCCATTCTATTGTTTTTCTCTATTTCTTTGGATTGATCACTGAGGAAGGCTTTCTTCTCTCTCTCTCCTTGTTCTTCTTTGGAACTCTGCATTCAGATGGGTATATCTTTTGTTTTCTCCTTTGCCTTTTGCTTCTCTTATTTTCTCGTATTTGTAAAGCCTCCTCGGACAACCATGTTGCCTTTTTGCATTTCTTTTTCTTGGGGATGGTCTTGATCACTGCCTGCTGTACAATGTCATGAACCTCCGTCCACAGTTCTTCAGGCACTCTATCAGATCTAATCCCTTGAATCTATTTGTCACTTCCACTGTATAATTGTAAGGGATTTGATTTAGGTCATACCTGAATGGTCTAATGGTTTTCTCCACTTTCTTCAATTTAAATCTGAATTTTGCAATAAGGAGTTCATAATCCGAGCCACAATCAGATCCCTGTCTTATTTTTGCTGACTGTATAGAGCTTCTCCATCTTCAGTCTGATCACAGTATTGACCATATGATGAAATCCATGTGGAGAGTCGTCTCTTGTGTTGTTGGAAGAGGGTGTTTTCTATGACCAATGCATTCTCTTGCAAAACTCTTAGCCTTTGCTCTGCTTCATTTTGTACTCCAAGGCCAAATTAGCCTATTACTCCAGGTATCTCTTCCTACTTTTGCATTCCAGTCCCCTATAATGAACATCTTTTTTTTTTTTTTGGTGTTGGCTCTAGAAGGTCTTGTAGCTTATCACAGAACCATTCAACTTCAGCTTCATAGGCATTAGTGGTTGGGGCAGACTTGGATTACTGTGATATTGAATGGTTTGCCTTGGAAATGAACAGTGATCATTCTGTCGTTTTTGAGATTGCCTCCAACTACTGCATTTCAGACTCTTTTGTTGACTAGGAGGGCTACTCCATTTCTTAAGGGATTCCTGCCCACAGTAGTAGATATAATGGCCATCTGAATTAAACTCGCCCGTTCCAGTCCATTTTAGTTCACTGATTCCTAAAATGTCCATGTTTACTCTTGCCATCTCCTGTTTGACCACTTCCAATTTGCTTTGATTCATGGACCTAACATTCCAGGTTCCTATGCACTATTTCTGTTTAAAGCATCAGAGTTTACTTCCATCATGTCACGTCCACAACAAGGTGTTGTTTTCACTTCGGCTCTGTCTCTTCATTCTTTCTGGAGTGATTCCTCCACTGAACTCCAGTAGCATATTGGGCACCTACTGAGCTGGGGAGTTCGTCTTTCAGTGTCATATCTTTTTGCCTTTTCATACCGTTCCTACGTTATCTCATGGAAAACAGTGTGGTATAGGGTATTTTGCCCCTCAACATGTAGGCACATGGAAGTTTGTTAAAAATGTGGAATGTGAAAGTCCACTTCAGACCCAAATCTGCACTTTAGCTGTGCATTTAGGTGCAAGAGCTCAGGTGTGCAATATTCAGAACGAGTGCCAACACATCAGGATCTCCCAAAAAACTGTCTCATATTTTTCAGTTGTTATTAAGTGCTTGTTTAAGATTATGTCTCTTGGTAAATTTACCCTTTTATAATTATAAAAACAGCCCTCCTGTGCCTGGTAACATTCCTCATTATGATGCTTGCTTTGTCTGATGCTATATCTATGTCAGTTTCTTATGCTTAGTGTTTGCATGGAATATCTTTCCCCATCTTTTAAACTTATCTGTGTTTACACACACACATATAATATTTGTTTGTTTTGGCTACACTACATGGCTTGCAGGGTCTTAGCTTCCTGATCAGGGATTGAACTGGGCCTCCAGCAGTGGTAGTGCAGAGTCCTAACCATTGGACCACCAGGGAATTCCCGGTTTTTAAATTTAAACTGGGTTGAACATGTAGTTTTGTCTTGCTTTACTGATTCAGTCTTTTAACTGAAGCATTAAGACTATTTACATTTAATGTAATTAACAGTAGGATGGGGGTCTAAATCTACCATTTTGCTATTTGTTATGTTTGACCACCTGTTCTTTGTTCTGGGGGTCCTGGAACAGACTAGATATTCTATAACAAATGCCTGTGGGTGAGGGAATTACTGGGCAGGGGGAAAGCACTCAATATCTCTTTCCTTTTTCTCATTGGTTGAATGGTTTTGGTGAAAGTCACGAAATGTGCTGATTCGTTCTACTAAAAATACGTTAACCTCCCCACACCTCCCATAGCTGTTACAAACTCTTCCCGCCATCTTCAGGGCCCTTGTATCGACTCCCCAAGATGGTAACCAATTTTACCTATTTGATGGATTGAGATCGTCTAACACAAACTCTCTGCACTTTCTATCTTTTTCTGAGTTTAACCATTCTACCAGCACACCTAAACATATATTTCAACTGGCACTGATCTTTCATCAATTATTTAATTACTATATATAATCTTAGACTTTTCCTTTACTTATATACAGGAACAAATTGCCTTTTAAAGTGTCCTTCCAACTGATCATTACACATTGCCACCCTTTTTCTTTCAAGTTTCAATGAACCTTGCCTTCTCCGCTTATATTTCACTATTTCCCTCTTTACCTGCAAATTTGGCTTTTGTCTTCATATTAAAACCAGTGAAAAGGCTTTCTAAACTCCAAATCCTAAGACTTCTTACTAATATAATTCCTCACTTTACCTGTTTACTGAAAAATTCTCGACTTGGCTTCTGAGACATTATATTCTCTGGCTTTCTAATCTGGTCTACACAGAAGAGTGAATTTAATTCTCATGTTGCAAAGATTTGACAGGTTATGCTTTAAAAACCTTTAGACTATCCACAGCCTTTGAAATAAACTCTGTAGCTTCAAGTTCAAGGAACTCCAATACCAACCTTCCTGGCCTTTATGCCAAATACCATCTCTCCAAAACTTACTGTACTCCAGCCACAATGGCTTACTTGTTGACTGTAGCCATGAAATTAAGATACTTGCTCCTTGGAAGAAAAGCTATGACAAACCTAGACAGCATATTAAAAAGCACAGACATTACTTTGTCAACAAAGGCCTGTCTAGTCAAAGCTATGGTATTTCCAGTAGTCATGTATGGATGTGAGAATTGGACCATTAAGAAGGCTGAGCACCGAACAACAGATGCTTTTGAACTGTGGTGTTGAAGACTCTTGAGAGTCCCTTGGACTGCAAGATCAAGCCTGAATATTCACTGGAAGGACTGATGCTAAAGCTCCAATACTTTGGCCACCTGACGTGAAGAGCTGACTCAGTGGAAAAGACCCTGATGCTGGGAAAGACTGAGGGCAGGAGAAGGGGACGACAGGATGAGATGGTTGGACGGCATCACCGACTCAACACGAGTTTGAACAAGCTCCAGGAGTTGGTGATGGACAGGGAAGCCTGGCGCGCTGCAGTCCATGGGGTCACAAAGAACAGACACGACTTAGCGACTTTCTAGCTCTGTTCCTAAGGAAAAATAATGGTGGAATGTATTACTAGGCAAAACTGCTAAAGGTAAAAATGACCTCTAATTGGTAATTTATGCCTCCACTGGTGGTAAGACACGGGTTTGTTTTTCTAAATGCAGTGATTCTTGTAACAGAGACACATCTCTTGCAGCGACCTACAAGCATTGTCTATGGACAGTGGCTCCTGCTGTATACAAGGCTTCTAAGCCAAGGTAGTCCTTGCACTTACCTGTCTTGTCTCTTGCACCTGACCTACCACTTGTCTGTATGTGCAGAGGCTAATTCTTAGATGGCTGTGTGAACTGCCGGGAGGGCTACTGCCTCCCATGGAAGAGGAACACTTGATGATGCTGGGTCAGCAGGCTGTTTTCTGTCCTGTGTTTTCAAGTAAACTGGTGATATATGGGACCTACTCAGGTCTTGTGAATCCAAATATTTCTATCTTTAAAGTTCCTTTGATAGTCACCAGAGATTCATTATCTAGTTATTTTGGGAGGGCCTCATATTCCCTTCAAGATCTTTGAGGTTAAGACCATGTCTTTTTCTTTTCTACTAATGTAGGTTGTGCTGTGCAGCATGTGGGATGATTCCAGGACCAGGGATCAAACCTGGGCCTCCAAAGGAAAAACATCAAACCTAACTACTCAGGTCACCAGGGAACTCCCAAGACTGTATGTCTTTTTCACCTAGCAAAGTGATCTGAGTCAATGTGAACCTATTTTTTTCACCATTAATAAAGGAATAATTATGTCCTATCTCAAAGGGTTGCTATGATGATTAAATAAGATATGTATAAAAATGTTTCCCAAGCAGTAAATGCTATGCCTAAGTGGTGATCATACTAACACATAAATGTATAGTCCCTATTCTAAAAGTATCCCTATTAATGTAGTAATGTTTATTAAACACTTCATATATTAACTCTGATTTTCATTCCAATCTTAAAAATTAATAAAAACAATTTGATAAAGAAGTGGTCATACTGATATAAAACTGATTTCACACTAAGAAATGCCCTGCCCTCTTTCCTCCAACCCAAAGACTGGTCTACTTCTTGGACAGAAAGAAACAGTCTGCTCACCCTTGTTGAAAGTAAACAGCTTACCATCATTCTCGCCCCAAACAACAGGAGTAAGATATGCAACCTATCCAAACATGCCAATACATACACATACGTGCTAAAAATACCCAAGGCACTTTAGTGAGTTGCTGGAAATATTTTAAGCCAGAGAAATACAAGTTGAGTGAGACTGTTAAAATATCCCCTTTCTAATCCTGGGAGGTGTTAGATCAAACATTAAAAAAATAGAAGCAAGCAGCACCGTCAAGAACTATTTTAGAAATTTCCAGGTATATAAAATAAGGTGGATTACAGAATATCAGGAACTTTGTTAATTTTTCTGGTATGTTTCACCTTTAGGCAGCAGTATAAAACATCACTCTATAAGCAGAAATCAAACCTGTTCGACTTGTAGTCAGAGAAAGGCCACATGGTCAGTACTCTTAACTCTGTAAGAACATGGAACAGTGGCTGTAGCTCAACCAAACCACTGGAAAGTTTCATCACAGATTCCACCTTAACAATACAAGAAGCCTACTTCTGTTCCTCTTCTGTGTAATAATGGAAATGGTTAAATGTACATTCCCCCATGTTTATTCAAGTCCTGTTCTTCCTTAAGCTTTATAAAGTATAATTCAAAATACTGCTCACCTTTTTCCTCTCATCACCCAACATCTAGGACCTAGATATTTTCTTTCACATTCCTTAGAAAATCTTACTTCCTCTGTAAGTCCAACACTAAGAAACATTTTATCAAACTCAAGGGATCCCATTCCTTCCAGATGTGTTCTAGAGTATTTTTCAAAAAAAAAAAAAAAAATGAAGCCAAGATCTTATCTGTTAAGAGAAATAAAACTATACTAGACAGGCCAACTGAAAAGTAGGACAATCTGACTTACTTTTGGATCTATTTTTCTGTGAGAACATTTTTTAAAATTGGCTGATTCACAGTGAAATATTAACTACAGCTACATATATAACTTCATTCTGCATAAAACAAGCATATAATGCCAGTCATGAAGCCTCCAAAAAAACTGCCCATCCTACAGTGTGTAAAGTTATTGCTAGCCATTGGTAAAGTGTGATACTAGCAGAATCAGGGAATGTCCACATACTTTGACTGGGGATACGATGGGAATGCAGTGTATGTTCAAGTCACAGTGTGACCATAATCTTTACATTAAAAGCAAGATCATCCTGTACTCTTCTGTGGTCTTTCCCTTACCCTTGTACAGGAGCGGTAATCAGCATTCCACTGCTGAAGGCTACTGAAGGCACAAGGACCTTCCAGAAAAAGGTCATCACCAAGGCTAGGGAATTAACCTGGTTGCTGCTGTAGATAAACTATGTCACCAGAAAGTGTTTCATCATGTTTGCATCAACAGTAGGTGTAAACCTTGGAGATACAATTGAGATTCACTTACAAGAGGGAAAAACTAGGGAAAATGAGGTAAAAACTCTAGCTTTGTATAGCCACAGGAAAACATATTCAGCTTTCTTCAACTTCATCGTGTAGCAGGCTATTGGTTTAGAAACTGATAATGCGTTACAAGAATACCCAATTCAGATCAGAGACACAAGAAAAGGGGGGAAAAAATCACTCAGGGGGAAAAATATAACTAAAGAACATTTATTTGTTTTTCACCAAGACTTTATCTTGAGGATGTAACTAAACTGTGCCTCCACTCCCCACCCCAATTTGAAGGAGGATTAGTACAGTGGATGTTATAAAGCAGGTATGAACAGTTTGAGGGACTGGAACCAACATTAACTGACAAAAACCAACTTTCACCTAAATCATCATAAAAATGTTTAAGTAAAAAAAAAGGGGAGGGGCAAAGGGATTTTCAGATTGAACAAGATCATCACATTTTATCTAATACATTCAGTTCTGGCTAGGGTATACCAAAATGGAAACAGGATAACTATAATACAAAACTTCCACTACAGCACACTGCACACACCTGTGTTCCAAGCCCACCCCCGTTCCCCTAATGCTTCCAAACTCAACTATTTCCCAGCCTGTTGGGCCTGTCGACGAAGGAGCACGTAGATCTTCTCTTTAATCCAATCTTTGTTATAAGGCTGGTATGTCTGGGTATCAGCTCGGTAACTGAGGAACAGAAGAATAATAACCAAAGTTACAATGGTCAAATACCGTCACGTTTTTAAAACTGGAAATTGTTAACTGTTCTAGAATGGCACAGATGTGCACATGTTCATACATGAATACAATGAAAACGTAAAACAGCTGATTACCTAACTGTTGAATTTTATGCAATATGAAGTTTAGATCATCTAGTACAATCTCACAGCAGAAAAAGAAACCGAGGTCTAGAGATCTTAAGTTAAATGCTCAGTGTGTTACTTCTTGACCAAGTATGCCCAGAAACCATGTGTTCTTTCTCCTACATAGTTAACTATTCTCAAGGTGCCTTCAGGGATTAAAAAACTAACAAAAACTTTAGATTTACTATATTTACTTTGAATCAACTTAAAAAAAAAAAAGAAGACCTTTAAAAATATGTTGCTGACACAAAGATTTCTTCCCTGGAAAGCATTAACAGAAGGAAAATTTTATATACATCCTGATTTGCTTTTTAATGAACAATGCTGCTAAGTCACTTCAATCGTGTCCAACTCTGTGCGACCCCATAGATGGTAGCCCACCACGCTCCCCCGTCCCTGGGATTCTCCAGGCAAGAACACTGGAGTGGGCTGCCATTTCCTTCTCCAATGCATGAAAGTGAAAAGTGAAAGTGAAGTCGCTCCGTTGTGTCCGACTCTTAGCGACCCCACGGACTGCAGCCTACCAGGCTCCTCCACCCATGGGATTTCCCAGGCAGGAGTGGTGCCATTGCCTTCTCTGGAACAATGCTAGAGGCTGAGTAGAGTCTGGAGTATAAGGAGTGACATCAGCAATGAAACTTTAACAGGATTCCAGGGTTTTTGGAGTACAATGCATCACTTAATAGACAACTCACTCAAAGTATGTTTAGAGGACAACAGATAGAAATATTCCACTGGCCTACAATTGAACAACTACAACCAGCTAAATTGCTGGGAAAGCAATAAATTCAGTTTTTAGAGTAAAAAAACCTAAAGCTATAGTATAAAAAAAGATAATAAGCAAGCAGAGACAGCAGAAACACAAAGTACATCACAGTGTTTCAAGGCTTTTGGTTCTCAGCAAAAAAAATTATATACATATAACTACAAATGACAGTAAATACCTCTAACTGTTAGAAGCAGGAGTGTTAATCACTCAGTCGTGTCTGACTCTTTGCAACCCCATGGACTGTAGCCCACCGAGCTCCTCTGTGCACTAGAGTGGGCAGGCATTTCCTTCTTTAGGGGATCAAACCTGAATCTCCAGCACTGCAGGCAGATTCTTTACCACTCGAGCCACCAGAGAAGCCTATAAAGAAGTTGCCAACTGCTAGGTGTTGCTCTGGGCATTCATCTGAATAAACTCCATCCTATTTACAACTTTGTGAGTAGATACAATTACTATCCCTTTTTAATAAAGGAGGAAACCAAGGCTCAAAACAGCCTGTAACTTATTAGCTAAGTGACTTCAGGCAAGGAGTAAAAGCTTAAACTCTCCTGACCAGAGTTCTTATTGTCTGTGAACCACTGAGCTAGAAACCTATGATCCATTTTTTTTGGCGGGGCGGGGGGTGGGGGTGGGGCGGCTAGAGTTTATCCCCTCCCTCTCACCCACTTCTCCAGGTCCTCACTGAGCTACAATCCAATCTTTGAAGAGAAACAAACTCCAAAGTAAGAATGCTTTACACCATTATTAAAGTCTTTCCCTGAATGGTAAGGTCAGGATGGGGTTTAGTAAAATGCACAAGCTCTCTACTTTTACAGAACATTTTGGCTTTTTACTAACGTCCTTTTGTTACAGTGAGAAATAATCTAAAAAGTAAACTCACTGTAACTCTTCAGATTAAGACTGACAGGAAAATACAATTACTACATGACTATTTTAATTTTACAGTCACTATCAAGTACCTCTTAAATCACATTCCCTGATCCCTTCACCCTCCTAGATTTCTTACCTCTTTTCACAACCTCCAACACTTCCTCCCTCACCCTTAATTCCAAACGGTGTCCTCCTTTCTATTTTCCTGAAGTAACTAAAGCAATCAGAAAACCTCCCCAAGCTTCTACCACATCCGCCTGCCTTCCCTACTTTACTATTAATGGATTGTCGAAGATCCTATCTAAAGCCATCAATTTCTCCCTCTACTACATCACATCAGCCTGCCAACATACCATTATTTTTCTCACCTTAAAAACAAAATTAAAGGGGGAAAAAAAGTGTTTTTTTCTCTAGCTATAACCCCATTTCCCTCCTCTCCTTTTGAGCCAAATTCTACAAAAAAGCTGTCTGTGTTGGCAGCCTACAATCCCTCTCTTCTTACTAATTCACTGGACTATATAAAGATTTTACTACTGTCCCTCTAGGGCTTCCTAGGTGGCTCAGACAGCAAAGAATCTGCCTGTAATGAGAGAGACCTGGGTTCAATCCCTGGGTCGGAAAGATCCTCTGGAGAAGGGAATGGCAACCCACTCCAGTACTCTTGCCTGGAGAATTCTACATAGCCTGACGGGCTACAGCTCATGGGGTTGCAAAGAGTTGGACACTACTGAACGACTAATACTTTCACACTTACAGTTCACTCTACCAAAACTGCTCTGGAAATCATCAAAGACTTCCACAGGCTATACCAAATTTCAATTCTCAGTCCTCATTCATTTGATCTACCAACAATGTGAAGTATCAATACTTTTGAATGGGTTGGTCCACCAAATTCATCTCCCTCTACTCTACTCAGCCTCCACTTATTCTTCTGCAGCTTCAAAGGCTTCATTTTAGACGGATTTATTCACTGTGCAATCCTCAGTGCCTTGGAACACACATGGTACATAACCGGCCCTCAGTAAATGTTACATGAACACATATGTGTCTCTCTCTGTGTGCCAGGCACTAAACAGATCAACTATAAACATTGCAAACCAACACAGTATGATATATATACAGCTCTATTGGCCTCAATAGTTTTTTGAGTTTTTATATCAAAATAATCATAACAAAATTATCACACATTATAAACACATTTCATTAAAGACCAGAACTGGATCACTGAAATACTCTGAGTGAGCAAAGTAAAATGACTATAACTGAAACACAATAACGAGGTGAAGAAAACTGCACTCGAAAATTCCAAGGAAATGCTTATTTTCACCCGGATCTTTTGTGAGACAGCAAGCCCAGGCTTGGTTCCAGTGCTGAAACAGGAAGTGCCTCAGAGTAGGACCTACATGATTTTCACCACTGAAAAATATTTTTTTCTTGTAGCATAGTATCTGACACATAATAAATATGCCTGGTGACTGAAGCTCTCATTATAAGGTACTTCCATTTTCCTCTGTAAAATCTGCTGTAAACACTCGGCCTCTCCAACAATGCTAAGAAGATGAAGTATTATAGATTCACGTGCTCCTTGGTAACAGTGGTGACAGGTAATTACTGATATAAATTATAATAAGCATAATGTTAGGGAAAAAAATTTAATTTGACAAAACTCAGAGAATAGAAAAGGTAAGTGTCAAAAAAACAAACTCATTCTAACATACCAAAATACACATGATCAATATTAGGAGGAATTAAAATTAAATTCTATTTCAGTCCTACATATATTTTAAAAAATCAAGAAAACAGAATAATCTAAGTTTTAATTTAAAGCTAATTGCTTTAGGATAAAGACTATAATTGGGGAAAAAATATGTAAAAGATTATTTAGTTTAAGGAACAAAGTTCTCGGTCCAAGGCAGAGGCACACTAACTGCATCAATTAGCAAAATTCATAAGGTTTTCTTTATGTTGACAATGTATGAGCCACGTGTAGCAGAAATATTAATTACTACATCACAGGCAAAACACAAAGATCTGTGTCATGCAGAGTGCGCTCCTAATAGGATAAATCACCTCAAACAAACAAGATAAAAACACAATTTAAGAGATATGGTGGCTAATACTTACACGAGGCAGCTGAGGTCTGCCAGGTCATCAATAAAATCAAACAACTGACTGATGTCATATGTGATAGAGGGGCTGTTGGGATTCATTCTCTTCAGATGTTCTTCATACATTTTACAAACACCTAAGAGAGGGGAAAACCAAGATCTTACAATTGTATGAACTTTAGATATGAGTAGTGCTACATGCTTATATCACAATACTTTGTCCTACCCTGTACATATAGGTCTTTGTGTACCTCCAAACTGATTTCATAGATTTCCTAATAAAAAGTAACAGCCAACCACAGAGTTATCAAAAGCTATCTTAATAAAGCTTGGTTCACTACACTGTGATCAGAAATATCACTTAGGAGTTCCTGAATAGAAAGGGTGAATGGAAAGGAAATAAAAACCAGGAAAATTAACTAATTGCGGCACTAACCCACAGCTACCATCATACTTAGTGGCAAAAGACAATGCTTTCCCAGTCAGACTAGAACACCAGCTCTTCTCACTTGAGTCATGTTCAACATCGCACTGGAGGCTCTAGTAAGGGTGATTTGGCAAGGAAAAGAAATAACTGGCATTCACACTGGAATGGAAGAAGTGTACCTATCTCTAGAAATGCATACAGAATACCTTAAGGAAACTACAAAACACAAACTATTACAACTAATAAATCAGGCTGGTAAGACTGTATGATGTAAAATCATTATACAAAAATCAATTATATTTCTATACCCCAACAATAAAAACACTGAAAATGAAATGAACAACATCAGAAAAGAACAGAATTCTTGCAAATAAATTCAATAAAAGAGACATAAGACACTCTGAAAACTGTAAAATGTCACTGACAGTAAAGATTTAAATAAACAGAATGCTATCTCAGGTTCATGGACTGGGCGACTTAGTATTAAATACTCCCCCAAATGATCTAGATTCAACAATCCATGTCAAAACCTGAGGTACTTCTGCAGAAACTGACAAGCTGACCCTAAACTTAACACAGAAATACAGGGGTCCAGGACAGCCACAACAATCTTGGAAAAGAACAAAGTTGGAAGAAAGACACACATTTCCTCATTCCAGAACTCATCACAAAACTACAAAACTGTAATCAAGACAGTGTGGTACTGCTTATCCATGAAGACAGGCATACAGACTAATGGAACAGAAACAGGAGTCCACAAAACCCTCACATTTATGGTCAACTGCTTTCCCAAAAGGATACCAAGACAAAATCAATAGAGAAAGAGTATTTTATCAACAAAGGGTGCTAGGACAACTGTGCATTCATACGCAAAAGAAGAAACCCAGACCGCTCTCATGCCATGTATAAACAGTCACTCACAATGGCCCAGAGACTTAAATCTAAGTCAAAATTATAAAACTCTTGGAAGAAAATGTAGGCACAAATCTTTGTGACTTTGGATAAGCTTCTTAGATAGGCTGGACTTCATCAAAATTTAAGCCTTTTGTACTTCAGAGGACACTGTCAATGAAAGTGAAAACACAAGCCACAGACTAGAAGAAAATCTTTGCAAAACATGTATCTGATAAAACAGGGGTCCCCAACCTCTGGGATCAAATTCCTGATGATTTGACATGGAGCTGATTTAACAATAATAATAGAAATAAAGTGCACAATAAATGCAATGCCCTCAAATCATCTCAAAACCACACACACAACCCCCCCCCCCAACCCCCGCCAATCCCCTACAGTCCATGGAAAAACTGTCTTCCATAAAACTGGTTCCTGGTACCAAAATGGCTGGGGACCACTGAGATGAAACTATTATCAAAAATATACAAACAATTCCTAACACTCAACAATGGGAAAACAAACAACTCAATTAAAAAACAGGCAGAAGATGTGAACAGACACCTCAACAGAGAAATATACACAAGGAAAATACGCATTATGAAAAGATGCTCAACATCATGACATGAGGAAATTGCAAACTGAAATGAGGCATCATTATACACCTATTAGGATGGCAAAAAATCCAAAACACTGACGACACCAAGTGCCACCACAGGAACTCTCATTCATTACTGCAGGGAATGCAAAGTGATACAGCCACATGTGAAGACAGCTTGTCTGTTTCTTACAAAGATAAATACAGTCTTACCAGATGATCTGACAATCACACTCCTCAGTACTTACCGAAAGGAGTTGAAAGCTTAGGTCCACACAAAAACCTACACAGGAATGTGCATAGCAGCTTATTCACTGACAAAACCCGTAAGCAAGCAAGATATCCTTCAACAGGTGATGGATAACCAAACCGTGTTATACCCATACAATGGAGTATTATTCAACAACAAAATGAAATGAGCTACCAGGCCATGAAAGACATGGCGACATCTTAAAAGCATACAACAGAGGATGAGATGGTTGGATGGCATCACCAACGCGATGGACATGAGTTTGAGTAGGCTCCGGGAGTTGGTGATGGACAGGGAGGCCTGGTATGCTGCAGTCCATGGGGTCACAGACAGTCAAACACGACAGAGCAACTGAAGTGAAGTGAAAGAGCTGATCTGAAAAGGCTGCATACTATAATTTCAACCATACAATATTCTGAAAAGATGAAACTATAAAGACATTAAAAAGATCAGTGGTTGCTGTTTAGGGGAGAGATGGGTGAGCAGGTGGAGCACAGGGGATTTTCAGGGTACTAAATGTTAGACACATGTCGTTGCACATGTCAAAATCCACACAATGCTCAAAGCAAAGAGTGAACATTAACGCAAACTAGACTTTAGTTAATAATGTGCCAGCACTGATTCTACAATTCGAACAAATGTACCACACTAACACAGGGTGTAAATAATTGGGAAAACTGGGAGGGGCAACGCAGGGGCTATGGCAGAACCGTACTTTCTGATCAACTTTCCTGTAAACCCAAAACTACTCTAAAAAACTAAGTCTATTAATTTTAAAAAAGGGATGAGGGGAGGGAAAGCTCTGTATCCCAGACGAATATTAACTACTATAACAAAGAAAAATAAGAAAGTAAGATAATTACTATTTGGCAACCACCATGTGAGAACTGATTCCAGTATTTCCATTTTAACTTTTAAAATGGAAAATAAACCACCATTTCTAATTTAAAAAGAAAAAAGAGCTAGAAAGCCACAAAAAGGCATGGAAGAAGCTTAAACACATTGCTAAATGAAAGAAGCTGATCCGGAAAGAGCTACCTCAATGATTCTAATCTATGACATTCTGGAAAAAGCAAAACAATGGAGGTAGCAGAGACCAGTGGTTGCCAGGGGGCAGGGAGTGAGGTGAAGAGGGATGACTAGGGGAACACGGAGGATTTTAGGGCAGTGAGAATATTCTCAACATTACAGTAAGATACTGTAATGGTGAATACATGACATTACACATTTGGCAACATCCACAGCACTGCACAGCACAAAAAATGAATCCCCAAAGAAACTATGGACTGCATTCTGCTTCACCAACTGTAACAAATGCACCATACCTCATATTCTTTTTTTGGCGGGGCGGGGAGGGGAGGGGTGTGTGTGGCATACAGGACCTTAGTTCCCTGACCAGGGGAACCTGAGCCCTCTGTATTGGAAGCAGTCTGAACCACTGGACTACCAGGGAAGGTGTCATTAATAGGGGAAACTGGGGATAGGGAGAAGTACATGGGAACCCTCTGTACTTTCTGTTCAATTTTCCTTTAAGCCTAAAACTGCTCTAGAAATTAAGTGTATTAAATTTTTAAGTTCAGTTCAGTCGCTCAGTCATGTCCGACTCTTTGCGACCCCATGAATCGCAGCACGCCAGGCCTCCCTGTCCATCACCAACTCCCGGAGTTCACTCCTTCCCTAAAATCAGCAAAGGTTAGTAAAGAGTATTGCAGAATCAAAGGCCAAACATGATAATACAGATAAAGCAACAATCTAGAGTGTGTGCACGAAGTCTACCTTAATGGCAAGTAAGGCCATCAGCAGAGGAAGGGACTTGAGAAAAGGAAAGAACACAAGCGTTGCTCGTCTTTAAAGATGAGAATAAAATCGGAGGAGCCATTTCTGATTATGAGTAGCTTTTTGTCCCCTGGAGGTCTACCCATCATTGGTTTTAGAAGAGATTTCTAAGCCTAATCCAATTAGCTTCAGATAATCAACAATTCCAGGGACATGCCAGCAGCAAATTTTATATTCCTATAAAATCTTTACAGGAACAGGTGAAGAATGTGCAATTTGCTAGCAAGGGTGCAGGGTGTACACAAGTGGTTTACTGGATGTAATAATTTAGTGATGCAATGAAAGGACACAGGATGAATCTGATTTGTGATGATCCAATCTATGTACTCTCGTCTAATGGTTTATTGAGGGTTAATACCTCCCTTCACGGTGGTGCCAGCTTATCAAACATACAATAAATTATACTGATTTGGTTCCATTTGCCTTTATTCACTGAGCTAATTTTTTATTTCTTAACATTCTGATGGACATCTCAGCTTTTAATGTTTGTTTAGTAATTAGACTATTAGGTTGTGTAGGCACTATTAGGTTTCTCAAGCCTGTTTTAATAACTATTGAGTTTAACTAGACTATATAAGGGATACCTATAAAATATTTACACAGCACAGTAACAAATAACAAATAAAGAATATTTACAAAACAAGCAGAGGCCTGGGAAAGTCACGATATATATGAGCTTGATTCTAAAAAGTAAACATAATAGTGAATGTCAGGGTAAACAAACTCAAGACACCTGAGAGTCTCAGCACTTATCACTCTCACCCTGGGAGCAAGCGTGGACCAGCTAGTGTGGATGCAGCTAGCGTGGGGGCCAGGAGCCTCTATAGCCCATCCCACGTCCAGCCCCCAACCCCTCACCACCCCCAAAACAAAATCAATGATTTCTACCCCTTGATTAGTGTTTAAACTTACCTTCCATACACTCATTCACAGATTCATAGTCAGCATAAGTTCTGCCTTCTGGCCTCTTGGTAGGCTGTACCAGCAAGATGGTGTGAGACTGCACAGGGAAAAGTGATATCAATATAAGTTTCTAACTCAGTATTTGAGAAATTCATAGTATGGGATAAAATCCCCATTACCACACAATTTTCGTTGGTTATTAAAACACTATTAATCAGAGTGCTCTTTCTGCAATATCAACGCCTCTGCCCAAGCGCAGCGGCAGAAGCTTGAGTCACAGCTTTTCTGTAAGGTCTTAGTCTCCCAGTCCTTAACAACTGCTCTCTCAAACTCACTGCCTGTTAAATTCTCAGCATAAACTACCTTGTACTGTTTTCTCTCTTTTGCACCTTTCTTCCCAGCCAGATTATAAACCTGCTTAGGTGTTCTATATCCATTGGTCACTCTAATCCCATTAGATTCCTAATGAAAACAGATATGGGTTGATGAAAAGAGAAAAAAAGGAAAACACTATAATGATTACAAGCACTTTATTAATCTGTTTTTCCTAACTTTAGCATTACAGTGAAATCACATCTTATCCAGAGATTAGACTCAAACATTAAAGGTGTAAGATAAACTGGCAATCTAAAATTAGTATATACAGTTAATGTTACCCTAGAAAATCCATTAAATTATTCACCCAGTAGGTGACTCACCATAAGAGGCTGTGTTATACTAAAATATTGTATTTTTAAGCACTAGAGTCACAGAATAGCTAGAGGATGATGATACAGGAAATGTGAAGATGCCTCAAGAGCAGCAGATCCTTTCGTCTTCCATCTCACCCTCACTGGGGAGCAAGCTTTTGTTCATGGGTCTATTTCAGGGTTTCTCAACTCTGGCACTATTGCATCAGGGGCTGGAAGATTCCTTGTTGCAGAGGCTGTCCTGTGCATTGAAGGATGGCGGTATTCCTAGCCTATTCCCAGTAAAAACTCCCACGCCCTCCTCCCAATGTGTGACAACTAAAAATATCTCCAGAACATTGGTCTGTTGAAAGTATAACCCCTTCTATTTTTTTTTTGCCAAGTGTGTAAGGTTCACTTAATTCAAATATGATGTAACCTCACTGTAAACCCAATGCTAAATCAAACTATTTATAATCTTCAGGAGATGGTGAAGGGCAGGGAAGCCTGGTGTCGCAAAGAGTTGGACATGACTGAGTGGCTGAACAACAAATTCTTCTCTTCTGCTGTACTAGTTTTTAATAAAAAACAAACCTCTTAAGGACAGGAACCAAACGTTCTGAAATGATCAGACTTTTTAATGACCAACAAACTGCAACTGAAATAGCTATGTAGAGTTTCTGAATAAGCACTGCCCCCGCCCAAATAGAACTTTGAACACAATGTGACAAAGGGATTTCTCATACTCCTCCCTCTCCACCAAGAAGCAGTCATTCTGATTAAAAGTCTGCGAGGATCTGAGATAGACCTTGATGACAAGAGATGGAAAGTAATGCTCACCTATAAAGACCTGGACACAGTTGAGGCCTTTCTTAAACAGTGATCAAAAGTCAGAGAACACAGAATGTTAGATTACTGGTTATTTAAAAACCACCAATAGTTCCAATGGCTCATATGTTGAGAAGAAAGTAACTTTATAGAAACTATACTGACATTCCTGCAAAAGGACCTGTCCCACATACTAGCTAGACCAGTTGCTACTACATTAATTTTCTTCTTATTCTAATAAGAAATAAGGACCAATTCACTTGAGAGTAAAGATATGAAAATGGCTATACAGTATGCTGCTTTTTATATTTACCCTTAAAGTGAAACTGAACTAAGTTTACTATTCTTAATACTTACTGCCCAAAGACAAGGCTTAAAAATTAGGAACAAGGAATGGCTAAATTTACAAAACTGTCAACAAAATTATCAGATCTTTCCTTCTTCTGAACAGATTTGGTCCGGCATTCCTTAGGTTACTCTTTCTTAGGGGAATGAGCAGTAATAAATAAATAAGCGATAAAAATATAAGTACATACAGGAATATATATATCTATTGATATTTGCCACAATAGAAAAATAACATTGTGAAACCTAAAAAAAAAAGTTATGCAGAATTACCTTAATGATATCCTGTTTGCCAAGCAGTTATGATTCACTCTAATGAAGAGTTAATCTGTTAATCTGTTTTTAAAGTCTCACAAACATGAACCCTAAGAACAGTCAGTCATTCTACTGTTACAGAAATACTACAATACAATGCATCTCTCAAACTACCAAAAAGAAAAGAAAGAAGAATAAAAGAAAAGAAATTGAACCAATATTTAAGACTTTTGAACCAGTATTCACTTTAAATACAAATTCCAATTTTCAATTCTACACGGAATGATAAAAAATTATCACTGATAACTGCTCAATGATAATGGGGTGTTCATAATAACTGCTGTCATATTCCCAGATTTTAATCTAAGCATTTAAAAATAATACCAAATAAAGGCAGAGAAAGAAGGAAACTCCGAAGTGAAATGACTTGCTCAAGGTCACACTGCTAGTTAAGACAGGAACTGGAAATCCAATCTCCTAATTCCCAGTCCTCCTTGGGAAACTATGTTGGGTCAAACACTAACCTATCTCAATCCAGAAAACTACGACCTGAAAAAATTCCTTGTTAACAACAGCTGCATGATCTGTTAATCTGCAGCAACCAGAAAACGAAAATTAAAGTGTGGAAGCAACCACGATGACTTGGAATCCTCGTGAGCATCTCCTTTTTTGCAGATTACAAAACAGACACACAAGCCCAAAAAACAACCCTTCACCCATTCCACTCAGATTCTAAGGAAAGTGGACCCTGAGGTGAATCTATCTTTTCAGCTTCCAGACCCAAGAAGACTATAAATAAAGATAAGCACAAGATGGATGGCTGGAGGGGGAGGGGGACACCAAATCGGCCCCTAAAGGTCTTAGAAAAGAGGGAAAATGTATTTTTTCAAAAAAGGCAGAGCCCAGAAAAACAAAAGGGAATGTGGTCGGGAAAGCACGCTACAAAGCAAAGATGTTCCCTCCCGGTCCACACGGGGGATGCAGCACATTCACTCTGTCAGCTTCGGGACGGAATTGTCAAACATCCTTCGGCCATTGTTCCTATAGTAGGCTGGGGCGTTTGAAGGGAAAGAGCAGCACCCCCACGCCTGCCTCTACCAAGCAGCAAACGGAAGAAAAAGCAACCTCCGCAACGCACGCCTCGCCCGAGCCAGCAGGCGGGAGCGCAACCGCGGGGCGGACCCGGGACCCAGGGCCTAGCGCCAGGCCCAGTGTCTCCGCGGCGGGAAGGAGAAGAGTCGACCCACAAGCTGGAGGGCCGAGCAGCAGCACGCTCGCGCTGGATGGGGTGGGGAGATATATGGGCGGGGGTCGCCCCGGCGGGGGTTAGGGGTTCGGGGAGCCGGTTAGGCCTCTCTCACCATCGCGCCAAAGTCTCCCGCTGCAGCCGATGCCGACTCCGCCGCCGCCGTCGTCGCACACGAGCTTACCCGCAACGCCGCTAACAGCCAATCCCCGCGAGAGGAGCCGCCGGAAGTCGTCAGAGGCGCACCGCGAAAGAACCTTTCGGACCATAGAGGCGCACAGATTTCCGGCAGCTAGAGCAGAGAGTGACCCTGTTTCAGCCATCTTGGATAAGGGAAAGGAAGCACACAGGGAACGTATCGGAACTTGAAAAAAAAAGAGCTTTTTTCTAGACACGATTTTCGGTACTCGCGTTATTAGATGCGCGGCTAAAGTGATCACCGGTATAGACAGTGACACAAGCCATCTTTCAGTGGCCCCACTCAAAAATGGCGGCTGTATAAGAACCCTGGGGCATAGGTCTGTTGTAACCCCGGAAGTACCCTTCTAAAGGAGGGGGCTGTAAGGCAATCCGGAAGTGGATGTAAAGAAGAGGTGCCACTTGGCGGCCATGGCAGCTGTAGTATCGGTGGCTCCGGGTCAAGGCCCCTCGGAGTGGAGTAACACGGGCAGCACTGGGTATAGGGTAGAGACAGCTTTGTATCAGCTTCACTGCTGAACCCTACGACCCGCCATTACCGGCCTGCAGGACGCCTTTCCTCACTCTAGACTCGGAGGAGAGTTTGCCGTGGTTGGTGGGCTGGTCCCGGAGCTGGGGGGGCGATCACCTGCGGGGTGCCCCAGGGAGATAAGGGAGCAGGGAGAACGAACTAGTTCACTGGGGTTTTCGTCCTTTTCTTGCTGCCATCGGGCGCATTGCTTGTGGAGGAAATAGGCCCATTGTGCTGCCGTATTCCGACGATTGAACCAATAGCTCCTTCGTATAGTTTCCCATTGACTTCTCATCTCTGTTAACCCATGGGAATCCAGTGACTGGTATATGAAAACTTACGGGCTGGGACCTAAGATTGCTGAAAGTTGTCTCTAGTATCAGCAAAAAGGGGGCTCTTTACAGATACGTTCAAGAGAGAAGTGCCTCGTGAACGCATCTGCCGGTGGGGAGGACGAAAGAACTGGAAAGTCCACCTGTTCCCTTGGAACAGTCACACGTGTTTAAGGACCTGAGCTCCCGAAAAATTATAGACTAGTGGTATTGGATGAATAAAGAAGGCAGAATGGATGATTTCATCTCCATTAGCCTGCTGTCTCTGGCTATGTTGGTGGGCTGTTACGTGGCTGGAATCATTCCTTTGGCTGTTAATTTCTCGGAGGTAAGCGCTCAATTTTCTATTTTCTATCAGCTGTCAGGATGGCAGCTAGGAAGTAGTGACAATTGAAAGGGAAGCTGCTTCCCCATTTAATAGAAGAGCTAAAGGTTGTCTTAAGGATGACTTTTTTCAGAATATGCAAAACATTTAATAATAGAAACAAACCTCTTATTTAGCACGAATTCTTAACGGAGAGGGGTAGGGGCGGGGAGTGGTGGATCCACTGAAGATCCTTGGATACTTTGAACTTCCTGAAATTGCATACCAAAATTTGCGACTCTGCATTTTCCGGGAAAGACACCATAATGTTATTTTGATACCAAGAAGTTTCAAAGAGTCACGGTTCTGGATTGCTGTCAAAATATACATGAAGAATATTGTTTGTTCATATGAGCTGAAGTCAATATAATTTCTTTTTGAGAAAATCAGGCATAGCTTTTTGGGAAAAGGTGGTTTTGTTTTGTTTTGTTTTGTTTTGTTTTTTTGGGGTGGGATACCTGTAATTAGAATGAAGTAAGGAAACTAAATTGTTCTTAACTCAAACTTCCTTTTAAAGAAGAACATTGGATAGGTTTTTGAAGTTGTTTTCAAATCTATTTGCTTAGAAATGAATTTTTTTGTTAGTATGGTTTGACATTTAATTTCTTTGGTTCTTTATTATCACTTGAACGAACATTAACAGGGAAGAAATATAGATGAAAGCATTGTTCAATGAAAGTGCAGATGGATTCTTTGGGCTGTTGTAAGGAGTTCGCAGCTTGCACAGTGCTCAAAGATTAGGGGAGAAAAACTACCGCACTCAGGATTTCTTAATTATACCTTGATGTTCAACAGTAAGATGGTTTCAGTGTCAGTCCTGAAAGTGCTTTCAAAGAAAAGGGAAGTGGAGAATGGTCTGAAGTAAAGGAAGGGTATGGACGAGCTGTGAGGTAGGCCTTGAGTTAACCTGAGGGAGGAGAAGGCATTGGTGGTAAAGAAAATAGCCTGTGGGTGAGAAAAAAGTTGGGACTAGGTGTTAGGAGTTTGAGAAATAAACCCCACGGTCAGATAGAAGGGGGACTTAAATTGCTACTGCTCTTTATCTGTTTCCTTTTTGTTTTTGTTTTTTTTAGCATCTAATGATAACTTTGAGGTACAATTTTTTGAGCATATACATTATCTAATTTCATTAAAAAAAAAAACAGGTACAGATGAGGAGACTGAAACTTAAATTATGTAACTTGGACAAGTTTATGAAATGTGTTAGAATCAGAGCTGATGTAGATTATTCTGGCTCAGAGCAGTTCTTAGCCACCCAGTAGTCCATGTACCAAATCTAGCCTGGAGACGTGCTTATTTATTTGGCTGCACCAGGTCTTAGTTGTGGCATGTAGGGTCTTTAGCTGCAGTGTGTGGGATTTTTTTTTTTTTTTCAGTTGTGTTATGTGGGATCTAGTTCCCTGACCAGGGATCGAACCCGGGTCCCCTGCATTGGAAGCATGAAGCTTCAACCACAGGGCCACCAGAAAAGTCCCTGGATTTACTTTAGATTAGCAGAGTGTCGATTTTATTGTTACTGTTTTTTTGTCTTTATTCCTCAAAGTAACAGTTGGCTAGAGCTGAGTAGTGGTAGATTGTCGTGGTCCTTCTTGGCTGTGAAGCCTACTTCACTCCTTTGAGCTACCTGCCTGCCCAGTACTTTGTGAGTGTGCTGTCTGTCCTCTGACTAAATCATGAAAAAAAAGTAAGAGTTTCAGTTGCTCAGTCGTGTCTGGCTCTTGGCAACCCCATGGACTGTAGCCCGCCAGGCTCCCCTGTCCATGGAATTCTCCAGGCAAGAATACTGGAGTGGGTTGCCATTTCCTTCTCCAGGGGGTCTTCCTGATCCAGGGATTGAACCTGGGTTACCAGTACTGCAGGAGGATTCTTTAACACTGAGTCACCAGGGACTGAGTCTTCTAATTACATTAGAATTGAGTTGAAAAGGAAAACGAAAAAAAAAAAAAAAACAGAATTGAGTTGACATTATTAGGGCTGACATTTGTGAAGTTTAAATTGGTTTGTATATTTAAAGCCTCAGTAGAGATAACATTTATGAAGAATTATAATTAATTCAAATAAAAGACTGATAAAACTTTTTATTTCTATAAAATTCCTAGACCTTTTCCAGTTTCAGTATTTTCACAAACTGTCTTCAGTGATTTTTGCAATATGCTGCTGCTGCTGCTGCTAAGTCGCTTCAGTCGTGTCCGACTCCTAGCGACCCCATGGACTGCAGCCTACCAGGCTCCTCCGTCCATGGGATTTGCCAGGCAAGAGTACTGGAGTGGGGTGCCATTGCTTTCTCTGTTGCAATATGCAGGTATATGCTATCCTCTTTTCTCACTGAAGGAAATGTGTCCATGAGTGGTGTAATTAACTAGGCCATTAATAGAGATAATTAGTATGATATGTCATTTATGGCTTTCTAAATTGATGGTCAGGTGGTCTTTTTCCAGCTATAGTTCTTGAAATGCTATAACTCACCATTCATATCTGTTCATTATTACACCAGGACCAATGCATTTTAAGCTGTTAGGATAAAAAAATTAAAGTTATATATAACTTAGTCAAAGACATTTTAGAATTCAGCTGGTGATTTTTGTTTCCTAGGAATTAGCATTTTTTCCCAGATATTATACTATTATTATAAATCAATGTATCATGAAACTAGTAGATAATAAATCTGTAAAAAATGAACTTCATTCATGGAGACCAAGAAACAGAGTTTCTATCCTTAGAGAATAGCTCCCCAAATTCCTACATTGACTAAACAATTTTTCTTTTTAAGGAAGTGTAGCTTTTCTTTGGGACTGGAGTTATAAATAAAAGGACCAATAAATCTAATTTATCTTGTAGTTAACTTTCATTTATATGAGAAGATATGGTTTTTATTCATATTCTTAATCTAACTACTACTTTGTCTTTCAGCACTTTTTTCTTCAGAATTTCTCAGAGCAGGAACAAAAGATCAATAAAGCCATTAATGATGGCAGGGTTAGTATTTAGAAATGAGATAAAGTCAAGTGGTCTGAAATTACTGTAGCAGTGGTATCGGTCTGCCATATCTGACCATCACGAGGTATGTGTGGCAGTGATTTCTTAGTCACTTTCTCCAACATGCCTTGTCCCCAAACCAACTTTCTTGACTCATGGTTTTGTAGCTTCCTTATGCCTAAATGGGGCTTCACAGATGGCGCTAATGGTAAAGAACCCACCTGCCAGTGCAGGAGACATAAAGAGACTCAGGTTTGGTCCCTGGGTTGGGAAGATCCCCTGGAGGAGGGCATGGCAACCCACTCCAGTAATCTTGCCTGGAGAATTCACAGACAGAGGAGCCTGGCAGGCCACAGTCTGTAGGGTCACAAAGAGTTGGACACTACTGAAGTGTCTCAGCACACATGTATGCCTAACTGATTTCTAAAATAAAGGAACAAAATCTCTGATTCTCAAATGCATTTATATGGGACTGATAAGCAGCCGTGAAGAGATACCCCCACGTCCAAGGTAAGAGAAACCCAAGTAAGATGGTAGGTGTTGCAAGAGGGCATCAGAGGGGAGACACACTGAAACCATACTCACAGAAAACTAGTCAATCTAATCACACTAGGACCACAGCCTTGTCTAACTCAGTGAAACCAAGCTATGCCTGTGGGGCAACCCAAGATAGGCGGGTCATGGTGAAGAGGTCTGACAGAACATGGTCCACTGGAGAAGGGAATGGCAAGCCACTTCAGTATTCTTGCCTTGAGAACCCCATGAACAGTATGAAAAGGCAATATGATAGGATACCAAAAGAGGAACTCCCCAGGTCATTAGGTGCCCAATATGCTACTGGAGGTCAGAGGAGAAATAACTACAGAAAGAACGAAGGGATGTAGCCAAAGCAAAAACAATACCCAGTTGTGGATGTGACTGGTGATAGAAGCAAGATCTGATGCTGTAAAGAGCAATATTGCATAGGAACCTGGAATATCAGGTCCATGAATCAAGGCAAATTGGAAGTGGTCAAACGAGATGGCAAGAGTGAACATTGACATTCTAGCAATCAGCAAACTAAAATGGACTGGAATGGGTGAATTTAACTCAGATAACCATTATATCTACTACTGCGGGCAGGAATCCTTCAGAAGAAATGGAGTAGCCATCACGGTCAACAAAAGAGTCTGAAATGCAGTACTTGGATGCAATCTCAAAAATGACAGAATGAGCTCTGTTTGTCTCCAAGGAAAACCATCCAGTACCACAGTTATCCAAGTCTATGCCCCAACCAGCAACGCTGAAGAAGCTGAAGTTGAACGGTTTTATGAAGACCTACAAGACCTTTTAGAACTAACACCCAAAAAAGATGTCCTTTTCATTATAGGGGACTGGAATGCAAAAGTAGGAAGTGAAGAAACACCTGGAGTAACAGGCAAATTTGGCCTTGGAATGCAGAATGAAGCAGGGCAAAGACTAATAGTTTTGCCAAGAAAATGCACTGGTCATAGCAAACACCCTCTACCAACAACACAAGAGAAGACTCTACACATGGACATCACCAGATGGTCAACACCGAAATCAGACTGATTATATTCTTTGCAGCCAAAGATGGAGAAGCTCTATACAATCACCAAAAACAAGACCAGGAGCTGACTGTGGCTCACATCATGAACACCTTATTACCAAATTCAGACTCAAATTGAAGAAAGCAGGGAAAACCGCTAGACCATTCAGGTATGACCTAAATCAAATCCCTTATGATTATACAGTGGAAGTGAGAAATAGATTTAAGGGCCTAGATCTGATAGATAGGGTGCCTGATGAACTATGGACAAAGGTTTGTGACATTGTGCAGGAGAGAGGGATCAAGACTATCCCCATGGAAAAGAAATGCAAAAAAGCAAAATGGCTGTCTGAGGAAGCCTTACAAATAGCTGTGAAGAGAAGAGAGGCGAAAAGCAAAGGAGATAAGGAAAGATATAGGCAGAGATACCAAGGGAACATTTCATGCAAAGATGGGCTTGATAAAGGACAGAAATGGTATGGACCTAACAGAAGCAGAAGATATTAAGAAGAGGTGGCAAGAATACACAGAACTGTACAAAAAAGATCTTCACGACCCAGATAGTCATGATGATGTGATCACTAATCTAGAGCCAGACATCTTGGAATGTGAAGTCAAGTGGGCCTTAGGAAGCATCACTACGAACAAAGCTAGTGGAGGTGATGGAATTCCAATTGAGCTGTTTCAAATCCTGAAAGATGATGCTGTGAAAGTGCTGCACTCAATATGCCAGCAAATTTGGAAAACTCAGCAGTGGCCACAGGACTGGAAAAGGTCAATTTTCATTCCAGTTCCAAAGAAAGGCAATGCCAAAGAATGCTCAAATTACTGCACAATTGCCCTCATCTCACATGCTAGTAAAGTAATGCTCAAAATTCTCCAAGCCAGGCTTCAGCAGTACATGAACAGTGAAATTCCTGATGTTCAAGCTGGTTTTAGAAAAGGCAGAGGAACCAGAGATCAAATTGCCAATATCCGCTGGATCATGGAAAAAGCAAGAGTTCCAGAAAAACTCTATTTCTGCTTTATTGACTATGCCAAAGCCTTTGACTGTGTGGATCACAATAAAGTGTGGAAAATTCTGAAAGAGATGGGAACACCAGACCACCTGACCTGCCTCTTGAGAAATCTGTATGCAGGTCAGGAAGCAACAGTTAGAACTGGACATGGAACAACAGACTGGTTCCAAATAGGAAAAGGAGTACGTCAAGGCTGTATATTGTCAGCCTGCTTATTTAACTTCTATGCAGAGTATATCATGAGAAATGCTGGGCTGGAAGAAGTACAAGCTGGAATCAAGATTGCCGGGAGAAATATCAATAACCTCAGATATGCAGATGACACCACCCTTATGGCAGAAAGTGAAGAGGAGCTAAAAAGCCTCTTGATGAAAGTGAAAGAGGAGAGCGAAAAAGTTGGCCTAAAGCTCAACATTCAGAAAACAAAGATCATGGCATCCGGTCCCATCACTTCATAGGAAATAGATGTGGAAACAGTGTCAGACTTTATTTTTTTGGGCTCCAGAATCACTGCAGATGGTGACTGCAGCCATGAAATTAAAGGACGCTTACTCCTTGGAAGGAAAGTTATGACCAACCTAGATAGCATATTCAAAAGCAGAGACATTACTTTGCCAACTAAGGTCCGTCTAGTCAAGGCTATGGTTTTTCCTGTGGTCATGTATGGATGTGAGAGTTGGACTGTGAAGAAGGCTGAGCACCGAAGAATTGATGCTTTTGAACTGTAGTGTTGGAGAAGACTCTTGAGAATCCCTTGGACTGCAAGGAGATCCAACCAGTCCATTCTGAAGGAGATCAACCCTGGGATTTCTTTGGAAGGACTGATGCTAAAGCTGAAACTCCAGTACTTTGGCCACCTCATGTGAAGAGTTGACTCATTGGAAAAAACTCTGATGCTGGGAGGGATTGAGGGCAGGAGGAGAAGGGGACCACAGAGGATGAGATGGCTGGATGGCATCATGGACTCGATGGATGTGAGTCTGAGTGAACTCCGGGAGATGGTGATGAACAGGGAGGCCTGGCGTGCTGCGATTCATGGGGTTGCAAAGAGTCGGACACGATTGAGCGACTGAACTGAACAGAATCAAGATATTTTCTTCTTCAGCATATGAGCAGGAGAAAAATGAAACTTGTAAAATCAGCTGAAACATGCTTTATACAAATGAGGTTTTGTTGGATAGATGAATTGGGCACACTAGCAACTACATTGTGTTTTTAAGATTCAGATGTTGAGCAGTTTTCTTTGGCTCTAAGTGAAAATGCTATATAAGTAGGTTGAGCACCTGTAACTTAACATTTTGTTGTTGTTTAGTCGCTAAGTCGTGTCTGACTCTTTTTGACCCCATGGATAGGAGTGGGTTACCTTCTCCAGGGGACCTTCCTGAACCAGGGATCAAACCTGCACCCGCTGCATTGCAGGCAGATTATTTACTGCTAAGCCACCTGTGAAACATTATCTAGGATAACCGCAGCTCATCAGGTGCTCTGATGAGTGAAGTTCAGATGGCTAGAGTGAGATTTTAGATCAATGATCTGAGGATTATTACTTAACTGAGTATGTCTCCTCTTTGTACAGAGCTGGTAACAGAAAGCAAAGCATTTGCCCAGAGCTCTAGGGCAGCACTCCTCAAACTCTGTTGCTTGACCAGTTTTATCTTTAACTTCCATTCCTTTGCAGAGCAGTATACTTGTGAAAATAAAATGGAAAAAAAGGCATACAAAATACAAGCCCAGATGCAGTATCGTGAGATTTAACAGACATAACTACTCCTATAGTTGTAAAGATCATATTGCTATAAAATGTTTCAAAGACTTCTCTCATGTTGTACTTGGTGGTGGTAGTGGTTTTTAGTCGCTTAGCCATGTCTGACCCTTTGTGACCCCGTGGACTGTAGCCCACTAGGCTTCCCTGCCTGTGGGGTTTCCCAGGCAAGAATACTGAAGTGGTTGCCATTTCCTTCCCCAGAGGATCTTTCTGACCCAAGCATTGAACCCACAGGTCCTGCATTTCAGGCTGCCTTCTGCATTGGCAGGCGGATTTTTTTACTACAGCCTATACTTGTTGCAGACCATTTTGGGTTATAATGCCACATTTTTTCATGTGTTAAAATAGTATAGATCCATAGATATCCAGATATCCAGATGAAAGTAGTGTTACTCCTATCTCAGTAAAGTTTTTAAGGTAATTAGTAGTGCTGCTGCTGCTAAGTTGCTGCTAAGTCACTTCAGTCTTGTCCGACTCTGTGTGACCCCATAGACGGTAGCCTCTTATTTCAAAAGGAACTGAGACCATGTAGTTCAAAATCAGTGTTGAGCAAACTTTAACATCCAGTTCTCTTCTGTTAAATGGCCTTGTAGGATTGTTGTGAGGATGTAAGGAAATAACATAAGCACAGGGCTTAACAATGTATCTAGAACATAAGAACTTTAGAAAACATTGAGGATTATTCTCAGTATTGATTGTGAAAACTTTCTAAAGATTTTCATTTTTATAACTTTGTTCTACCCGGGGATTGAACCCAGGTCTCCCGCATTGTAGGCAGACGCTTTACCGTCTGAGCCACCAGGAAAGTCTTCTAAATTATAATTTTAAAACCTTTTCTTTTGGAATAGACTTCTAATAATGGGTAAACTCCTCCCTTCCCTACCCCAAATCATGAAACTTCTCTGCAATTTGGAATCCGAAAGGTCTTGCTTCAGGGCTGTCTTTCCAGGTCACCATGAATGTTTTTTTTGGAGAGGCCAGGGCTTTTCCACTGGTCTCCCTGCTGTATAGTATTTTTCTCAGTATTTAACTTTTTATTCTTCTTTTTGTTAAACTTTTCTGGTTCAAATTACTTTATGTTTTCCATTTCTTAATTGAACCCTAATACAGCTAAGGTAATGGGGTCATAAGGACTTCCCAGGTGACTCAGTGGTAGAGAATCAGCCTGCCTATGCAGGAGACGGAAGTTTGATGCATGGGTCAGGAAGATCCCTTGGGAGAGGAAATGACAACCCACTCCAGTATTCTTGCCTAGGAAGTCCTATGGACAGAGGAGCCTGATGGGCTACAGTCCATAGAGTTGCAGACACAACTCAGTTGTGGACACAACTGAGCACGCACACACAATGGGTCATAAAATCATATAACTACTGAGAGTGAACAGTAAATCAGCCTGGAGTGAGATAAAATGGTCACAATATGTGGCAGCTGACCTCCAGGGTCAGTGCCTAGGGGTCTCAGGGAGTCATGAGAACTGTGGTCAGCCGTGGCACAGAAGAGCAGGTGTCATTTAATGACACCAGCCCTGGCATTGCCAAATCTTCCTGCTTTTCAGAAGTGGAAAATATTGAATCTTCTAAATTTTATACTTTGGTTGCTAATTCAGATATTATTACATTGCTGTGTGGGTCAAAACCACCTATGTTTATGAGCTGCCAGTCTCAAACTTCTGGGCGGGACTGCTGATTCCTAAGCTCTCTGTGAAGTAAAGAGCAAACTAGCAATAGAAGGGGAGGGACAGCAAGCAGAGGAAACAAGTCTCAGCATGACATCAAGTGGGGGACTGAAAAAATTTCAAATTGCTACAAAACTTCAAAGCACTGTTGTTTAGAACCACTTTGAAAAGGGGAAAACGTCTCTATCTGCATATTAAGGGCACTGTGCTCTCTAATCCCACAGTATAATAACAATAGCTACAGTATCAACTTATGTGTTAAGTTCTGCTATGATTTTAACAGTGACCTTGAAAGGGAAGAGCCTCAAGCTTTATTAAGTTCAAAGCCACTATTTTTATACCCTCTAAATAAAAAATTTTTAACCCTAGCTGTATAATTGAGGCTCTTTGTGGAAAATTTGTAAAACATGATAACGTGTGAAAGGAAAATATCCCACTGGAGAATCACTAGTAACATTGGTTAGTAACTAGTTAGTAACTAGTAACATTGCTTCTTTGCATTCATTTTTTTTGCAGGTTTGTTTGCATTTTTAATATGGTTGATTATGTAGTGTGTATGTGCCTGTGTGTGTGTATATACATATATATATATATTTGCATTCCCCCTTCTTTTACCTGGTATTCTTTTCATTAAAAACCTGTTCTAGGCACTTTTGGCCTCATTTGGCCACACCTTGTGGCTTGTGAAAACCAGAGTTTGAACCGGAGCCCCTGGGCAGTTAAAGAATGTAATCCTAACCATTACACAGCCAGAGAATTCCCTATAGGCACTTTTTCATGTCTTCATTACATTGTTATTTTATATACAGAAATTCTTATTATGCATTTGTTTTCAAGTTTCTGCCATGATACTGTTGGGTTTTTTTAAATGATAATAGTGTTGAATGGATATTTTTGTGCGTAATGCTAAGACCACACTTCAGATTGTTTCCTCAGGGGTAGAATGACAGGATTAAACAGCATAAATATCCTCAAGAAGAGTCTCAGTCTATATTACCAGGTTTTCTTAATGTATTTTTTCCAACAAATGCAAATGACACTGTATTCTCACAAACACTGAGTACCATCATTTTTAATTTTTAAAACTTTGCTAATTTGATTCAGAATCACTGCAGATGGTGATTGCAGCCATGAAATTAAAAGACACTCCTTGGAAGGAAAGTTATGACCAACCTAGATAGCATATTCAAAAGCAGAGACATTACTTTGCCAAAAAAGGTCCGTCTAGTCAAGGCTATGGTTTTTCCAGTAGTCATGTATGGATGTTAGAGTTGCACTGTGAAGAAGGCTGAGCACCGAAGAATTGATGCTTTTGAACTGTGGTGTTGGAGAAGACTCTTGAGAGTCCCTTGGACTGCAAGGAGATCCAACCAGTCCATTCTAAAGGAGATCGGTCCTGGGTGTTCTTTGGAAGGAATGATGCTAAAGCTGAAACTCCAGTACTTTGGCCACCTCATGAGAAGAGTTGACTCATTGGAAAAGACTCTGATGCTGGGAGGGATTGGGGGCAGGAGGAGAAGGGGACGACAGAGGATGAGATGGCATCACTGACTCGATGGACGTGAGTTTGAGTGAACTCTGGGAGTTGGTGATGGACAGGGAGGCCTGGCGTGCTGCAATTCATGGAGTCACAAAGAGTCGGACACGACTGAGCGACTGAACTGAACTGAATTTGATAGAGAAAAATTATTTTTTTCTCAGTTCAATCAAACTTCTTGTGTATTAATAATATTCGTTGTCAGTGTTTTCCCAGGTCTTTCCCATGCATCAGTGTGTTTTTGTTTTTGTCGTCACATTGAGCAGTCTTATGAGATTTCGTTTTATTTTTAGAAAGGACTCATACAAAAAGAAAAGCAACTTGGTCTTGTTTTCCGAGATTGAAGGAAGTAGCATCAATGGCATATTGTTTGTTATTACCCCTGTGCAAATAAATTTAGGAAAGGGAAACCTGTATGCCACTGGCATAATGGTAACGCCGCAGCATTGTTCACTGGAACTTCCATCCAAGTATCTGGGTTTTGTATTGTGATTCTTACGGAGGAGGGGCTTAGAAGCATTTACGGCATGCTCCCAGCGAGGCTGGAGGTGAGTGCTAGTGACAGCTACTCTGTATTAAGTGTGCTAACATCATATGCCTACATGATAGTAGTAGTAGTGGCAATGCTGTCTTCCAGAGAAGGATAGTGAACTTGCTTAGTGTCACAGAGCCACGGCTTAGAGGCAGGAAGCTTTTAGACATCTTGTCTCAGTTGTCAGGACTTGAAGAATCAAGTTCATATTTGAGTTTTCTTGATTATTGTTCCTGTTACTGTCACTTAGCAGCAGATCATGTAGCAGGTAAACTGACATCAGGAAGTGTCTCCTTGAAGCAGGCTTATTTGTAAGAATATGGAGAAAGCCTTTATTGCTTCAACAAGAGTTACTTCGTGCCCCGTGATATTTCATCCCTTCAGTGCTTACAGCTTTGAAGGGATCAGTCTTATAACAAGAGATGCATCTTTCATTTTTTAGGAAACTGCAGTTGATGTTTTTCAGTACAACTTGAGCACGTATAAGGGAGATTGAAATAAACAATCTTCAGTATTAAAAGCTTTTAAAATTATTGGCATGTATTTAGTTGAACCAAGCAATTTATTGACTGTTTTTGTGGGCAAGGAAAGTAAAACCATTTAATTACCTTGGTATCTGCCAAGAAAACTAAATTGAATTCAAAGTTGCGCTATGCTGATAGCTCAATGGCACTGAGTACAAACTGCTGTTTTAATTAATACTTCCGGTCAGTCCTTTGGCTTAGTCAGCTACAGACGTGAAGTTGTAAAATGAGATAACACCAGACAAATGGCATTGCACAGTTCATGCCTCTCTTGAGTAAATATTTCACTTGTTCAACAGATATTATTGCTTTGGGAACTCTTTTCATCTTGAACCACACGTGAAATTTGTACTTCTTCATTTAAATATAGCTTTTCAGTGATTTTCCATAAGCAAAGGAGAGAACTTGTCAGCATTTTGACTTTGACATGTATGCTGTTCTGAGATTAAATAACAAGTTGTGAAGTTGTGTGAAAGAATACAGCTGTACAAATAACATGGAGCCACATCTCAAGTGCTTGAAATAAATTGAGTCTAAAATGATTTAGGTAGTTTAAAAAAATTTTTTAAGAAAAATTGAAACTATAACCCATGGCAGTTATGCTTATTTTTTTGACTATTGGATTTTTTGTTTCCTTCAGAAGTGTTCCCTCTCTAATTAGGTGGCTGTGAGAAAGTTACTGTACGTTTATCAAGCTGATCAGTTATGTACAATAAATAATCTTCATATCACTTTGCTGGAGATTGAAGCAGTGACTAAATAGTGATTGAAACAGTGCTGAAGATTGAAACAGGATTTGAACTCCTTGGAAAAAAAAGATGTCATTTAAGGTATTTGCATTAATGAGACAAATGACTGCGTTGCCTCACATTTACTGTGGTGGAATACTATTATGTCCTTATTTTATGTACTTTAATACCCCTTGAACCAAAGGATAAATTCTGAAATCAAATAACCACTGAAAATTCTAGATATGGTTACACTTTTAAGGGACATGTTAGGCCTATTTCCCAACACAAGTGTTCTAAAGAGGTTCCAGAGCATTTATATATTTGTTGATATTAAGGGCCAGTTGAATGGCAGGTACCAAGTCCCCAGTGCCTTGTATGAATCTGGGTATTTAATTAATTCTCTTTGTATATGTTTAGGGAAGAATCTATTATGTGTCAAGATCAGTTCAGTTCAGTTCAGTCGCTCAGTCGTGTCCGACTTTTTGTGACCCCATGAATTGCAGCACGCCAGGCCTCCCTGTCCATCTCCATCTCCCGGAGTTCACTCAGACTCACATCCGTCGAGTCCGTGATGCCATCCAGCCATCTCATCCTGGGTCGTCCCCTTCTCCTCCTGCCCCCAATCCCTCCCAGCATCAGAGTCTTTTCCAATGAGTCATCTCTTCTCATGAGGTGGCCAAAGTACTGGAGCTTCAGCTTTAGCATCATTCCTTCCAACGAAATCCCAGGGTTGACCTCCTTTAGAATGGACTGGTTGGATCTCCTTGCAGTCCAAGGGACTCTCAAGAGTCTTCTCCAACACCACAGTTCAAAAGCATCAATTCTTCGGTGCTCAGCCTTCTTCACAGTCCAACTCTCACATCCATACATGACCACAGGAAAAACCATAGCCTTGAGTAGACGGACCTTAGTCGGCAAAGTAATGTCTCTGCTTTTGAATATACTATCTAGGTTGGTCATAACTTTTCAAGATACTAGTCTATAAGTATTCAGCAGTAAATTAAAAACAGAAGTTTCTGCCTTCACAGAACTTAAAGTTTTGGTGTAAGGAGTTCCAAGAACAAACATAGGTTTGTCTAACTTAGTTAAATAACTTAGTTAAGCATAGGAGGTTTAACTTCATTTGGTAAATAAATGTATGTACTCTAATTTCAAAGTAGACTGAAAACATAATACAGTAATTTTAGCTCACACTGCCTTTCCTTTGAGGAAATATTACAAAGTGAGATGGTTTACTCAAGTTTACCTCAGAAATCTCTGTTTCCAAATTCTCAAATTCTTTTTTTTCTGACTCTTTAAAATGATATTGTAATACAGGTCTTGGGCTTCCCTGATGGCTCAGTGGTAAAGAATCTACATGCATTGGCTGACCTGAGTTTGGTCCCCAAGTCAGGGAGATTCCCTAGAGAAGGAAATGGCAACCCACTCCAGTATTCTTGCTTGGGAAATCCCATGGACAGAGAAGCCTGGTGGGCTACAATCCATGGGGTCACAAAAGAGTCAGACACGACTTTGCGAAATCTAAACAATAACAAACACAGATCTCATTAGCCATAATCTGAATCAGATGTCCAACAATAGCAGAATGGATAAACTGTGGTATTCTTATAGCTAATATTGGTAAAGTGTCTATGAGCATTTTTATACAAATTTTAGGGGAGACATATGCTTTCATTTCTCCTGGTAAATACCCAGAAGTGGAATTGCTGGCTTAACTTTATAAGAGACTACCCGTTTTCTGAAGTGAGTGTGTCATTCTGTGCTCTGCCCAACAGCATGTGGGAGTTCCAGTTGGTCTGTATCCTTGCCATCATTTAGTGTTGTTGGTCTCTTTAATCTTAGCCATTCTAGTGGGTGTGAAGAAGTATCTCATTATAGTATAAGTTTGCATTTTAATGATGACTAGTGATGTTGAACATCTTTTATCTTTTCATGGGCTTACTGGCCATTCATATATCTTTTGTGAAGTATCTGTTCAGTGTTTTACCTATGTTTAATTTTTTACTTTAATTTTGTCTCTTACTGAGTTGTAATCATTCTTTATATTTCAAATGCAAGTGCTTCGTCAGTGGCTTAGGTTGGGTTCCCCAGAATACAGACTCTAAGAAGATTTGCAGAAAGGTTTACAGGAAGTTTATTGGGTGGTGTTCTTGGGATAACCAAGTATTAGTTGCTCAGTCATATCTGATTCTTTGTACCTCCATGGACTGTAGCCCATCAGACTCCTCCGTTCATGGAATTCTCCAGGCAAGAATACTGGAGTGCGTAGTCATTCCCTTCTCCAGAGGATCTTCCTGACCCAGGGATCAAACCTGGGTCTCCTGCATTGCAGGCTGCCACGTGAGCCACCAGGGAATAACACCTATGAAAGAATGAGCAGGATTAAGCAGATGAAGAAGTTGAGCTGTAATTTGGTTGCAGTGGAGGCCTCAGATCACTCCACAGAAGGCACTGAAGCTTTATGGCCCTTCTGAGATATTCTGACTTGAGGCTTTGTACCTGCATCTGCATAGCAGCAAGTTGGGCTAGTCACTGGATATGGACTGCTCGAGGGGAGGGAATATAACTTTTAGGTTAGTTCCCTTTGGCTCAGGGGCAGTATCTCAAAGGGACTTAGCTGAAAGCCATCAGTAGGCAACATTGCCAGCACTTGGGGGAACAGGTGTCTCCAACCTGAAGGGGCCTGAGTGCATATTGTTACCATAACACCCACCACAAATATATGTATTTCCAATACAGGTATATGTACTTTCTTCCAGTATGTAGCTTGCCTATTCATTTCTTAATGGATCAGCAAACATTTAAAATTCTGATGTTGAATTTTTTTCTCTTAAAATTGTTTTTTGTGTCCTTGTGAGAAATCTTTGCCAACTCCAAGATTGCCAAGATTTTCTATATTTTTTTCTAACAGCCATTGAGTTTTAGGTTTTATATTTAGGTGTATAATCCATCAGGAATTAATTTTCATGTATATGATGTGAGCTACCACCCAAGTAATTCTTGAAGGCAATTAGCTCTTTCTCTTTTAGGTACATCCCTTTCCTCTCTTCTCATCTTCCCTTAATTTGCAAAGCTGAGGCATTTTTCATTTCCATTTCCCAGAGTAGAGCATAGTCAAATGCTGAAAGGACAGTCTTCTTTCCTAGTAATTTATTCATTAGTTTGAATTGTGGAGTTCTGAAACTAAGGCTCTCAAATGAAATGATGGTCCGGTGCAGTTTTACCCTTATTTTTGTCCTTTCTTTGCAGTAAAACTTGACATTCATGATTGTTTTAAGCAAAGGTGACTTTTATGAATTGTTGAGAGAGAATGATGAAAAGACTAATTACTTGCCATGTCAGAGCTGTGTTTCCGTCTTGTGTTCTCCATACTCTGACAGTTGGTCTCAAATGAATGCTGTGATTAGCAGTGCTTTGGTGAGTTTAGTAACTTGGAAAAGACAAACTCTTAGAATAGCTCAATATTAAACATTAAAATAGGAACACCAGCTGTTTGATGTCCTTTTCCCAAAATGCTTCAACCACATTCTCCTGTTGCCTCCTATGTCTTCATAGGATGTGTAGAAATATTATTTTAAAGAAGAAAAGTTGAGGTGCTGACTTGTTAACTAATTTGAACATGGAGTTAGTTCTGCCTCCCAAGCCAATGCCCCAACCATTGGAGCATTTTTATACAAGTTTTATAGTTGTATACCATTAGAACGCAACCATTGGATGCGTTCAGAACTCTCTCAGTTTGTAAGTCATTAATAGCCATCCAGAATGTGTGAAGGGCTGACCTGGCCTAGATGCTTAGGGGATTCCCCTCTTGCTGTAGGGCAAGTATTAGCTGGTGCTGACATTGTAGCTATAGTTCCCCCATTTTCAGTAGAGACACAATAGATATGGGTCCTTTCTTTTCTTCCCAAACAAGGAGCAGGTAATATTTCTACTAGCTTTTCAGCTAAGAACCTCCCTTAGAGGCAGTACTTGTGTGTGTATAATCCCATAGCTTCACAGTTGCAGCTTCAGTAGTATTTCTGAACTAATACAGCCATTGTTATTTTTGCTAACCTCATAAAAGAAACTAAAACAGAATAGAAAAGGCGAGTACGTGATACGCTGTTAAAATTATTAAAAGTTTTTCATAAGCAACATAAATGCCCTCTTGTAGTTTTAAAGATTATTTTTCATACTGCCGAGACTCTAAGAAGGGTACATTGCTGCTTCAGGAAATTTTGAAACATAATCCTTTATATCCTTTATGTCAAGATACGGTCTCCTAAGGAAATCTGAGTAAAAAGTAAAAACTGGTATTAGTGGATTAAAGCCATAGATCATTTATGGCATTGATTCTAATGATGGTTTCATAGATGTGTACTTCCAAATACATAAAGTGGTATACGTTAAATCTCTACAGCTCTAGTATGTCAATCTTAATCGAGCATTTTTTTTAAACTAGAGGACATTTTAGTATTAAACTAAATGTTTTTTCATTGTATGAGTACTACATGTTCATTGCAGATAAATGAATGTTTTATAAATTATATATTACATATTATGTTTATAAACTATAAAGACAAAATTGTTAATGTTTTACACTTGTTCTGCTTATGTGTATACTTTTGCAAAGGAACTATGAGATTATCAATACGTATTGTTTGCCAGCAGTTTTTTCCTCGTAGCAATGTATCATGCCTTTTTAAAAAATTAATTAACTTTATTTGTTTTTGGTTCTGCTGGATCTTTGTTGCTGCACGGGCTTTTTCTTGTGAGTGGGGGCTGCTGTTTGTTGTGGTACACGGGCTTCTCATTGCGTTGGCCACTAAAGTGTCTGCCTCCAATGTGGGAGACCTGGGTTCAATCCCTGGGTCAGGAAGATCCCCTGGAGAAGGAAATGGCAACCCACTCCAGTATTCTTGCCTCGAGAATCCCATGGACGGAGGAGCCTGGTGGGCTACAGTCCACAGGGTCGCAAAGAGTCGGACACGACTGAGTGACTTCACCTCACCTCACCTCAAGCATGCAGGTTGCAATAGTTGCAGCTCGCAGGCTGTAGAGTGTGGGCTCTGTAGTTGTGCCACACGGGCTAAGTTGCCCCGTGGCATATGGGATCTTACCGGATCAGTGATGAAACCCATGTCCTCTGCATTGGCAAGTGTATTCTTAGCCACTGGACCACCAGGGAAGTCGTGTCATTATCTTCTGTATCCATGAGTAGACCTCTGTCATAATTTTTAATTGCTGAGCTACTATCATTTTCACTTTTCACTTGGTGCTCTGATGAAGTATTTAAGTTTATTAGCTAATCTCCTTTCTTGGACATTTAGATTATTTTCAGGTTTGCATTCTTAATATGTACAGTGGCCATCTTTTCATAGTTCTTTCTTTCTTAGGAAAATTTCTAGACATTACCAAATTGGGGTGCAGATAGGTTGCAGCAGCTCCCAGTTCCTCCAGTTTAAGATGAGTATGCTAACTTCTCCCTGTTGTGGGTAGTAGACAAGTTTTCCCACATCGCTGCCAATCTGGTAAGCTTAAAAATGATATTTCCTTGTTCTAATTGGCATTATTATTCATGAAGCTTGGGCTTCCCCGATGGCTCAGCAGATGAAGAATCCACCTGCAACCCAGGTGAAGCAGGAGACAAGAGTGTGATCCCTGGGTCAGAAGACCCCCTGGAGGAGGGCATGGCAGCCCACTCCAGTATTCTTGCCTGGAGAATCCCGTGGACAGAGGCGTCTGGTGGGCCACAGTCCATGAGGGTGCAAAGAGCCAGACACGACTGAAGGGACCGAGCACACTTTGATGAAGCTGACCCTTTTTCATATTCACTGGCCATGGTAGAGTTTGGCCTCACAAATAAGCAGCTCACCGTCTTCATTGCAGATACTACCGAAACTTTTCCCCTGTTTAGTTATCAATCTTTTCAACAGCTTATGTTTCCTTTCCAGGAGCGACTAAAGCTGGTGACTGTTTTGGGTGCCGGCCTCCTCTGTGGAACTGCACTGGCGGTCATCGTGCCTGAAGGAGTGCACGCACTTTATGAAGATATTCTTGAGGGTGAGAGAGAGATGGACCTTCTTTGAGCTATGTTATTGATGTGGAGGGCTCAAAAGAGAAGCTTGGTGATATTTTTTTCTGAAAACAGTTCACACGTTTGCCATAGAATATATGCCAAAGCATATCTTTTGATGTCTTTGACAATAAACACGTCAGTAGCAGTTTGTGAATTGAATGCCTCAGTCCACGGAGATTTATTTGCAATAACACATGAATTGCGGGCTTTCTAAGAATGACAATCATTCTTTTTAATGCCTATGCAAAACTTCCAAGTTCCTACATGACAATGATTGTATTTTTAGTGTTCTTTAATTTAAAAATATATATATATAGAAAGATAGATAAACACATTTGGATTCAAGGACTCCTTTAAAAAAGTTTTTTAACCATTTTGTTTTTAAATTTTGTGCGTTTATTTATGGCTGTGCTGGGTCTTCAGTGCTATATTGACTTTTTCTACTTGCTGTGCACAGGCTTCTTGCTGCAGGGGCTTCTTGTTGCAGAGCATGGAGTCTAGGCATGCAAGCTTCAGTAGCTACAGCACATGGGCTCGGTAGCTGCAACTGCCAGGCTCTGGAGCACAGACTCAGTAGTTGTGATACACAGGCTTAGTTGCTCCAGGGCATGTGGGATCTTCCTAGACCAGGGAGGGAACCCATGTTTCCTGCATTGGTAGGTGGATTTGTTACCACTGAGCCACCAGGAAAGCGCCTCAAGGACTGTTTATAATGGACCTTGTAGATAATGAGGACTTCTGTAGTAAAGGATAACTAAGAAACAGTGTCAGACTTTATTTTTTAGGGCTCCAAAATCACTGCAGATGGTGATTGCAGCCATGAAATTAAAAGACGCTTACTCCTTGGAAGGAAAGTTATGACCAACCTAGATAGCATATTCAAAAGCAGAGACATTACTTTGCCGACTAAGGTCTGTCTACTCAAGGCTATGGTTTTTCCTGTGGTCATGTATGGATGTGAGAGTTGGACTGTGAAGAAGGCTGAGCGCCAAAGAATTGATGCTTTTGAACTGTGGTGTTGGAGAGGACTCTTGAGAGTCCCTTGGACTGCAAGGAGATCCAACCAATCCATTCTGAAGGAGATCAACCCTGGGATTTCTTTGGAAGGAATGATGCTAAAGCTGAAACTTCAATACTTTGGCCAACTCATGCGAAGAGTTGACTCATTGGAAAAGACTCTGATGCTGGGAGGGATTGGGGGCAGGAGGAGAAGGGGACGACCCAGGATGAGATGGCTGGATGGCATCACTGACTCGATGGACATGAGTCTGAGTGAACTCCGGGAGTTGGTGATGGACAGGGAAGCCTGGTATGCTGCGATTCATGGGGTCGCAAAGAGTAGGACACAACTGAGAGACTGAACTGAACTGAACTGAAGAAATTAAAGAGACCTCTCCTGACCCTAATAACAAGCAGAGAACAGTACAGCTACAGAAGAGTAAATGCTGGGCGGTCAGCTTCATTTATTCGTCTGCTAAATGATTTGGTCCTTTATGTCAGCTGGGAGGCATACTTGATTCAGATTCGTGATTCAGCAAAATCAGATTCCCACCTGTCAGGAAACGTCCCACTTGACTGAAACCACAAATGTTATATTGGTGAGCTGACTCTTCAGATGCCAAGAGTCTGCTAGACTTTAAGAATAGAATAAAGAAGTCAACGCCTTCCAAATTTCATACTGCTGCTGCTGCTGCTAAGTCACTTCAGTCGTATCTGACCCTGTGCGACCCGATAGACAGCAGCCCACCAGGCTCCCCCGTCCCTGGGATTCTCCAGGCAAGAACACTGGAGTGGGTTGCCATTTTCTTCTCCAATGCATGAAAGTGAAAAGTGAAAGTGAAATCGCTCAGTCGTGTCCGACTCTTCGCAACCCCATGGACTGCAGCCTACCAGGCTCCTCCATCCATGGGATTTTCCAAGCAAGAGTACTAGAATGGGGTGCCATTGCCTTCTCCAAAATTTCGTACTAGTCACAACATAATAAATATTTTTTCAGATGTTAGTACAGAAAAAAAACTGTGTCCTATATTCAGAGGGATGATGCTCATATGCCTTGGGTATGAATATGGTCATAGTGGTAAAGTGGGGATCATGGGGGTTAGTGCAAAGTAGGACAGAGGCTGAGGATTGGTCAGCCTTAGGAGGAAAAAATAACAAATTAGGAGACTTAGAGCAGTGGTTTCCACTCTTTATTGATCATATATTCTATTGAGAAAAAAGATAATACATGTGCTATTGCACTGATATACTCTATATTATAAAAAACACTCCTTAAATAGAAAATTTTGGAAAATGAGATTTAAAGTAACAGTATATAGATCAGTATTTCCTTTCATGTTCTAGTGGATCATCTTGAATTTTCCTGGGTGTGCTCATTCCACTGTGGAAATTACTCTGCTGGTGTGCTAGAAAATATTCAGACTGTGATTAAGAGACACTTAAAATTTGTTTTGCTTGGCTTTGTGCTAAGAATTATGGGTGGTAGTTGTTTGCTAAACTTGTCTGATGATAAAAGTTTCTTGAGGGAGGAGTGCATTTTAAAAGTACAGTTTTCTGATCCCCAACCTAGATTATTTAATCAAAATCTCCAGGGAAGATATTTGGGTATATCTAATTTTAACAAGTTGTCAAATGATTCTTATTAGACAAGTTTGGGAAACACTAGAGTAGGGGGAAAAAGTGCTTCAGCTTTAGGTTTTTATTTTTTTTATTTTTTTTGCTGATAGTTTTATGGGATAATAATGTATATACCATATTTCAGGTATAGTTTTAAAGTTTAATGTAGCTACTGTGTGTTGGGTTGCTTTCCTTTATTTTCAGTTTTCCTTGTTTTGGCCCAAAATAACTTTGTGCATTCATTTGAAAATAGATACATGTGCTTTAGAAAAATAAAAAATAAAAAAAATTAAAAAAAAGAAAATAGATACATGTGCTTTATAAACATATTTTTTGAAAAATAAGCATTCTGATCTCTTTAACCTTTTCATCACAGATTATTCTCCTGCCCCAAGCCAATCATTAAAAAATCTTTTAAGGGACTTCCCTACTGGTCCAGTGGCTAAGATTCTGTGCTTTTACTGCAGAAGTTGTGGGTTTGATCACTGGTCAGGGAACGAAGATCCCACATACTGGTTGGCCTTCATAAAAAAAAAAAGAAAAGAAATATTTTACAACTATTTTCACTTACATATTTTATATTCAAAAGGCAAAAAGATATGACAGTGAAAGATGAAGCCCTCAGGTTAGTAGTTGCCCAATATGCTATAGGAGATGAGTGGAGAAATAGCTCCAGGAGGAATAAAGAGGCTGAGCCAAAGCAGAAACGATGCCCAGTTGTGGATGTGGCTGGTGGTGAAAGTCAAGTCCAATGCTGTAAACAACAATACTGCTTAAGAACCTGAAATATTAGGTCCATGAATCAAGGTAAATTGGAAGTGATTAAACAGAAGGTGGCAAGAGTGAACATCAACATTTAGTAATCAGTGAACTAAAATGGACAGGAATGGGCAAATTTAATTCAGATGACCATTATATCAACTACTGTAGGCAAGAAGCCCTTAGAAGAAATGGAATAGGCCTCATAGTCAACAAAAAGAGTCCGAAATGCAGTTCAGTTCAGTTTAGTCGCTCAATCCTGTCCGACTCTTTGTGACCCCATGAACTGCAGCACGCCAGGCCTCCCTGTCCATCACCAACTCCCGGAGTTCACCCAAACTCATGTCCATCGAGTCAGTGATGCCATCCAGCCGTCTCATCCTCTGTTGTCCCCTTCTCCTCCTGCCCCAATCCCTCCCAGCATCAGGGTCTTTTCCAATGAGTTAACTCTTCACATGAGGTGTCCAAAGTATTGGAATTTCAGCCTCAGCATCAGTCCTTACAATGAACCTGTAGGACTGGTCTCCTTTAGGATGGACTGGTTGGATCTCCTTGCAGTCCAAGGGACTTGCAAGAATCTTCTCCAACACCACATTTCAAAAGCATCAATTCTTTGGCACTCAGCTTTCTTCACAGTCCAGCTCTCACATCCATACATGACCACTGGAAAAACCATAGCCTTGACTAGACGGATCTTTGTTGGCAAAGTAATCTCTCTGGTTTTTAATATGCTATCTAGGTTGGTCATAACTTTCCTTCCAAGGAGTGCCATGTGCAGTGGTTTTGGAGCCCCAAAAAGTAAAGTCTGTTTCCACTGTTTGCCCATCTATTTGCTGTGAAGTGATGGGACCAGATGCCATGATCTTCGTTTTCTGAATGTTGAGCTTTAGGCCAACTTTTTCACTCTCCCTTTCACTTTCATCAAGAGGCTCTTTAGTTCCTCTTCACTTTCTGCCATAAGGGTGGTGTCATCTGCATATCTGAGGTTATTGATGTTTCTCCCAGCAATCTTGATTCCAGCTTGTGCTTCTTCCAGCCCAGAGTTTCTCATGATGTACTCTGCATATAAGTTAAATAAGCAGGGTGACAGTATACAGCCTTGACGGACTCCTTTTCCTATCTGGAACCAGTCTGTTGTTCTGTGTCCGGTTCTAACTGTTGCCTCTTGACTTGCATACAGGTTTTTCTCAAGAGGCAGGTCAGGTGGTCTGGTATTCCCATCTCTTTGAGAATTTTCCACAGTTGATTGTGATCCACACAGTCAAAGGCTTTGGCATAGTCAATCAAGCAGAAATAGATGTTTTTCTGGAACTCTCTTGCTTTTTCAATGATCCAGTGGATGTTGGCAATTTGATGCAGTAATTGAGTGCAATCTCAAAAATGATAGAATGATCTCAGTTCGTTTCCAAGGCAAACCATTCAGTATCACAGTAATCCAAATCTATGTCCCAACCACTAATGATAAAGAAGCTGAAGCTGACCAGTTCTATGAAGACCTACAAAACTTTCTAGAACTAACACTAAAAAGATGTCCTTTTCGTCATAGGGGACTGGAATACAAAAGTAGGAAGTCAAGAGATACCTGGAGTAATAGACAAGTTTGGCCTTGGAGTACAAAATGAAGCGGGGCAAAGGTTAACAGAGTTTTCCCAAGAGAATGCACTGGTCATAGCAAAACACCCTCTTCCAACAACACAGGAGACAACTCTACACATGGACATCACCAGATAGTCAAAATCGAAATCAGATTGATTATATTCTCTGCAGCCAAAGATGGAGAAGCTCTATATAGTCAGCAAAAACAAGGCCTGGAGCTGACTATGGCTCAGATTGTTAGCTTCTTACTGCAAAATTCAGACTTAAATTGAAGAATGTAGGGAAAACCACTAGGCCATTCAGGAATGACCTAAATCAAATCCCTTACAATTATACAATGGAAATGACAAATAGATTCAAGGGATTAGATTTGTTAGAGTGCCTGAAGAACTATGGACAGAGGTTCATGACATTGTACAGGAGGCTGTGATCAAAACCATCCTCAAGAAAAAGAAAGGCAAAATGGTTATCTGAGGAGGCCTTACAAATAGCTGAGAAAAGAAGAGAAGCAAAAGGCAAAGGAGAAAAGGAAAGATAAACCCACCTGAATGCAGAATTCCAAAGAACAGCATGGAAAGATAAGAAAGCCTTCATAAGTGAACAATGTAAAGACATAGAAGAAAACAACATAATGGAAAAGACTAGACATCTATTCAAGAAAATTAGAGATACCAAGGAAACATGTCAGGCAAAGATGGGCACAATAAAGGACAGAAACGGTATGGACCTAACAGAAGCAGAAGATATTAAGAAGAAGTGTCAAGAACACACAGAAGAACTTTACTAAAAAGGTCTTAATAATCTAGATAACCACAGTGGTGTGATCATTCAACTAGAGCCAGACATCCTGGAGTGTGAAGTCAAGTGGGCCTCAGGAAGCATTACTATAAACAAAGCTAGTGGAGGTGATGGAATTCCAGCTGAGCTATTTCAAGTCCTAAAAGATGATGCCGTTAAAGTGCAGCACTCAGTACGCCAGCAAATTTGAAAAACTCAGCAGTTTCCAAATTGCTGGAGTGGATTGGAAAAGGTCAGTTTTTATCCCAGTCCCAAAGAAAGGCAATGCCAAAGAATGTTCAAACTACGTCAAAATTGTGTTCATTTCATGTGCTCGCAGGGTTATGCTCAAAATCCTTCAAGCTAGGCTTCAGAAGTACTTGAATTGAGAACTTCCAGATGTACAAGTTAGATTTATAAAAGGCAGAGGAACCAAAGGTCAAATTGCCAACATCTGTTGGACCATAGAAAAAGCAAGGGAGTTCCAGAAAAACATCTGCTTCATTGACTACACTAAAGCCTTTGGCTGTGTGGATCATAACAAACTGTGGAGAATTCTTAAAGAGATGGGAATACCAGACCACCTTACCTGCCTCCTGAGAAATCTGTATGCAGGTCAAGAAGTAACAGTTAGAACCAGACATGGAACAACAGACTGGTTCCAAATTGGGAAAGGAGTACGTCAAAACTGTCTATTGTCACCCTGCTTATTTAACTTTCATACAAGAGTACATCATGAGAAACGCTGGGCTGGAAGAAGCACAAGCTGGAATCAAGATTCCCAGGGGAAATATCAATAACCTCAGATATGCAGATGACAGTACCCTAATGGTAGAAATCGAAGAGGAACAAAAGAGCTTCTTGATGCAGGTGAAAGAGGAGAGTGAAAAAACTGGCTTAAAACTCAACATGCAAAAGACAAAGATTATGGCATTTGATCCCATCACTTGGCAGCAAATAGATAGGGAAAAACTGGAAACAGTGACAGACTTTATCTTCTTGGGCTCCAAAATCACTGCAGATGGTGACTGCAGCCATGAAATTAGAAGACGCTTCTTGGGAGGAAAGCTATGACCAACCTAGACAGCATATTAAAAAGGAGAGACATCACTTAACCGACAAAGGTCCACATAGTCAGAGCTATGGTTTTTCCAGTAGTCATCTATGGTTGTGAGAGTTGGACCATAAAGAAAGCTGAGAGCCAAAAAATTGATGCTTTCAAACTGTGGTGCTGGAGAAGACTCTTGAGAGTCCCTTGGACAGCAAGGAGATCAAACAAGTCAATAAAGGAAATCAACCCTGAATATTCGTTGGAAGGACTGATGCTGAAGCTAAAGCTCCAATATTTTGGCCACCTGATGTGAGGAACTGACCCACTGGAAAAGACCCCGATGCTGGGAAAGATTGAAGGCAGGAGGAGAAGGTGGCAACAGAGGATGCAATAGTTGGATGGCATCACTGACTCAATGGACATGAGTTTGAGCAAACTCCAAGAGGTAGTAAAGGACAGGGAAGCCTGGTGTGCTGCAGTCTATGGGGTTGCAAACAGCTGGACACGACTGAGCAACTGAACAACAGCAGCATTTACTCTTTTTGGCATGAATGACTATGTTTTGTCAAATGCATTAAGTCAAAATACAGAACAGTTCCATCGCCCTCAGCTCCTTTTGTACTCAGACTTTTCCTCCGCTCCCAATCTTGAGCAACCTCTGATCTCCTCTGTGTCTATCGTTTTGTCTTTTCTCAATGTCATATATATGCAGCCTTGTAGTCTTTGGATCTGGCTTCTTTTAGTTGGCTTAATGCAGTTGAGAAGTCATCCTGTTGTTTGGTGTATCAGTGGTTTATACCTGCTCCAATATTCTTGCCTGGAGAAGTCCCTGGACAAAGGAGCCTGGTGGGCTACAGTCCATGGGATCACAGAGTCGGACACGACTGAGTGACTAATACCCACACCCCGTAATGTGTGAGAGTTCCAGTTGACTCCCTTCCAAACATTTTTGTTGTCTCTTTTGTTTTAGTTTTTTATTTTAATCACCCAAATAGATGGGTAGTGTTGTCTCTGTGTATGTCTGTGTGTTTTGATTGATTTGACTATGTTGAGTCTTAGGTGTAGCATGAGGGATCTCCCATCTTTGTTGCAGTGTGTGGGATCTTGTTCCATCAAACCTGGGCCCCCTGCATTGGGAGTGTAGAGTCTCAGCCACTGGACCACCAGGGAAGTCCTTTTCTGCTCTTCAGTTATTGTAGTTCAAACCAACTTTTCTGCAAACTTTGAGAAAGGAATTTGTGTACACGTAACTACAGCCTATGGTTTAGTTCTTCTGTGGACCTTATAATTATGATAATTACTAGCAGGTATTTTTTCAGAGCTCAGTATACCATGTTAACTAAGTACTCTGACACTTTAATAAGCAGTATTAAGTACAAATTAATGTGAAAAGGAACTTCTCACATACTCTTCTACAATTATAGCTCTAAAATCACTGGACTTAGATGATTATCTGTGTTCATGTGAGGAAACAGTCTTTCTGTAGAAACAGAAGTTTTGGGAACATAGTTTATTGAGTACTGCAGTACTTGTTTACTATGGAGCTAATGTTTGAAACCACCAAAATTCTTTTAAAGTAGAGGGTTAAATCTGCTATTATATTAACATTTATCCTATCATCCATTAATAAAAATGGAGCTCTTTAAGGCTCTTATATATTATATATTAATTATATAATATAATTATAATTATATAATATATACTATAATATAATTGTATAATATAATTATATTATTTTTATATATATTATTTACTTTCAGGACTCTGAAATTGTTTTATTGTTCAGTACTGTATCTGACCAGATATTCACTCCAGATGTTTCACATGTTCATATACATCTCCTCAATTAATTCCATTTAACGTACAACTATGTTCCTGAACATTTCAGTCAGTTTCAGTTCAGTCGCTCAGTCGTCCCCTGCCCCCAATCCCTCCTGAACATTTAGTGAGCACTTAACCACAATACCAGGTATTGTGTGAATATATCGCCTAATCATTCACAACAACCCTCTAAGGTGGATATTGCTTTATAGATGAGACTTTAGAGCCCCTGAGAGGTTAAATAATTTGCCCAAGCAACTCAGCCCGTAGGTTTCAGGACCAGGATTTGAACACAGGCTGTCTCACTCTGTCTGAAGTCTATACTTTTAATGACACTCTGCTATGTGGTGAACATTGTAAGGAATTTCATATCACCAAAACATTGTTTATCTGCTAAAGAAATGTAAGTTTCCTACCCTATAATGAGATTTTTTTTCCTTTCAGAAATAGTATTTTAATTAAAAAGATTCATTAACATCCCTTTAAAACATTAGTTTGACTATAGTCAGTTTTCTCTTTTACATGATAAACAGATAGTAAGTAAGAGCTGCTCTACCCTATTGGGCTTCCCTGGTGGCTGAGACCATAGAGAATCTGCCTGCAGTGTGGGAGACCCAGATTCAGTCCCTGGGTCGGAAGAGCCCCTGGAGAAGGAAATGGCTACCCTCTCCAGTATTCTTGCCTGAAGAATTCCATGGACAGAAGAACCTGGCAGGCTACAATTCTATGGGGTCGCAAAGAGCCAGATGCCACTGAGCGACTAACACTTTGACTATTACTGAAAACACATCAAGTGTAAAGAACTGTCTGTCTTTGCCCAGGAAAAAAAAAAAAGGTGTATAATAAAAATCTGTAAAGGTTATAAGATATAAGTAGAAGGTAAGAAATTTAAAACAATCAATAAAGGCCAAAAATATAAACATCAAAGCTGGGGGTCACCCTTCCCCACAAAGAAACAGATTACCTGAAGGTTTGATTCTTAGAATGCTTTGTCCTTTGTAAATGTTAATCTGAAGGAGTTCTAGTGAATGTCTTCAAAGGGTAAATTGATTCTATTATATTTATCAATAATTTAACATATGTGTCCGTAACATAAGAAGGCTATATACCATACTGGTGGAGCTTATTGGAAGAGTTCCTGTATGAGTATCTAGGGAGAGAATTAAGCCCATAATGATTTGCTGAACACTCTGTTAGTGGCATGAGAAATATATGACTGATGAGCAATATCCAGTGATAATACTGGGTTTATATACTTTGCAGTGGGAAATGTGACATGGAACATGTATTCATTACCAACCAGTGCCCTATGTGAAATAGACACAACAGTAAGAACCTGAAAGTTCTTTCAAGAATGAGTAACATATGTACACAAATTTTAATTAAATATCTGGGTGTTAAAATTTTGTATTTTATTTTCGTATAGTTGATTTACAATGGGTGTTCATTTCTACTGTATAGCAAAGTGACTCAGTTATACATATGTATATTATTTTTCATATTCTTTGCCATTATGGTTTATCACAGGGTATCGACTATATAGTTCCGTGTGCTATGCAGTAGGCCCTTGTTTCTCCATTCTATCATAGTTTGCATCTAATCATCCCAAACTCCCAATCCATCCCTCCCCAACCCCTCTGCCCCTTGGCAGTGAGAAGTCTTCTCTATGTGTGTGAGTCTGTTTCTGTTTCATAGATAAGTTCACTTGTGTCATATTTTAAATTCCGCATGGAAGTGATGTCATGTGGCATTTGTCTTTCTCTTTCTGATTCACTTCACTTAGTATAGTCTCTGCCGCTAAGTTGCTTCAGTCGTGTCTGACTCTGTGCAACCCCATAGACGGCAGCCCACCAGGCTCCCCCGTCCCTGGGATTCTCCAGGCAAGAACACTGGAGTGGGCTGCCGTTTCCTTCTCCTAGTATAGTCTCTAGGTCCATCCATCTTGCTGCAAATGGCATTATTTCACTCTCGTATGGCTGAGTAGTGTTCCGTTATATATATACACCACATCTTGTTTATCCCTTCATCTGTCAGTGGCCATTTATGTTGTTTCCATATCTTGGCTAGTGTAAATAGTAAATCGCTGGTTTTTGAGATCTCAGGTTTTGCTGGGTTGAGTTTCATGTCCTTCAGTATAAGAGGAAGGGTGGATGTGTTAATACTGAATATCCAGATCTCATTACTAAACTGTTAATGTGCTAACAAGTCATGGGATTATCACTCACTTTAAAAAGCTTTTTTGTTTTGTTTTGGCTAATGCTTGCAAATAAAACCAATAATGCCTACCATTCATTGTATATAATCCAGTAAATATTTTATGTTTTTATATATAAAATTAAATTCCACTTAATTATAAGTATTCAGATCTTGTATGGAAACCTTCAATCAACAGCACACTTACTTCAAGTTTTACATAAATATTTTATATATATATATAAAAAATAATGTTCCTGACATTTATTTGCCACAGTTTTATTTATACATAAAATTAAATGTTAATTCTTTTAAAGTGCTAATATCAGGAAATTATATACTTATATTAGTGAATGCTCAAAAAATGTTAGAACTCTCTCTTTAATTTACCTCCAGAGTATGAGATGAAAATCATCAGTGGCAGCAGAGTTTTCCTTAAAAGCAGTTTAGGTTTGCAGAAATGTAGTTTATTCAACGTGAATCTGTTTAATAACATAGCTGACCCATTTATTCAGTATTATTTTAGATCAGAACCTGGTATATTAGAAAGTAGTTTTATTGTGACTCATAAACTTGACTCCGAAGGCTATGCCAAGAGTTCCAAAATGATTTAGATAAAGAAAGCATTGTTAGGATAAGATATAGGTTCTTATACTTACCTAAATTGAAAAATTCTGTACCTTATTATTAAGGGATGTGAAAGTTGGACCATAAAAAATGCTGAGTGCCGAAGAATTGATGCTTTTGAATTGTGGTACTGGAGAAGACTCTTGAGAGTCCCTTGGACTGCAAGGAGATCAAACCAGTCAGGCCTAAAGGAAATCAACCCTGAATATTCATTGGCAAGATTGATAACTAAAGCTGAAGCTCCAGTACTTTGGCCACCTGATGCAAAGAACTGACTTATTGAAAGAGACCCTGAGGATGGGAAAGACTGAAGGCAAAAGAAGAGGGCGGCGGAAGATGAGGTAGTTAGATGGCATCACTGACTCAATGCACATGAACTTTAACAAACTCCAGGAGATAGTGAGGACAGGAAAGCCTGGCATGTTGCAGTCCAAGGGTTGCAAAGAGTCACACATGACTTAGCGCCTAAACAACAGTGAAGGGAAATAATGTTGGTCATCCTTTGAAAGTTGTGATTAGGCTTGACATTTAATTTCAGAGCTATGGATACCCCCAAAGTAATTGCCTTTGAAAATTATTATACAACTGTTCACAAATAATGGTATGACTAACACCCTCTCTGTTCAGTTCAGTTCAGTCGCTCAGTCGTGTCCAACTCTTTGCGACCCCACAAATTGCAGCACGCCAGGCCTCCCTGTCCATCACCAACTCCCGGAGTTCACTCAGACGCGGCATCCATCAAGTCGGTGATGCCATCCAGCCATCTCATCCTCTGTCGTCCCCTTCTCCTCCTGCCCCCAATCCCTCCCAGCATCAGAGTCTTTTCCAATGAGTCAACTCTTCACATGAGGTGGCCAAAGTACTGGAGCTTCAGCTTTAGCATCATTCCTTCCAAAGAAATCCCAGGGTTGATCTCCTTCAGAATGGACTGGTTGGATCTCCTTGCAGTCCAAGGGACTCTCAAGAATCTTCTCCAACACCACAGTTCAAAAGCATCAGTTCTTTGGCACTCAGCTTTCTTCACAGTCCAACTCTCACATCCATACATGACTACTGGAAAAACCGTATCCTTGACTAGACGGACCTTTGTTGGCAAAGTAATGTCTCTGCTTTTGAATATGCTATCTAGGTGGGTCATAACTTTCCTTCTAAGGAGTAAGCGTCTTTTTAATTTCATGGCTGCAGTCACCATCTGCAGTGATTTTGGAGCCCAAAAAAATAAAGCCTGACACTGTTTCTCCATCTATTTCCCATGAAATGATGGGACAGGATGCCATGATCTTAGTTTTCTGAATGTTGAGCTTTAAGCCAGCTTTTTCACTCTCCTCTTTCACTTTCATCAAGAGGCTTTTTAGCTCCTCTTCACTTGCTGCCCTAAGGGTGGTGTCATCTGCATATCTGAGGTTATTGATATTTCTCCTGGGAATCTTGATTCCAGCTTGTTCTTCTTCCAGCCCAGTGTTTCCCATGATGTACTCTACATAAAAGTTAAATAAGCAGGGTGACAGTATACAGCCTTGACGTACTCCTTTCCCAATTTGGAACCAGTCTGTTGTTCCATGTTCAGTTCTAACTGTTGCTTCCTGACCTGCATACAGATTTCTCAAGAGGCAGGTCAGGTGGTCTGGTGTTCCCATCTTTTTCAGAATTTTCCACCCTTTAATGAGGTGTTAACCCACCTTTGTACCTCAGCTCACTTTAGCATAACCTTTCACCTAATTTAACACATATATCTGTTACCTATTAAGTCTGGATTTATAAAGAATCATGTACATAATTATCTTAAAAGTGGAAGTTTTTCAATCATTTTCAATTCTTTGTGACCCCATGGACTGTATGTCGCCCACCAGGCTTCTCTGTCCATGGAATTTTCTAGGCAAGAATACTGGAGTGGGTAGCCATTTCTTTCTTCAGAGGCAACTCAGGGATCAAACCTGTGTCTCCTGCATTGCAGGCAGATTCTTTACCATCTGAGCCACCAGGGAAGCCATTCTAAAATATAAGACTAAAAGATTGTGTTTTATTTTGATTTTAAAAAATCTTTTTGCATTCGAAGGAATTAATTGCCTAACTTTCGAAATGAAATGTCACATTAAAAAATTACAGAAGTGTGAGGCCATTTTTTTTTGCCTTCAAAATCTATTTGTTGAGTATATACTCAATTTATGGCCTTATATTGATTGTAAGAGTTCATAGATCTACAATATAGCTTCTGCCTTCAAGAATTCACAGCCGATGGAAAATGAATAAATTAACAGTCAGTGACAGCAAGGGCTGGCAAACTTTTTCTAAAAGGGCCAAATAGTAAATATTTTAGGCTTTGTGGGCCATATGGTTTCTGTTGCAGTTACTCAGCTCTGCTGTCATAGCATGAAAGCAGCGATAGACAGTCTGTGAACAAATGAGCATGGCTGCATTCCAGTGCAAATTTTATTTACAAAACTAGGCATGAACCCTTGTCCTGTAGCTTGCTGCTGTCTGAATTGTAGTATAGTGATACAAAACTTATGGCTGACACACACCAGTCTGCTGGATATGCATGAGGAGAAGAGGACACGGAAAATGTCAAGGAGGAAGGAGCTTACAAGCTGAGTCTTGAGAGACAGGCTGTTACCCAGAAGTAGCATGGAAGGCCCATGGATTCATGAACTGCAGACTAAACAAAGGCAGAGATGAGAGCTCATTTTGTTAAATATTTAGTGGGGACCTTTTAAAAAGGTAATCATTCAAGTCCTTTCCAATAGCATCTTTCTAAGTAGTATTGAAAATTGTAGGTACCAAAATTCTGTGACTGACTTCACATGTGTAGTTTCTTTACATTTATAAATATGAAGAATTGGTTTTGTATATTAAAATGGAAGCATACCAAAAATTGCCTTGTCTTTAGAGAAAGTCAAGTGTTTTACTTCGTTTATTTTTCATTCTCAAGGCCATGCTAATTATTTGACAGTGTATAGTTCATTGATTTTTCACAAACCAAGCACCCTTATGTTACCATGAGGCCACATTTTAATTTAAATTAAATTGGACATTTAAATTGTCCAACACTACCAATCAAAATTCTTAGACTGCTTCTCTCATAAACGTAATGATTTTTCATCTCTGAGCTTTCAGTCAGTTCTCTGGCTTAAAATCCTTATTGCTAACAATAATTTTGCTTGCTTGAAGAACAGCGTGGGCATACTCTGTGTGCCCACCTTTTCCTCCTAGACCTGTCTAGAGTTTGGTTCTCTTTAATTGATCACTGCAGTGTAGGCTTCTAATTTCCAGGAAATGCCTCTTATTCCAAAATCATCTATTTATTCATCTGAAAGTCTCTCTTTACCTCCATCAGTGCTTCCAAACTGAATGTAGCAACTCAGTGGATCTTGGGATAAATTTAGTAGGTTGGGCTTGTGACTGGCATTTAAGAGGAGCATAAGGGAGGGACAAAGAGAAGGAAATTTTTTTGTGTTGTAACCATTGTAAAGTTGCAAAGAGTCATACAACAACAACATCAGACAAAATGCATAACACTGGGAACAAAACAAGGCTGTCTCCTCTCAACCACTTGTACTTAACATTGTACTTGGAGTCCTAGCCAGATGCTAGTTTGCAATAAGGCCAGAAACAAAAAGATAAGGCATAAAGATTGGCAAGAAGTAAGACTATCTGTTTGCAGATGACATGATCACCTATGTAAAAATGGTTAAAAATTTTAAACCTCATAGTATCAAATGTTGACAATGGTATGGAGCAACTAGTACTTTCAGACATTGCTATTGGATATGTAAACTGGTACAACCACTTTGGAAAACAATTCGAGAGTTTTATCTTTTGTTATGTTTAGTCACTTCAGTCGTGTCCAACTCTTTGTAACTCTATGGACTGTAGCCCACCAGGTTCCTTTGTCCGTGGAATTTTCAGGAAAGAATACTGGAATTTCCTCCTCCAGGGGATCTTCCCGACTCAGGGATCAAACCCATGTCTTTTATGTCTCCTGCATTGGCAGGCAGGCTCCTTACCACTAGCACCACCTGGGAAGCCCATTTTCTTTTATAAATATACATATACCCAAAAGTTCTGATCCTAGGTATTTACTCAAGGGAAAAGAAAACTTGCATCCACAGAAAGATTTCTATCTGGACTTCTCTGGTGGTCCATTGGTTAAGCATCTACCTGCCAATGCAAGGGACATGGGTTTGATCCCTGGTCTGGGAAGATGCCACATGCCACAGGGCAACTAAGCCCGTATGCCATAGCTACCGAGCCCACGCCCTGGAGCCCATGCACCATAACTACTGAAGCCCAGGTACGTCGAGGCACAACAAGAGAAGCCCCTGCACCACAACCAGAGAGTAACCCCTGCTTCCTGCTGCTAGAGAAAGCCCACCTGCAGCAGTGAAGACCCAGCGCAGCCTAAAAATAATACAAATAATTTTTTTTAAAAGAGAAAGACTTGTACCTGAATGCTCGTAGAGACTTTATAATGGACCAGTGTTGGAAATTACCTAAATGTCCATCAGTAGCTGAATGGGTAAATAAGTTGTGATATGTCCATACAATGGGACATTATTCAGCAAAAACAAGGACCAAGCTACAGATACATGCAAAGCTTAGATAAATCTCAAAATATTCTGCTAGTCAAAAGAATCCTTATGCAAAAGAATACATATTGCGTGACTCCATTTATAGGAAATCCTAGAACAGGGAAAACTCAGGACAAAAAGCACATTCAGCACTTGCTTGGGACCAGGACTGACATATTGACTCCAGGGGAGCACAGGAGAACTGTTCTGGTATTTTTGAGTACTGTTCCAAAATTTGAACTTGGTGGTAGTTTAACTAGAGTTTTTACATTTGTGAATTATACCTCAATGAAGTGTGCTTTAAAAAAAAAAAAAGTGAGACATTTAAAAGCAAATAAATGAAAAAATAAAGCAAACAATGAAATCACTATTTGGAAAAAAGTCTTAAGGCTAAAAAATTACTTTGGGAAGATGAAAAAGTTCTGGACCTGGATAATGGTTGTAGAACAATGTGTGTACTTAAAGCCACAGAATCATATGATTAAAAATGTTTAAAATGATAAGTAAATTTTATGTAATGTATATTTTACATTTTTTAAAAAGGTTAAAAAAAGGAAAACGCTATGTAAACAAATCTTTAAAGAATTAGAAAAATGTATTTTTGTTATCTTAAGATGGTTTGTGCTTCTCAATAATTAAGGCAGGGTCTAAAATATTACAGCAGGCTTCTGTGATTTCTTTAGTCAAAGGTTAAATGCTTAATCTAATTATAAATGATAAATATGTTTAGTATTTTGGCCTGTATTTATAAAACCAGCAAAGATAAGAATTCTTGAAATATTCATGCTTTGAGTGTCAGATATTTGAGTATAAACTAGTAGTATTAATATTGCCTAGCCAGGTGTCATTTCCTGTAATTCAGAGTACCCCAACAATTGTATTTCTAGAACTGAATTTAGACTGAAGGAAATGTCTCATTTAAACTGCTCTGCCCTTCTAATTGGTGATTGTCCCCTGATGTTTTTTAAAGCTAAATCATTTTATACTCAGTTTGCTCTTTATTTGCAATTTTTGTATCAACCTAAGTATAAAACTAGATGAATTATTTTCATTGTTATTGTTCTTCATTTGCCTATTTTCATCAGAATAAATCTTTCTGTGGTTTCTGGTGAGACTGGTGTGAATCTCTAGACAGAAGCGGGGATTGGAAGATGATATCCCTTGGGAAAATGACTGCTTTCTTGCCTGGTGATGTGCTTCCACTTCCTAGGTTTTGAGAATAATAGGCAGTTAAAAACTCTGCCTGCCAAAAGCAGAAGAGCTTTGGGACTTTTTTCATCATGAACTTTAAGGGAGTTTATGACTTGCTAGATTTCAGTATAGGAAGTGTATGTCTTTGCAGGAAAATCTGTAGAGCTCAAAGTACGAAAGAACAGAAGCCTCTACATAAGATGCTTTAAGGGAGTAAACATGTTATCTCTTTATGGTTCATTCTGCTCTAGGGAAGCACCACCAAGCGAGTCAAACACAGAACGTGATTGCATCAGACAAAGCAGCGGTAGTACCGGTTGCCCATGAACATGAGCACAACCATGACCACACGCAGCTGCATGCCTACATCGGTGTGTCCCTCGTACTGGGCTTTGTTTTCATGTTGTTGGTGGACCAGATTGGCAGCTCCCATGTGCATTCTACTGACGGTAAGTGGCCCCAAGGTTTTCTGGGCAGTGCAAAAACTTTGCATTTTAGGTAATCACAGATGATTGAATGATTCAGTATGTATCAGTGGCCATATTTAGTATTAAAACTCTTGTCTTAGGTTCTGGTGAATATGTTATTCATTTGAGGAAGCTAGTGGGTTGTGACATGTGGCACAAGAGAGTATTTATTGGGTTACTACCCTGGTTATCTTAAAGCTGTTTCATTTGATGGAGGTCCAGAGCAGAAGTTCTTAACCCTTTTTGTGCCATGGAGCCTTTAAGCAGTCTAAAGCCTGTGGACCATTCATTGGGATAAATAGTTTTTAAATACATAAAGCATAGTACATAGGACTACAGAGAAAATCAATTTTATTGAAATATAGTTACTAAAACATTAAAAACAAGTTTGTGATATAGGATGTCTCTTTATCAATGTATTAAATAATGATATAATATCTTTAAATTATAAGCAAATTAGAGTTAAATTGTTTGGGACATTAGTATAACAGCTATTGTTGAGTAGCTTGACTAAGAACATTAAATTCTGAGATGAGCTTTAACAGGCAACAGATTGTCAAGTTGAACATTGTTGTCAAGTTGATTTGGGTTTTTGTTTTGATGGTTATTAGTGTAGAAAAGCCTGATTCACAAAGATACTTTATTACAGATACACTTAAATACATTTGTAGCTTGCTTTCCAGGGAAAGATAAACTTCTTTCAAGGACAACTAGAATTCTCTAAGACTTTTAAAATCAATTCCAGTCATTGTAACTTTTTTATCTTGAGATCAATGAATTCATCTTTGGTTAAATCAACATCTTTGATATATGGTTTATATTAAATAAAAAACGATTCTGAGCCATGATACACCTTTGATACCATTGTGATACAAATAAATTTAAAAGGGTTATAATAGACATGAGAATTTATAAATATTTCTTTTCAAATATATTGACAGAATTTTACAGATAGAAACTACTAGAAAACATAAATATCTTGGTCCTCAGTGAGAGAGATCCCATGACTTGTGCTGTTTGGTGGCTAAATGACTGTTAGGTACGGAGTTGCCTCAGTTACCCAGCTCCATCGCGTGAGCATTTACAGACAGGAAGACTGAGTCAAGCAGTGTGGCAGTACTTCGCAGTCGAGTTCAGTCACTCATTCGTGTCCAACTCTTTTGTGACCCCATGGACTGCAGCACACCAGGCTTCCCTGTCCATCCTCAACTCCTGGAGCTTGCTCAAACTATGTCCACTGATCAGTGATGCCATCCAAACATCTTATCCTCTGTCGTCTCCTGCTCCTGCCTTCGATCTTTCCCAGCTTCAGGGACTTTTCCAGTGAGTCAGTTCTTCGCATCAGGTGGCCAAAGTATTGGAGCTTCAGCTTCAGCATCAGTCCTTCCAATGAATATTCAGGACTGATCTCTTTTAAAATTGACTGGTTTGAGCTCCTTGCAGTCCAAGGGACTCTCAAGAGTCTTCTCCAACACCACAGTTCAAAAGCATTAATTCTTCCACGCCCAGCCTTCTCTATAGTCCAACTCTCACAACCATACATTACTATGGGAAAAATTATAGCTTTGACTAGACAGACCTTTGTTGGCAAAGTAACGTCTCTGCTTTTTAATATGCTATTTAGGTTTGCCATAGAAGGATTCTGAGCCATGATACACCTTTTCTTCTAAGGAGTAAGCGTCTTTTAATTCCATGGCTGCAGTCACCATCTGCAGTGATTCTGGAGCCCAAGAAAATAAAGTCTGTCATGGTTTCCATTGTTTCCCCATCTATTTGCCGTGAAGTGATGGGACCAGATGCCATGATCTTAGTTTTTTGAGTATTGAGTTTTAAGCCAGCTTTTTCACTCTCCTCTTTGACTTTCATCAAGAGACTTTTTAGTTCCTCTTCACTTTCTGCCATAAGGGTCGTGTCCTCTGCATTCTGTAAGCAGTACTTCTATAAGCCCTTAATTTAAAGTAGTGATGAGTGAAAGTGATAATAAGAAAGTATCTTAGGACGACTGTAAAATAATACAAAATTATCTGATTTCTATTGGTAAAGGTAGTGCTAATATTACTTGTGGATTATTGTCTATATTTATGACAAAAGGAAATGCTAAGGTTCAGTTAAAGGTTAGTAAAAATAAAAATGAATTTTTTTTTCAATTTAAGGTCACAAACACCCCCTGCATTCTCCCTGTGTGGAAAAGCTGGCAAAAGACATGAACAAATAGTTTATGAAAAGATGTAAAAATAGTTTTTAAATACATGAAAGATGTCCCCTGCATTTAAAATAAGAAGAATGCAAACTGAAGTTCCACTGAGATGCCATTGCTCACCTGTCAGATAGTCACAAATTCAAAACCTTGACAACATAGATTCTATTGGCAAATCTGTGATGATATAGGCACTCTCATCTGTTGCTGTGGATGTTCGTAGTGGTACAGCCCCTGTGGAGGGGAGTTTACCTTTCAAGCCAGAAATCCCACTGCTAGGAGTCTGTTCTGATGATTCAGCTCCAGTGTGAAGACGCATAAGCACAATAGTCGATGCAGCCTTGTTTGCTATTGTAAAACCGCTTCAGTGTCCATCACACAGACTGACGGAGTGAAGTGCTGTGTGTCTACATAATTGAGTTCTCTGTAGCAATGAAATAAAATAAGGGATCCAATCTCTGTCAACCAAGAGGGAGAAATTTCCAGGAGATATTGTTAAGTGAGGAGGAAAAAAAATAAATTACCATCTGTCATATATTTGTGTAAGAAAGAAGGAGAAACAAGGAAACGTATATATTTGCTTATCTTTACAAGAAAGAAACATAAGGGTCAACTAGAAACCAAAGTTGATTACTTGTAGGAGTGAGGACAGTTGTGGGATAGGGTAGAAGGGTTTTAAGAGAGGGCATGACACTTCCCTGGGCATGCCTTTTCAATACAGTTTAACTTTTGGAAATATGTTAATGTTTTCCATATTCAAAATATAAAATGAAGTCAACAAGCGCCGGGGAGCTAACTGAAACAGATGAACTATACATCAAATGAATAACACAATCACTCTGAAAGGGATTTAAAAGAAATAAATTCAAGTAGCTCATGAATGTAGTTATTTGGCGATATACTTTTAGTAGTGGGTAGAGTTGGGCAGGAAGTATAAACAATGCTGAACTCTTTGTAGTAGGCTTTGTCTTTTCTAATGGTGCGGGAAAAAGTGTTCTGAAACTATTTCAGATATGTTACAGGGTTAAGGAAATGAGTAGATGTGCTGCTGTTGGTGAAACCAGAGTCCTCACTAAGGAAGAAGGGACATGCAAACAGGGAATGAGGGAAAGCAAGAAAGAACCCCTGCAGGGGTGGATTGGAACTGGGGCTATTGGAATCATGATTTCGAAAACTTGTGTGTGTATGTGTACATATATACATGTATGTTTACATATACGTGGGTGTATGTCATAGCTGTGTCTGTAGAGAGGGCCTAGAAGTACAGACACCCCACTGGCAATGAGCATATCAGGGCTCTTCAAAGAAAGGACTGATTTTAGGATGAGGCAGGGTAAGTATAAAGTGAGCTTGAAATATCTAGTGCTCAAAATATATGTGAAGAAAAAAGATGGGATCGTCACAGGATATAGGAACCAGCTTGAAGGGGCTTCCATTGGCCGGATCTCGGACAGTTTGTCCACTGAGATGATGAAGAACAGCAATAAAGCATAAATCATTAAAAAAAAAAAGGAGAGGGGGGTTAGTGCGCACATCCACACGAGAGAAAGATAAAAGCGGGGGAGCATTTGCTTCCAGCAGAACACTAAATACTGGTAAACATGAAAGCAGTTGGACTTGGACATTTTTGCAACCTTTCTAGTAAAAATTGGCTCAGGCCAGAATCGTCAATGAATGTTAGATCTAGGCGATATGTTTTGATTTGCTTATTAGTTGCAAAGGGGGAAAAAAGTAACTAAGTGAAGAAATCAGACAATACCTTGATCAGATGATCAAGATTAATGTCACTGGTATTCTGCTTCAGTGTGTACAGAAAGTTCCTTTTAGATCAGCCTCCCTGCAGGTAACTATAAATTTTAGACAGAGTTTGGAAAACCCACTGTCTGAAGACACTAGAGAGTCACCTAAAGGAGGCAAATTCTGGAAGGGAGTCTACACTGGGAACTGATTTTTACAGCTTATAGTTCCTGTTTCTGCTTTTAGCAGTCAGTGCCTATGGGGTAGCCAACTGATAGAAGAGTCTTTCTGGCCTAAAGAGGACAGAGTTCAAGGTAACTACAGTCACTGCAAAGTGAGAGGAGAATCTTAGAAAGGAGACAGACAAAGAAAGTCAGCCCTAAATTCTGTGTATAAACTAGCCAAGTCTCTGGCTAAGCCCTGAACCATGCTTTCTTGGGCAGGCTCCAGGCAGGTCCACTAAAGATGAAAGAACTAAGCTGAGACTTAGGCAGCTGCCCAGAGACAGAATTTGCAGTTTGAGCCAAATCAAGTTAGTTTAAAGCAAAGCAAAAAAGAAATCAACATTCTTTGGAGGAATGTAATAGAATCCATGGTATCCACAAGATAACGTTTACAGTGTCCAAGATGTAGTCCAGAATTCACACCACCAGCGAGCAGCAGGTGTACATCCTGTGCGTCTGGATGTGATCGTCTGAGAAGTGGCACCTATGTAGTATTCCATCCAAGAATGCTTTTCTAAGGACACATCAGACAGATCCAAAAGTAAGGACCACTCTGTTAAAGAACAAGAAAGGTGCAGGGAGGGGAATGTATTCTTCAGATATACCAACATCACAGAAGTCAAAGGCAGAGAAAATGTTTCAGATTAAAGGAGACTAAAGAGATAGTCACAGCAGACCAAAGAGATAGTCACAGCTAAGTGTAACACGCATTCTTAGACTGGATTCTTCCTGGAAAAGGAAATATGCTCTGAAAGTTATTCTTGGGCAATTGACAAAAGTAAAATATGCAAGAGAGTAGAAAAAAATCTCAATGGTATTTACTGAATTTGATAACTTTACTGTGATTATGTAAGAAGATATCCTTTCCCATCAGAAATACACACTGAAGGATCTAAGGATAGTTAACGAGTAGTATAAAGTGTAGTATACTCTTAAATGGTATATTCCAGGAAAGGAAATGTATGTGTGTAGTGTGGAGAGAGAACAAGAGGATGATAAGGCAAATATGGCAAATGTTGGACAGGGTGTTAAAGAAACTGGTTTAACTGGACTGGACAGTGAGAAATACGATTATCAGTTGATGTAGAGCTCAAGAACCTACTTAATAGAGCAGTTTGGATTGAATTTGAAAAGTAGCAGATTCTTAATGTGTTAGCTGACCCATCAAAAGAGTGATGAGTTAGGAAGATGATTCTGACAAGGATGTGTAAGATGAATTTGATTCGGGAGAAACGGGAGTAAGGAGACATCCAGATCTACTGCTAGTTTAGGAGTTGCAGAAGGGGTTGTTTGGGTTGATGGAAATTTAGGTTAGGATGGTGGCAGTAAATGGAGATAGGCAAGTGTAACAGACATTTTGATGTTGGAATAAAGATAAAGTTGCAGGAGGCTAAGGAGTGGGCAGGTGGAGGCAATGGCAATGAGACTGGTCTAGAGAGCAGTGGCCAGAGGCTGCAGAGCAGGCTCCTTGGAGAGGTGGAGTGGCAAGGGGTGTGAGGCAGCTAGGGTGACATCTTGCCCATCCAGGGAAGGCTGGGTCAAATGAAGAGTTCCCATCTGCCCGTCTCTTCAGGACAGGAGAAACTTCTAAGTGTTTGAAGCAAAAGGAAAAAGACAATAGTAAGGAAAGTAATAATAGTCTACTTAAAACAGCTTTCAAAGAATTCTTCCACCTCCAGGTGAATGTTCTACTAGTTTCTGTTCCCGTTGCTTCATGGCTGACTTGCCTATTTTTTACTTCAGATCCAGAAACAGCAAGGCCCAGCAATTCCAAAATCACCACCACGCTGGGTCTGGTCGTCCATGCTGCAGGTAGGTTCAGATTGCAGTGGGACCCCTTTCTTTTCTGTCACACAGGTACCATCCACAGGAACCTTCTGGAGAAGGGGCTGTTTAAGGAAGTCCTCTGACAGAAGCATGAACCCCAGTGTACTCAGTGTCAGGGGGTTGTAAGCTAAGAATGGTTTTTATATTTCTAATCAGATGAAAAAGAATAATTCATGGCACATGAAAATTAACATGAAGTTCAAATCTCCGTGTCCATGAGTGAAGCTGTATTGGAATACAGCCATGGCCACCTGTTTACGTATAATCTGTGGCTACTTTCACACAACAGTGGTAGAGCTGAGTAGTTGCAAGAGACCAAATGGCTCACAAAGGCTAAACTGTTTCCCATCTGGCCCTTTAAGAGAAGTTTGCAGACCTTTTCCCTAGGACCTCATCTCGAACACTTCTGTACTGAATAGCCTTGCTGCCTGTTATCTACCCAGAATGCCAGTTGAGGCAGGGGTGGGCTGTAGGGCGTCAGAAGTCTCAGCAGTGCTGACTGGGAGCACCTTTGAATCATAACCACAACCAGTCCCAGTTGTAGGGATCTGTAAGTGACAAAAGCACGTGAAAGGTGACAGCCTGTTATCTGGACTTAATGCATGCTTTTCTAACAAAAAATTCATCCATTCAGCCAGCGTTCACTCATTACGTATAAATCATCTATGCTGTCGTGGTATCTCTGCTTTTTCACCTGCAAGATGCAGAGATGCCTCCTTTGAAATTTCTTGCTTTTTCTTTTATTGCAGTTTAACTGATTAGTCAGTAGATTTTTGAATGTCTTACTTTTTCAACAGTAGCAACAATAACTGGCATATTAAATATCAGATAGCACCTGTGCTAAGCTCCTCACATGTTACCTCATGAAAACCTTAGAAATATGTACTTTATTGAACCCATTTTAGAAATGAGAAAGCTAAGGTTCAGAAAGCTTAAGTAACCTTCTCAGAGCCTGGTCCAGTTCTATCTAACTCTGAAGCCCACACACCCACCCCACTATTATAGTTGTTATTTATAGTGTTTTATGTTTCATTTTTTCCAAATTTAGCTGACGGTGTTGCTTTGGGAGCAGCAGCTTCTACTTCACAAACTAGTGTCCAGTTAATTGTGTTTGTGGCAATAATGCTACATAAGGTAAGCAGAACTTTGGTGTAAATTTGTTGTGGGCTGAACCTGTAATTAAAACTTCTCTTTGGTCTTTGCGTTTTTCTGGAATGCAAAGGTTTTTGTAGTTATTTTCTTAACTGCTGTTCACCTTAGTGAATTTCATAAATCTGTTTAAAACTGGGTCTTTTGCTACTATTTTATTAAACTTGTAAGTTGAAGGGATTTTATTTTTTATGGTGTATACACAAACTGTTAAGTCCTCTACAGATTTCTGTATTTCATGGTAATTTTTGTTCATAAATATTTTTCCTTCCTTGTACTTAACTATTTCATATAGACTCACACACACACAAATGGGACATTTTCTAGCTTAGAACATTAATTCCTAAAAGGCATAGCTCAGACTTAGTGTTTGTTATACTTGGTTTTCTTGGATGATAATAATTTAGTCAAATGACAGGTACTTCATCATGTAGAAGCAATCCAAATTTCTAGACTAATAAGGGATAGTTTTTCTTTTCCAGGCACCAGCTGCTTTTGGGTTAGTTTCCTTCTTAATGCATGCGGGCCTCGAGCGGAATCGAATCAGAAAGCACTTACTCGTCTTTGCACTGGCAGCACCAGTTATGTCCATGGTGACATACTTAGGACTGAGTAAGGTAAGTCTGACTCAAGCTTATCTGGACAAGTATCTAACACCAAAACGTATGGTCTTTTATGTTGAAGTTTTCAATTAAATTACTGCCTCAAGCTAAAAAGAAAATTCAACTTAAAAGCCTGTGCTGTACAAAGTGTACATCTTAATTCCAAGTCAATCCTCTTCATAAATTTAGAACATTTTCTTATCCATTTAATTAAAAAAACTTTCCCATCAGTTCCAAAAATATTTGCACAAATACATGATCTTTAAAATAATCCAATTTAAAGCTCATCAGACATGCTAGTTATATTTAACCGGTACATAATAAGTCACAACAGTATGGATTTAATGTTTCAGTGAGCATAGGAAGTGTGAGTAACGAGTTTGCAGCAGCTTTAAGAGCAGTAGGGAATGAGCAGAGATCTCTGTATTCAGCTAAGACTCAGGTTCTTTCACTCCCGGCTCTCCTATCACTGCATATTAAGTACCCAGGTCTTTGTCATCACACTGGTCGTGCCTCCAGTCCTGAAGTGGCGTGTGTCATTCGCCGCATCAGACCCCAGGCATTCTACTCTGTTGCTCCAGTCAGACCTTCCTGCGCCTTATTATTCTGTCCACAGGGCTGCAGCTCTTAACAACAGCCCTTCCCGTTTTACTTAAATATCAATTGGCAGGCAACAGAGGAAAATCCTAGAACCAAACCAACTTAGGTCTTTCCCCCACACTCTCTGAAGATCACTGATTCTTCTGAGTGTTATGCAGTTCTTACTGATATAGAAAAGCTTGCACTGAAAGGAACATGAGAAATGAAATGGTTAAAGAGTGGTAAAGTTCCTGTCAGTCAAGGCTGATCTGGATCGCTAACACCTCATTGTTCACCTGAAGAGCTTTATCTTCTTTTAGTCAATGAGTAATAATACATAGTTCCCTTGTAAATATTATCCTGTTTATCACTTCACTGGTCAATGTAAGTTTCTAGAACTTTTGACAAAAAAATGTGATAATTTTGGAGGCATGGAGTTACAGGTTACATTTATGGCACGTTCTTAAATTTTCAGTTACTTGTCTTAGTCTGTAGGGCCACATTTTTAATTTAAAAAAAAGATGGAAATTAGTTGTGTAAAGATTAGCTTTTGAGATATTTCTAGGCTCTGTGAGGGCAGGTACTGCATCTCTGTTATCACTGTATCTCAGGCCCTGGCCTAGAGCCTGGTGCATATGGGAGGTTTGTTCATATTGGTAGAACAAATGAATATCTAATTTGATATCTGCGTTAATGCTGTTGATTCCATCTTAATAATCTTGAAGTAATCCCAAGTGGTTCAGCGGGTAAAGAATCCACCTGCAATTCAGGAGATGCAGGTTCAGTCCTTGGGTTGGGAAGATTCCTCTGGAGGAGGGCATGGCAACCCATTCCAGTATTCTTGTCTGAAGAAACCCATGGACAGAGGAACCTGGCAGGCTACAGTCCACAGCATCGCAAAGAGTCAGACACAACTGAAGTGACTGTGCACGCATGCACACATGGCCAGTAGTCCTAAACCCTTTTTTGGAGGCTTTCCATAAATAACAAAATTGTTCTGATATCAAGATTCCCCACTTCCCAGATCACACCAGTTATGAATATTGGGTGCTTTCTTTATTATTATTATTCTTGACTCTGCATGTTACTTGACTTAATTTTCTTCTCTCTCTCTCTTACTTCACAGAGCAGTAAAGAAGCCCTTTCAGAGGTCAATGCCACTGGGGTGGCCATGCTTTTCTCTGCCGGGACCTTTCTTTACGTTGCCACAGTACATGTCCTCCCTGAGGTGGGCGGAATGGGGCACAGCCACAAACCCGACCCCACTGGAGGGAGAGGCCTCAGCCGCCTGGAGGTGGCAGCCCTGGTTCTGGGTTGCCTCATCCCCCTCGTTCTGTCAATAGGACATCAGCATTAACTGGCGAGGGTCCAGCCTCGGCCCATGGCCATTCGCCATTCAGTGAGAACAGCCGGCACGTGACAGACGCTCACTTCCTCAGTCTCTCGTCTCGCCTCGCCCATCTCCACCTGTATTCCTAAAGAGTCCAGAGGGAGGTGAGATGAAAACCTGGAGTAACGGAAAGCTTTTCAAGTAGAAACAACACACCACGAAGGATACAGACATTCCGTTGTGTTGTCTTTTCAAGGGCCCTTGGCATTTTGAGTTTTGATGTTTCCCTTAACCCTATTCTCAGGGAAGATGGAATTTAGTTTTAAGGAAAAGTGGAGAACTTCCTACTCACAATGAAATAATTATGAGAGTACAGTATTCTGTAATTAAGCTAAATCTCTTAGTTTAGAGGCTCTGCCACTTTATCCATTGATTTTTTAACATGGTTCTCACCGTGTAAGACTGGTGCTTTAGCATCTATGCCACTTGCCTTGAATGAAGGTCATGATGCCCACTGTGTTAGATGCTAAAGATAAGTAGTTCATCTGGGGCTAGAGTCAAGAAAATGGTGGCAAGATACATTGAAAACTGACTTTACACTTGAGAGGTCTGGAGAAGCGGGGACATCTGGGGAGACTGAAACACCCCCTTCAGCACGTGCCTCTCCCCAGAGAGCCTGCCTTCCATCAGATGGGGGAGCAGAGGTGGACTAGCTTTTAAAGAGGTGACGTGTTTTATAAAACATTTTTTTTTTCAAGTCCTCCTGTTTGTAGTAGAGGAGCCAAGTTCTAATAAGTTCAGACCAACCTAGGCTTCCCTTCTGACTGTTCTAAGAACAGTCAGATCCCAAAGTATCTTTGGAAATTAAGGGGTGTTAAATTTTAAGTGAATTTGGACAGTTACTGACATCTTTGTAGTAACCTTTTTAGAAGAAGGATTACTAAAACCTACTTGTCCTTTTTTTGTTTCTTAAATATTTATCTTGGTAGACCAGCAGTCCCTGTGGCAACATACTCAGTGCCCTTTTGGGACTGCCAGGTCAGTATCATGTAAGCACCTGTAGCAGGGAAGAAAGTCAAGATGTATCACAAATGGGAGGTGTTTGCCTGTTGATTTAAAGCTTATTAAAATCATGTCTTTTGTCTCTTCATCTTTTCCGTATTTTATTCCTAACTTTTCCCTCCAGCCCTTCCTCCCTACAATTTGCTGCTTACTGCTGGTGGTGATGCCAATATTTGTGTGAGTTAAGTTCTCATCAGGACAGCCTCTTCTTGGAACTGTGATGATAAAGATAATATTGTCTCTGTCCTCTGTTCTTTTCAGTGAAGTTACCTTTGTGTCAATTGCAGCTTTGTTAAGCCCTTAAAGTGTCAACTTCCTCGTATGTGAGATGATACAATCACTGATACTCTGGTAATTTAAACAATTGAGATATTAAAAATAGTAAGCAGACTAGGATAATTTGTCCATATTTGCCAAAAATCCCTGTAAACTTTGTGTTATCAAATAAGTATATAATATTATATTGTTAATTTATTTTGATTTTCTGTACCATTTCAAAACACATTTCGTAAAGTGGGAACCAAGACTATTTTTGTCAGGGCATTGGATTTAGGAGTTTGTGAAACATTTTATATAATGCATAAACCAGCATGCCCAGGATTTCTGTATTTCCTTCCTAGATTTGTCGCTGGGTCAGCAGCTGTGGAAAGAGAACTTGTGAGCCCTCTGCTGGCTAGACCAAAGTAGCATAAACAGGATCTGGTTTTGGATAGTGGCTGGGAACCCTTGTGAACAGCATAAAACCAACAGAAGGTGCAGCAGGAAAGTCTAGGTGACTTTGCTGCTAACAGCTGGGACTTCAGAGAGTCATGGGGTTTCACCTAGTCCTTCAAAATGACTTGGTTGCCTTGATTATCCCTGGAAATGTACTTCATTAAATAAATAGCTCATTTTAGTGTCTGGTCTGGTTTGAATAGTGGCACTTTTCTATCATATTGTTGTGCAATGATCAGAAATTTGTTCTGCTGGCCAAAGCCTCTTTCTGCAGTGCCTTGCCATGACACTTAAAAGTTGGGCTAGAATATCTTGACGGGTGGGGCCTTGAACTCTGGCAAGGGCAGAACCATCTAACCTCCAAATTGGCCTTCCCCTCTAGACTCCACATTAATAAGCAAACCTTTCAAGGCCTATCAGCTCTCAAGAGCTATGGGCTGTCCAAGATTTTAAAACTGCTACCCCAGGAACCACTCATTTCCCTCCTGGTCAGCAGGCAGAAATAGCCATACTAATCTTACAGGGCTCAAACGCATCTCTAGGCAGCAGGGTACTGAGCGGCGTGGCAGGGCCTCCTTCTTGGGTGAGGGGGGTGTGGAGAGAACCTAACTGATGTGGGCAGTGTCCCAGGAGAGGCCACACTGATGGTCACTTACTGGCATATTTCAGCTCCATTTTCCTCTGGTTTAAAACTGCCTCCTTAGATGTGGATGCCTTAATGCTCTCACACGTTTGGAAACCTTGGCAATACTTCAGTTGCTGCTGTGATTACAGATGGAAATATTGGCTACTGAAGAGATGCAATTGATGATGAAAAGCATTGTCCTTCCTTCCTCATAACCAAAGTTAATCTTAATTACAATTTGACTCCCTTTCCTCGATACAGATAGACTTTCTTCAGATGTCGAGGACTCTCTTAAATGGCAAATTAAGGTGAAAATTATACTCATCCATTCCCTTCATTTGTTCGCCAGTGAATTGCTTTTGTCAGTTGCCGTAGCCCCAAAGCAGCCATCTTCCAGGTCTGATGGCTTTCCTGTGCGCGCTATTGCCAGATTTCAGTTCTTCAGGCGAATTCTGCCCTGGAGTGCAGAGTGTCAAAACACCACCACAGAGGCTCTGTGTCTCCCTTTCCATCTTCACCTTTTTATTTCCTTGTTCAAAACAGCCAAGTCTGTTCCTATATTTTGAATCATTAGAAAAATGGGAGAGGTGGCTGTTTTGAGTGGTGAGTTCTTTGTAGAAAAAAGAAAATGTAATGGTGTTTTTTACTGCTTTTACGTGTCACTGCCTGGTTTTCCCTCTTTTTCAAGGATTAGAACTAGGAGGACATGCCAGCCCCTCAGATACATGGTAGCCAGGTACTGAACAGGGGAACTGTGTGTGTGTCAGTAGCACGAGCCCCCAAAGCATGCTCCTGCCTTTGGGGCCCCTGAGCCCCGTGGGAGGCTGAGAATGACCAGATTCATCCAGAACTGCTGTAGGGCAAGGCGAGAACCCTCTAATAGTGTTCCACAGGGGTACCCTCCTTGTGTTACAGAATCGTTTGCTCAACACAGAATGGTCCACATTACCTTTCAAAGAGCACTGTTTGAGATGCTATGAAATTAAAACCAGTCATGTAGCCCCTTTGTACCTGAGACATCTAGATTCACCTGAGAAGACCTGAGGGAAATGTAAAGACTTGCATGAAAGGGCTAGACAACCATTAGGCATTTTCTAGATATGCTCAGCCTAACACAAGGAGGTTGACTTTGATCTGTTTTCTCATAGCGTCTTCTACTAAGTGGGAAATCTCATGGGCTAACACTGCAGTTCCCCTGGTTTGGTAGCCTAAACAGTGATTTTCAATGTCCCCTTTTTCTGGATCCTTTGTAAACATGAAATCATTCCACGGATGGCTGCCTTATAATTTTTGTCTCTTTCCACTTTAATTGTGAATGGTTAAAAAAAAAAATGTTTTTGCTGTTTTCTGATTTGTTTTATGATATTAAATTTTTATTAGTGCATACCATATGTGAGTGGTTCATTATTGATCCTCTCGACAGTTTTTCCGTTGGATGACCAGACTGGACCCACATTCGAACATCAGAAAAGGTAATGAAATGGTTTGAGGGGCAGTGGAAAGATGTATCTATATGAACCTCCTTTAGGGAAGGAGAGAAAGAAAGGCAGAAGGGAGATAAAGGACTCAGTATACCATCTGCCCCAGAGATTTATTGACAATTTTTTTTCCTTTGCCTTTGCTGTCACCAAATATTATTTATGAAGGTACCTATCTAATCCCAGAAAAGAGATGCAGGCCAGTAGATCCCAATCACATGGATGCATTTCAAAGGGCACAGTTACTAATCTGAGTATGTAGACACTATGAACAGTGGACCCTGGAAACAGATTTAAATGGAAGTGAAAATTATAAATTTGATAAATATTTTCTCCCTCTGTAGTACTGAAGCTCAGGTTTTATGTCATTTGAATGTATCACTTGTCTGCTTATTCATTAGATTTCATTATTACTAACCCACTGTGTGCTGACTTTCTATGTGTATCACAGGTGCTACAACTTGTTACAAAGGTTGTATCCAGAGTGTTAACATGTTTCCAGAAAACCTCTCCTCATGAATAAGAAAATAGGCCACAAGGACGTAGTACTCATGATTCCTGCCATCTCTCACGAAGTCATCCCTCCTTTGCCCTAAGCAGTGGGTTGTGAAATCTTCAAAAGCCAGCTTCAAAAGCCCTTTTATCCTGTCACCCTGAGATCAAAATGTATGTATCTATGTACCTGTATATGAATACAGATTATATATACACAGGTTTAGTCAAAATAGCCAACAGTCATTATTCTGTTTAATTTCTAATTCTTAACCAGCTAGAGCGGTGTCATGCAGTCTAGTTTGTTGGATGTAGGAAATAAACCAGCTTTATGTCCCCCTGTTTGCCCCGTGTCAATGCCCCTCCTCCAGATCTTGTTCTAGCGTCTTCTTTAGTTAGGCCAGGGCTTCCCTGATAGCTCAATTGGTAAAGAATCCACCTGCAATGCAGGAGTCCCCGATTCAATTCCTGGGTCGGGAAGATGCACTGGAGAAGGGAAAGATTACCCACTCCAGTATTCTGATCTGGAGAATTCCATGGATGTGACCACTGTATTTAAAGTTGTAATCTGCTCATCAGTGGTAAGAACCACTGGGGTAAGAAGCTGATCACCTTTTAATCTGCTTTGTAATATATGTCCCCTTTACTTTGTCCCTCTTCTCTGCTAAAATATAAGCTCCAGGAGGCTAGGTTCTCAAAAAAAATATGTTGTTAAATGAATCAGCCTCTTCTGAGGGGCCACTGCTTTCCTTGTCTGTGCTCCCCCCTCCTTTCCTCCACTAGCTGCTGCCCTGACTCCCGGCAGGACCTGCTGCTGGCCTTGCTATTGCTCTGCCTTTGTCTCACACTGAGGTGAGGGCTGTCAGGGCAGGAGACTGAGCAGACAGGTGCGAAACTGACCCAGTTCAGGTTATGAATCCAGTGCTAACATTAGTAAGGTGCTGTGTGACTAATTTAGGGATGGGAAAACCTGGATCCCATTTCTGGCTTAGCTACTGATTGCTATTGCCGTGATAGCTACCGCCCAGTTTCTATAAATTTTGGATGAGTGAAAGCATTTGTCCCAGTCTGGTTGCCTTGCTTATAAAGGGATCCTGACAAATTCTGGAGCCGTCAGAGGAGAGAGCACAGGGAAGGGATGGGAAGCCGGGGCCCTGGAGACAGGGTGGAAGGCGCTGGAATGCTCTTGAGGGCAGAATTTGACAGCCATCACCAGATACCTTCAGAGGCTGTCAAGTGCGGGAGGGTACAGATACCATACTGTCCCTAGGGTGGAACCAGAAGTGGAGCCCTGCCTCTCCACCAACCCACTCTTCACCCAGCAGGGTTAACAGCCCTTCCTACGGACCAGGCAATTCCCAGAGCTGAGCGTACAGAGGGAATAAGGGTCTGTTCCAGTCCTTAGTGAGCTTGTTGTTCAGTGAGGGGTTCAAATAAAACAACTGGCAATGAAGCCAATTATTATTGGGAGCCAGGAAGGCATAGAGAACACGTGGGGGCAAGAAACCCCGGGTGGGCTTCGGGGAGAGCGTCAGAGGGAGATGACGGCTGCCCTGAGCCAAAAGGCTAGGCAGGACAACCTCGAAAAGGTGGGATAGGGAAGACCCACGTGGGCAGAGGCCCCGGGGCACAGGAAGAGGGACCCTGCCTCAGAGGTGCCACGGCTGGAGGGAGGAGGGGGGAGGCGAGAGCTGGTGTGCTGGCTCCCTACGTGGCTCCAAAGCTTCCAGATTGAAAATCCTACAGATAAGCGAGCCCAGCCAAGGTCCTTGTAATTCCTGCCTCCGCTGCCGTCAGGGCCCCTCCCAGGTGCGGTCCTGGCTGCCCTCGCTCTGAGCCCCTGTCACATGATGCCTCGAGCAGGTGGGGGTCCGCAGTGTCCCGATCTCTGCGCTCTAGTGGCTCCCCTGGCACCTCAAGGTGCGGCTTGGTGACTCCTTGCCTCCCCCATTCCTGGCTGGGGCCCAACCACTCCCCTCATTCCACCTCTGAACATGGGCGTCAGTTTTATTCAGAGGACCTGATCCACCTGGGAGGGGTGCCCAATCTTCCTTCCACCCCCCAGCTCTCCCTCCCCAACTCTCGTTTACCTAAGAGACCTGGCCTGGAAGTGCCCCACCCACCATCTTCCTCTGCTACCGCCGTCTCCCCAAAGCCTCCACCCTCCACCTCTTTCCTCCATGCCTCCAGCCCCATGTGAATTGGGTCTTCCCTGGGGCTGAGGGTGCGGTGGTGGTGGAAACGTGAGAATTCATAGAACCCACCTTACATTCTCCTCTCTCTGCCTTCACCCTTGTTCTTACTTTGAGAAACCAGAAAAGAATATGTTACTGGATCTAAAAGAAATAGTCCAAGGATAACATGATGCTGAATTGGAAGGGCCCCTTTCGATTTATAAAGCCACAAGCTTTGCAAAGTAACTTGCCCAAGATCTTTTCACGGAGTAAGGACGGAGCCACCACTGGTACCCAAGCCTCTAAGTGCCTGGTCCCATGGATTGTTAACCCTGTTCCACAGGAGAAAGCAGCACCCTAGCTCTCCCTCGGACTTTCTGGGAGAGCGTGTGAGACTGTGACAGTGAATGGCTGTGGGCTTATTGGCCAGACTGAGTCCATCTCTCATCCCCTAGTAGTGTATTGTCTTTGGTCTTAGAAGCTAAATGTGTACATTTGAACCCACACATCACACACAGGGGAAGTCCTTTTTACCTCTGGTGTTTTTCTGAGCAGTTGTGCTCTCCTCGGTGATGCCCTTGGATGCTGAGAACCTGCGTCAGTGCTGTGACAAGGCTGGCAGGTTAGGAGGTCCTTGGCCACCCCCAAAATACATCACACTGACAACCTCAGGTGTGAGCAGTTGTTGGGTAGAGATGGCAGAAGCCTACTTGGCCAGAGGGTGACCTTGCTAATGAGAACTGAACTATAATGCAAGGGACTTCCTGTCTCAAGACATCTAGAATGGGGGCTTGCCTGGGGACGGGGCAGTGGGTCTGTGCCCACACGTGCTCTCCCCACCCTCTTCGTCTTTCAGCTGCAGGTGTTGATCTTACACTTGGTTTTCCAGGATCAGGAACTGTCTCACCATCTTCCTCTGCTACCACCGTCTCCCGAAAGCCTCCACCCTCCACTTCTTGTGTCCTCCGCCCCTCCAGCCCCTCCCTCTTGGGTTCCCCTGCGGGCAGTCAAGCCCTGCCACTAGGATAAGAGTCTGAGGCCTATGCTGGTCATGAGAAATTAGTCAAAATGGAATACAATTCTATAAAAAGAAGTGCTTTCATCCCCAGAAGGGATGCCATCAGAAACAACTTCACAAAAGAAGAGTCATTTGAGCTGAATCTTGAAGTAGAATTTGCAGAAGATACAAAAAGTATTCCAGACTAAGAGAATTCCAGGCAAGTAAAAAGAAGGTATGAAAGAGCGTGGTAGCTCCTTGAAATATTAGAATCAGTGCAACCAAAGCACAGAAGGTGTGATAAGGTGATGGGGTTAAGCCTTGACAGTCAGGACCAGACTGAGGAGTGTGTTAAGTCAAAGGTCAGAAATGGGGAACTGGGGCTGAAAGAATGGAGATCCAGTCAAAGATTTTAAACACAAAGCTCACGTGAACCTTTGAGTCTTGAGAAGATCCCGTGAGTGATGGTGGCGAGCCAGGATTCCTTGGGGGACCCTGCTGTAGGTGGGGAGTCATTTGAAAAGGCTACTACATAGTCCAAGTGGAAGATGACTGAATACACAGTGCAAGTTGAGAAGCCCAGAGAAGTCCAGGACTTGTCCTTGGTTCACACACCTAATGGCAGAACCTGGAATTAATCCTTCCTAACGCCAAAAGCAGTTGACAAGTCTGCCATCCATCTAAAGATTGCTTTCATGCCTCCCCACAGATTCTGTTTTATAGATGAGGGACAGCGGAGGGCCTGAGAAGTCAGTCTCCTTTCAGTTGGCAAATTGAAACAAGAATCTGAAGCACCAGAACAGGGGCCAAGTAAAGAAGAATCTGTTCAGCAAGCATTTGCTGAGCACTTACTGCATGCCCTGGACCCTGCTTCCAGGAGCTCACAGTCTGGAAGGGAAAACAAAAACTCCCAACAAGGCAGACAGACAGGTGCTAGGATGGAAGGATGGGCAAACGTTCACTGCAACCAAGAGGAGAGTGCAATTTCAGCTGAATTAGTGCCATACCCTGTGGAAACCAGGACAGGAGCCTGAATGATGGAATTAGGATTGGAGGAGGAAAAGACGTCTATGGAAGAGATTCAGTACTACAGCAGGGCCTGGCCTGGAGCCCAGATCTTCCTGTTTCTTCTGGTTCCTGGCCCTCTAAGGACACTTGTGCTGGGCCCAGGCATCAGACTGACATGGGAGTCAGGAGAGCTCAGGGAACCTGAGGAGGAGTGTCCCTGGGTCCTTTGCTCAGCACCAGCCTGGCCGCCTGCCTGAGGGTGGGGCCAGGGCCAGGGAGGGCTAGGGGCTGTGGAGATGGCACTATGGGAAAAGCCACTTGTGCCCAGGTTGCTGGGAGCTTTGGAGGCCCAATCAGGCTGTGACAGTCCAGGGAGACCCTTGTCACTGTTTCCTGCCTGAGAAGGTCTTCCTGTCCATCTCTGGCCAGAGTGGGTTAAGAAAGCCTCTGTGTCCGACTCACTCTGGCTGAAGCATAAGATCAGAGAGCCGGATCCCTGTTGGCACTCACACATTTAACTACCGTGGGCTGGGCATATACAACAGGCATGCTAATACCTGCTTCATGGAAGAATGGTGACTGCCACGTGAACCTGCAGACTATAGGTAAAAGCAACATCATGAAAATGTCTTCATTTTCAGTAAAGGAATCCACAAAATGAAAATAATCTATGGAATGGGAGAAAATATTCACCAACCGTTTATCTGATAAGAGGTTACCATCCAAAATATGTAAGGAACTCAGTCAACTTAAGAGCAAAGGAGCAACCTGATGAAAAAATGGGCAAGGGACCTGAGTAGACATATTTCCAAACAGGTACATGAAAAGGTGTTCAGCATTAGTAATCAGCAGGGAAATGCAAATCAAAACCACAATGAGATAGCATTTCACACCTATGAGGATAGCTATTCTCATTAAGACAAGAGATAAATATTGGTGAGGTTGTGGAGAAAAGGGAACCCTTGTGCACTGTTGGTGGAAATGTAAATTGCTACAGCTACTATGGAAACACTATGAGGGTTCCTCAAACAATTAAAAATAGAACTACCATATGATCCAGAAACCCCACGTCTGGTATCTATATCCAAAGAGAATGAAATCAGTGTGTTAAAGGGCTATCTGCATTCTCATGTTCTTTGCAGCATTATCCACAATAGCCAACTGTGGAAACAACTGAAAGGGTCCGCTGATGGTTGAATGGAAAAAGAACATTTCATACGCACACACACACACATTGGAATATTATTTCACCATAAAATCTGCCATTGCAACAAATGTGGGTCAACCTGGAGGACATTATACTAAGTGAAATAAACCAGACACAGAGAGATAAATGCTGTATGTTTCATTTATCTGTGAAGTTGAAAACATCTATTTCTGCTTCTTTAACTACGCTAAAGCCTTTGACTGTGTAGAGCACAACAAACTATGGAAAATTCTTGAAGAGATGGGAATACCAGAGCACCTAACCTGCCTCCTGAGAAACCTGTATGCAGGTCAAGAAGCAACAGTTAGAACCAGACATGGAACAATAGACTGGTTCCAAATTGGGAAAGGAGTACATCAAGGCTGTATATCGTCACCCTGCTTATTTAACTTATATGCAGAGTCAGTTCAGTTCTGTCACTCAGTCGTATCCAACTCTTTGGGACCCCATGAACCGCAGCATGCCAGGCCTCTCTGTCCATCACCAACTCCCGGACTCCACCCAAACCCATGTCCATCGAGTCGGTGATGCTGATGAGATCCAACCATCTCATCCTCTGTTGTATCCTTCTCCTTCTGCCCTCAATCTTTCCCAGCATCAGGGTCTTTTCCAATGAGTCAGCTCTTCATATCAGGTGGCCAAAATATTGGAGTTTCAGCTTCAGCATCAGTCCCTCCAATGAACACCCAGGACTGATCTCCTTTAGGATGGACTGGTTGGATCTCCTTGCAGTCCAAGGGACACTCAAGAGTCTTCTCCAACACCACAGTTCAAGAGCATCAATTCTTTGGTGCTCAGCCTTCTTCGCAGTCCAACTCTCACATCCATACATGACCACTGGAAAAACCATAGCCTTGACTAGATGGACCTTTGTTGACAAAGTAATCTCTCTGGTTTTTAATATGCTGTATAGGTTGGTCTTAACTTTCCTTCTAAGGAGTAAGCGTCTTTTAATTTCATGGCTGCAGTCACCATCTGCAGTGATTTTGGAGCCCAGAAAAATAAAGTCTGACACTGTTTCCACTGTTTCCCCGTCTATTTCCTATGAAGTGATGGGACAGGATGCCATGATCTTAGTTTTCTGACTGTTGAGCTTTAAGCCAACTTTTTCACTCTCCTCTTTCACTTTCATCAAGAGGCTTTTTAGCTTCTTCACTTTTTGCCATAAGGGTGGTGTCATTTGCATATCTGAGATTATTGATATTTCTCCCAGGAATCTTGATTCCAGCTTGTGTTTCATCCAGCCCAGCGTTTCTCATGATGTACTCTGCATAGAAGTTAAATAAGCAGGGTGACAATATACAGCCTTGACGTACTCCTTTTCCTGTTTGGAACCAGTCTGTTGTTCCATCTCCACTTCTAACTGTTGTTTCCTGACCTGCATATAGATTTCTCAAGAGGCAGGTTAGGTGGTCTGGTATTCCCATCTTTTTCAGAATTTTCCACAGTTGATTGTGATCCACACAGTCAAAGGCTTTGGCATAGTCAATAAAGCAGAAATAGATGTTTTTCTGGAACTCTCTTGCTTTTTTGATGATTCAGCGGATATTGGCAATTTGATCTCTGTTTCCTCTGCCTTTTCTAAAACCAGCTTGAACATCAGGAAGTTCACGGTTCATGAGTTGCTGAAGCCTGGCTTGGAGAATTTTGAGCATTACTTTACCAGCGTGTGAGATGAGTGCAATTGTGCAGTAGTTTGAGCATTCTTTGGCATTGCCTTTCTTTGGGATTGGAATGAAAACTGACCTTTTCCAGTCCTGTGGCCACTGCTGAGTTTTCCCAATTTGCTGGCATATTGAGTGCAGCACTTTCACAGCATCATCTTTCAGGATTTGAAACAGCTCAACTGGAATTCCATCACCTCCACTAGCTTTGTTCGTAGTGATGCTTCCTAAGGCCCACTTGACTTCACATTCCAGGATATCTGGCTCTAGGTGAATGATCACACCATCATGATTATCTGGGTCGTGAAGATCTTTTTTGTACAGTTCTTCTGTGTATTCTTGCCACCTCTTCTTAATATCTTCTGCTTCTGTTAGGTCCATACTATTTCTGTCCTTTATCAAGCCCATCTTTGCATGAAATGTTCCCTTGGTATCTCTAATTTTCTTGAAGAGATCTCTAGTCTTTACCATTCTATTGTTTTCCTTTATTTCTTTGCATTGATCACTGAGGAAGGCTTTCTTATCTCTCCTTGCTATTCTTTGGAATTCTGCATTCAAATGGGTATATCTTTCCTTTTCTCCTTTGCTTTTTGCTTCCCTTCTTTTCTCAGCTATTTGTAAGGCCTCCCCAGACAGCCATTTTGCTTTTTTGCATTTCTTTTTCTTGGGGATGGTCTTGATTCCTGTCTCCTGTACAATGTTACGAGCCTCCATCCATAGTTCATCAGGCACTCTGTCTATCAGATCTAGTCTCTTAAATCTATTTCTCACTTCCACTATAGTCATAAGAGATTTGATTTAGGTCATACCTGAATGGTCTAGTGGTTTTCTCCACTTTCTTCAATTTCAGTCTGAATTTGGTAATAAGTAGTTTATGATCTGAGCCACAGTCAGCTCCCAGTCTTGTTTTTGCTGACTGTATAGAGCTTCTGCATCTTTGGCTGCAAAGAATATAATCAGTCTGATTTCGGTGTCAACCTTCTGGTGATGTCCATGTATAGAGTCGTCTCTTGTGTTGTTGGAAGAGGGTGTTTGCTATGACCAGTTCATTCTCTTGGCAGAACCCTATCAGTCTTTGCCATGCTTCATTCTGTACTCCAAGGCCAAAATTGCCTGTTACTCTAGGTGTTTCTTGACTTCCTACTTTTGCGTTCCAGTCCCCTATAATGAAAAGGACATCTTTTTTGGATGTTAGTTCTAGAAGGTCTTGTAGGTCTTCATAGAACTGTTCAACTTCAGCTTCTTCAGTGTTACTGGTTGGGGCATAGACTTAGATTACCGTGATATTGAATGGTTTGCCTTGGAAATGAACAGAGATCATTCTGTCATTTTTGAGATTGCATCCAAGTACTGCATTTCGGACTCTTTTGTTGACCATGATGGCTACTCCATTTCTTTTAAGGGATTCCTGCCCACGGTAGTAGGTATAATTGTCATCTTAGTTAAATTCACCCATTCCAGTCCATCTTAGTTCACGGATTCTTAGAATGTTGACATTCACTTTTGTCATCTCCTGTTTGATCACTTCCAGTTTGCCTTGATTCATGGACCTAACATTCCAGGTAGGTTCCTATGCAATATTGCTTTTTACAGCATTAAACCCTGCTTCCATCACCAGTCACATCCACAACTGGGTATTGTTTTTGCTTTGGCTCCATCCCTTCATTCTTTCTGGAGTTATTTCTCCACTGATCTGCAGCAGTATATTGGGCACCTACCGACCTGGGGAGTTCATCTTTCAGTGTCCTATCTTTTTGCCTTTTCATACTGTTCATGGGGTTCTCAAGGCAAGAATACTGAAGTGGTTTGCCATTCCCTTCTCCAGTGGACCACATTCTGTCAGACCTCTCCACTGTGACCCAGCTGTCTTGGGTGGCCCCACATGGCATGGCTTAGTTTCACTGAGTTAGACAAGGCCGTGGTCCATGTGATCAGACTGGCTAGTTGTCTGTGATTGTAGTTTCACTCTGTCTGCCCTCTGATCCCCTCTCTCAGTGCCTACCATCTTACTTGGGTTTCTCTTACCTTGGACGTGGGGTCTCTCTTCACAGCTTCTCCAGCAAAGCGCAGCCACTGCCCCTTACCTTGGAAGTGGGGGTAGCTCCCCTTGGCCACCACCCCTGCCCTCGGGCATGGAGTAGCTCCGCTCGTGTGCAGAGTATATCATGCAGAATGCTGGGCTGGATGAAGCACAGGTGGAATCAACATTGCCAGGAGAAATATCAATAACCTCAGATATGCAAATGACACCACCCTAATGTCAGAAAGCGAAGAGGAACTAAAAAGCCTTTTGATGAAGGTGAAAGAGGAGAGTGAAAAAACTGACTTAAAACAACATGAAAAAACTAAGATCATGGCATCTGGTCCCATCACCTAATGCAAATAGATGGGGAAACAATGGAAACAGTGACAGACTTTATTTTCTTGGGCTCCAAAATTACTGTAAATGGTGACTGCAGCCATGAAATTAAAAGACACTTGCCCCTTGAAAGAAAAGCTATGACAAACCTAGATAGTGTATTAAAAACCAGAGATATTACTTTGCCGACAAAGACCTGTCTAGTCAAAGCTATAGTTTTTCCAGTAGTCATGTATGGATGTGAGAGCTGGACCATAGAGAAGAAGGCTGAGTTCCAAAGAAACGACGCTTTCAAACTGTGGTGCTGGAAAAGACTCTTGAGAGTCCCTTGGACTGCAAGGAGATCCAACCAGTCCATCCTAAAGGAGATCAAGCCTGAATATTCATTGGAATGACTGATGCTAAAGCTGAAGCTCCAATAATTTGGTCACCTAATGTGAAGAGCCAACTCATTGGAAAAAACCCTGATGCTGGGAAAGACTGAGGGCAGGGGGAAAAGGGGGCAACAGAAGATGAGAAGGTTGGATGTCATCACTGACAAACTCTGGGAGTAGTGAAGAACAGGGAAACCTGGTGAGCTGTAGTCCATAGGGTTGCAAAGAGTCAGACACAACTGAAGCGACTTAGAACACATGTATTAAAGCTATACAATTTTCACTTGTAAATCATATCTCAGGAAAGCTGGCAAAAAATAAAAACAACAGGAAAAAGAAAATGTGTGTTCATTATTAGGGACCTATTCCTGAACACAGCTGAAAGGCTGGAATTTTATAGTGCAAGTGGAGTCTTACCTTCAGTACTGTAGGAGCCTGGCACTGTAAATGAGCTGGCAACTGAGAGAAGCTACTGGGAAAAAAGGGGAAAGACTGAAAGACAGGTCCAGATTTCTCCAGTTGGCACCTTACGCAGCAGTGTGCTGCAGTGTGAGAAGCATGGACTTAGGATTCAAACCAAGTCCTGCCACTTTCCTTCATTCAGCACATATGTGAGTGCCTACCATGTTCCAGGAAATGAATTGCTTGGTGATCTTAGGTAGACAACTGTTTTGAACTTCATTTTTCTCATCTGGAAAACTAAAAGTAACACACCTCATTGGGGATGTTTCCAACATGAAAGGAAGTAAATACGACGTAAATCATATATTCAGAACATCAGCTCTGTGTTTGAGTCTGCAGTGCACCAGGACCCTGAGTTTCCACCCTGACTTACCTTCTGATAAGATTGGACAGCCCTGGCCCACACTCGGGCTGGGGCAGTGGACTGGCATCCTGCTTGGTGTGTCTTCTGCTGAACTATCCGCCAGACATCCTGCACTCGCACCAGCTGGAGCAGAGAACACGATGGAAGTAGAAACGGCTTCTAACGAGCCTGGCTTGTCTTGATCTGGACCAGTTAGTTGAGGGAAGCAGGAGCCATTTAGTAGCTAGTGGACCATCACACTCACGCTGCTTGCCTCGTGGCAGTCTTTCCACCTCTCCCTGACTATCATTAGCTAAGGTCTATTAGGATGTCTATACAGATGTCTATAGACATCTCTGGCTATAGACCAGGGGTCTATGTCAATAGACCTCTGGCTAAGGTCTATACAGATGTCCTGTATGCAGAGAGAAGAGGCAAAGATTGCTTTCTCTTTGCCGCTGAAGAAACCTGTCCTCAATTTCTTCCACTGAAGAAATGGAACAAGATGGTGCTTTCCCAGGAGCCATCTGGGCTCACCCAGCCCTTCTTCTTGGGAAGGACTTCTTCAAAGATGATTCCAGGCATCCTGCCTTTCTCCCACAACTGCAGAAGCAGCCGGATGGGCAGGCTGTTGATGCTGCCATGTGGGTGCTGCCAGGAGCCCACCCGCCTGTGACTGCCCCTGCAGCCAGTCAAATGCTGCTAGAAGCTGTAGCTGGGAACACAACCCGGCAGCCCCAGCTATCGCCCAAAGCCAGACAGATGCCTCTGGTATTCGCTCTTGGAAAACTGATGGCTGTGCACGCTCTCTCCTCATGTTTGTCACCTGCCACTCAGAGTTCCGCCCTGATCCCCTGACCAGTGAACTCCACACCACAAGCTTCCAACACAAGTGTTCAGGCTCCCATCTGGAAAAAACAGAACTCCTAAAGTAGGAAATTTTCCAAGCATTAAAGCATGTGCCCCAAATAACCCCCCAATGCGTGAAATGTCTACTCTGTATCCCCTCTGAGGGCTCTCATCATCTTCCTAGTCCTGTCTCTTTCCTTCTGATGGACTCGAGCCCTAGACCCTGTGTTATAGCTGAGCCTAAGATGTTCTGCAGGGCAACATGAGCCAAGAGGGGAATTCAAATCGGCCCCTTTGGACAGGGAGAAACAAGGGGATGTTGCCTGGGCTTAGGACCCCAGGACTCGGTTAGGGGAAAGGTGCCAGGCTGGAGAAGGCCTTTGTTAAGCTCCTTCTTAACTAGGTGGCTCAGATGGTAAAGTGTCCGCCCACAATGCAGGAGACCCAGGTTCAATCCCTGGGTTGGGAAGATCACCTGGAGAAGGAAATGGCAACCCACTCCAGTACTCTTGCCTGGAAAATCCCATGGATGGAGGAACGTGGTAGGCTATAGTCCATGGGGTCGCTAAGAGTCAGACATGACTGAGCGACTTCACTTTCACTTTTCTTAACTAGACTCATACTATGTAGACCTGGGAAGGCCTTGGAGGAGCACTGAGTGAAGATCATAAATTCAAATGCCTACAGGGAGAACTCAAGCAGGTTAACAGTGAGAGAAGCGGGCAGGTTGAAAGACAACGGGATAGTTGCTCTGTAGAGAATGCCATTTTAGGCATTGCAGTATAAACTTTTACAAAGGCTTGTAAAGGTTGATGAGTCAGAAAGTGGCTTGCCTGGGAGGGAGTGAGGAGGGGATGCTGAGTAAGCATGAGCATGAGGGAAACTTCTGGGGTGATGGAAATGCACTGCATCTTGCTTTGGGTAGTGGTGACTGTGTATCAGTTCAGTTCAGTTCAGTCACTGACTGTGTTTACATTCATCAAATAAACTTCATCAAACAAATACTTCAGATCAGTACGTTTTGTCATACTTTAATTAATACCTCAATTTTTTACTTTTTACTTTGGCAAATTAATAAAGTTTATCTATAAAGTGATTTGACACTCAGGCTACCTATTTGCAGTGCTGGAGAAGACTCTTGAGAGTGTCTTGGACACCAAGGAGATCAAACCAGTCAATCCTAAAGGAAATCAATCCTGAATACTCATTGGAAAGACTGATGCTGAAGCTGAAGCTCCAATACTTTGGCCACCCGATTCGAAGAGCCGACTCACTGGAAAAGACCCTGATGCTGGGAAAGGCTGAGGGCAAGACGAGAAGGGGAAGACAGAGGATGAGATGGTTGGGTGGCATCTCCAACTGGATGGACTGAGTTTGAGCAAACTCCAGGAGATGCTGATGGACAGGGAAGCCTGGCCTGCGGCAGTCCGTGGGGTCTCAGAGTCTGACACACGACTTAGTGACTGAACAACTACCTATTTGCAAACCTCTGTTCCAATCGGACTTATTTATCTTACAAGTGAGGCATCTAGAAACCCTGAGGAGGAGGGTTTTCCCAAACGCTCACAAGAAACCTGCCTGCCCAGAGATGGCTGCGGCGCCCCGGCCAGGGGGAGGGAGACTGCAGCCTGGTTCTGTTAGCTGCGTCTCACCGCGCAGATTCGCTTCCCTGCGTTGGGAGCGGTGCCCACAGGCGGCGGTGCTAACAGAATCTCTCCGCAGGCGGTCCCCAGGGTTTGGACAGGCGTCTGCCCTCGCCTGAAAGTGAGACGATCAACTAGAGCCGCCGAGAGGAGCGGAAGTGGATGGAGCGCCAGGCCCCAGGGAGCACGGGCCAGGCGCGCAGATAAATCACGGACACCAGCGGCACGGACCGTTCGGGACTGGCACTGAGTGCCCAATTCCGACGCCGGCAGCCAAGTTCTGGGAAGGGGAATCTGATCCGGATGGGGGCAGCGGTGGTGCAAAGTGAGACCCACCTGAGTCGGGCGGGGAGGGGCTCCCAGCCGCGCTGGAGTCTCCTCTCCCGGCGGGTGCTCGGGCACCGGCCGAAGTCTCACCTGCTCCCTGCCCTGCCCGAGGAGGCAAGGGGTCTCCGCCCTAAAGGAGAGAAAACTAAGGTTCACTGCCGCTTCCCCGAACCTCGTAAGGACTGATGTGGGACTCCAAGCCCAATCGTCTGCTCTCTCGCATCCAAAACGAGTTTAAGGATCTGGAGGAGTGACTCCAAGCCCGTCACAAAGCAGACGTGTCCCCGGTTTCGATGTAGGCGCCCCATGCGAGAAGGAGCCCGGGGAGAAATGGGCCCGCGGGGCGGGGGTGGCGAGCTGGGGCTGCGTCCCGGGGCCAGGCTACCCGCCGGGACCTTCCGGACGCACGGAGCCCGGCCCTCCCGCCGGCGCCCGCACTGATTGGCGCTCGCGGCCGGCCTCCAGCCAGCTCACCTGCCCCTCCCAGCCAATCGGGGCCACCAGAATTGGGGCTGTCGCAGGGAGAGGGGGGTGATGCTGTTACTGGAGGCTGAGCCTCCCTCCCCGCCGGGCCCGCCGCAGCCGGGAGCCCGAGCCGCAGGCTGCGCGCCCCCTCGCCCCTAGCCGCCGCGCTCCGGGACCCGCGCACTTGCATGCCGCAGCTCCCGGGCCGCGCCGCTCCGCGTCTCCGCCGGCTGGGACGCGCCCAGACGGCGCCCGCCGACGTCGCCTCCCCGCAGCCTCGCGCCGAGCCCGCCCTCGCCCAGAGCCCCGCGTCCCTGCCGGCCCCGGGGAGCGGGTGGGCCCGGCCGCGGGCAGCCCCGCCGAGGCAGGATGTTCACGTCCAAGTCCAACTCGGTGTCGCCCTCGCCGTCTCTGGAGCAGGCTGACTCGGACGCGCTAGACATCAGCACCAAGGTGCAGCTCTACGGTGTGCTGTGGAAGCGGTCCTTCGGGAGGCCGTCGGCCAAGTGGTCCCGGCGGTGAGTGCCCCTCCCGCGCCAAGTGAGGACCACCTGGGGAGGGAATCAGGGCCTAAGGACCCCCTACTGAACCCCTCACTGCCGTCCTGCGCCTGCCTTCCTTGTGACCTTGGCCTCGCCCCATTTCGCTCTTCGCTGGCTTCTCCTGGAAGATGTGGATCCCAACCTCGGACCGGGTCACCCCTGCCCGAGGCTGGTCGAGCTAGGGTGGGGCCGCTGAGTTCTCTGTGGAATGGATCTAAATCGGGGTGGGGAGAGTGGGCGCGGGCGGAAGAGATCGTGGCGGTGGTTTGGGGCCCAGCTGGGTCAGATTGGGCCGTACTCTGCCGCGGAGGAAGAAACCCTGTCTTCAGCCAGCCTCCCTGGGACCCCGCCCCCAGTTCCATCATATTCACATCCCTCTGCCCCAGGCTTCTAGAAGTGGGCTTAGAGGTGAGGCATGGGTGTCCTACCGTCCACCGCTCACTTCCATCTACGCCCAACAACCGGGTAACATGCAGGGAGGGAGCTTCCGAAAGGCACTGGCCAGGGGAGAGAGGAAGGGCCTTGGAGAGTCTGTGCTCACCCCTGGAGGAGTCTTACTGGGAACTGGGGCTTCCCAGGTGGAAGCTGGGGCTTCTTTAGTTCTAAAGAACCTGCCTGTCAATCCAGGAGATGTAAGAGACTGAGTTTGATCCCTGGGTTGGGACGATCTCCTGGAGGAGGGCATGGCAACCCACTCTAGTTTTCTTGGCTGGGAAATCCCATGGAGAGAGGAGCCTGGTAGGCTACAGTCCTTGGGGTCACAGAGTTGGAAACGACTGAAGCGACTTAGCATGAACATGCACTCATGTGTGTCTTTAAACTGGGCCTACAGAAGGGAGACTCCAGTGCTTCAGGCAGAGAAGCTGGAACAGAAAGGAGGGACTCTTGGGGGCTGGGGGAAGGGAGATGGGGCAGGACTGAGGATGGATGGGTCCTGTCAGAAGGACTGATCCTGTGGAAGGGGTGGCGGGGAAGGTCAAAGCAGCCTGGGTCTTCAGCATCAGCCTCCAGGTCCCAGCTCCAAGGCCGCTCCCTAGAGGCCGGTAGCCACCCATAACTGAGCCTGGAGGGTATTGGAGGGAGGGGGAGTTCACAGCCCTGAACTTGCAGGGATCCCCCAGTGCTGGTTTCAGGAGCAATGGGCCATCTTCTGGAAAGTTCTCACCTTCAGGGCAATCTCAGCTCTGAGACTTGCTGTGTGATGGCTCCTGCCTGGAGGCATGACCCTGCCAGGAAACTAGAAGGGGGTCTAGATGCCCCTTCCATCCCACCCTGTGCGTCTGCCCCTGAGCAGGGGGGCTTCCTATGTGCGCAGGAACACAGTCCAGAGGGACATGGTAATAGTGGTTTTGATGTTCTGCTTTGATGAATTATTTAATATGTCTGCAGAACAAACGGAGCTGTGGATGCTGTTTCACATTTTACACACCTGGCTTCTGCTGGACTTCTCTTTGGGGTTTAACGGGATGGCGGCTCCTTGAGTTCCTCCAAAGTTAAGCTTATCTCTGATCCCCTGAGTGGAGGCCTGGGGCAGCAGAGAAGCCATGCTGTGAGGGGTTTCCAGGGCTGAGCGGCAGCTCTCAAGCACCAGGAGCAGGCTTGTCTCTACCAAGGGCATCAAGTGGGTGTGGGGAGGCTGCTTATAAATTCAAGAACCATTAGCAGAATGCACCCCACCACACCCTTCTACCTCAGTTGCTCCAGGCAGACAACACTCCTCTGTTGGGTCTAGCTGCTGTCCTTGGTATTACCTTTGGGTCTTGTCCTCCAAGACATCCCTTTCCATGCATTTTCACCTGTTGGCATTCCTAGTAAGTGCTGGGGATCTGCAACCCCCAGGTCTGTCCCCTAGTTCCCCTCACCCACAGGTGTGGGGACTTGGCCCCTGCATCTGCAGTTGATTCCAGGGCTGGGAGGCATTGTGGAAGTTCCCCAGCTAAAAGCAGTGATGGAGCCCAGGGCCTTGGAGAGCTGTAGCACCCCTGCCCCAAGAATCTCCACCAGTAGCTCCCACAGCCACTCAAAAAATCATCCAGCCCAAGTAAGAACAGTGTACACGCTCTGCAAAGTCAAGTCCTCCAGCCCCCTTCCAAGGAGATTTTCACACTCTTGTTCCTTCATGGGAATTCTGGAGTTGCCCCTGTGCAAAGATTCCTCCTTCCCTGGGACTCAGGAAAGAGCTAACATTCCCCTGACCTCTCTAGGCCTCTGTCCATGCTCACAGATAAACACACACACACACACACACACACACACACACACACACATATGATTTAGCCTTGGATCAGCAACAGCCAGCCAGAGAGGGTCTGGAATGGGGCGGGGGGAGGCCTGATGCTAAGCTTAGCCCCTTCACTTCCCAGAAGGGCCCCTTGGGCCCCAGTTACCTATCTGTGGCCTCTTTGGACTCCAGCTAATTAGCAGCCACAGGAAGGCCTGGGGAGGGGGCACTCAGGCCTGCCGCCGCAGAGCCCTGCCATTAGAGCGATCGATGCCATGGTTGAGGGGGGAAGCAGCTAAGATGAGGGGGCCTGGAAAGGCTCCTGAGCCGCATAAATAACTCATGGGCAGGATGGGAGCGGCTGCGGCCGGTTGGGTTCTGTAAAACCTCTTCCGCTCAGGGCCTGTCTCAGGGCCTGTGCCGCCAGCTCCTAGTGCCTGAGCAGCCCTTCCCATCCCGGGGTGGGAAGATGCCCTCGAGCTGAAGGGCCTGCTTTTTTCCCCCATGAACAACAAAAAGAGAAAGGAATCCACAACGTTTTTTTAGCAGTTGGATCAGAGGATCTGGGAGAGGTGTCTAGAGGGTGACTCCTCCCCCTCACCTGTGAGCAGTGGAGACGCAGGTGCTCAGAGACAAGTAGGACAGGAGTGAAACCTCTCTGCCTGGGCCATTGTCAGCCGCGCAGTAGCACTGGTCCAGCAGACAGGCCAGCTCTCTCCCAGGGCTTCATTCTTTTCCCAGCATTCCAGTTGTTGTTCAGTCGTGAAGTCACATTCGATTCTGCTACCCCATGGACTACAGCATGCCAGGCGTCCCTGTCCTTCACTGTCTCCCAGAGTTTGCTCAAACCTGTGTCCATTGAGTGGATGATGCCATCCCACCATCTCATCCTCTGTTGCCCACTTCTCCTGTTGCCCTCAGTCTTTCCAAGCATCGGGGTCTTTTCCAATGAGTCGGCTCTTCCCATCATGTGGCCAAAATATTGGAGCATCAGCTTCAGCATCAGTCCTTCCAATGAATATTCAGGGTTGATTTCCTTTAGGATTGACTGGTTAGATTTCCTTTCAGTCCAATCCAGTCCCTAATCCCTCTCCACATCTCCCAAGGCTGGAGCCTCTGATAAGGAGGGCCCAGCTGATTCCTTCCTGCATCTGGGACGTCTACACTCGTGTCCTTCCTCCTCCCCCAGGTATAAGGTGACCAGTGGGCCCTGAGCATTAGCTCACTCTTGTGGAGCATCGGCGGGCCCTGCCTCAGGGAGCTGAGACTCATGGTGTCTGCTAAGTGCCAGGGGAACCCTGGAGACGAGGGGGCCTCATTTCCCAAATCTCAGGCCACAACCTGCGAAGATGTGGAAAGATGCTCTATGCAGCTGGTGTTCATCCCACCAAAAAGACTTGAGGAGACTTTCTTCCCACAGAGATTTGGGTCCGGGAGTTTCAGCCTTGGCTCTGAGCACCGCTTCCTAAAGGCGACACTGTGACACTGTCCCAAAGGGCTGCAGGGGGAGAGCTTGCCCGTCACCTCCACTCAAGCTCTGCTTCACTCCAGTGACACTGAAACTTGGTCTTGCTTCCTGGCGCACATAGCATTTCTCACAGCTGACTGGGAGGTGTCCCCCCAGCACGGCTACAGCATTTCTGCCTGTTCTATCCCAGTCTGCAGGCCTCTCTACTTTTTTTATAATCAACTTGTGCTCTCCCAACTTCTTTCAGAATGACAGTGTTTGGTGGTGGGCAGTGGCTAGGTGGCAGCTCAGGGTTCTCCCCAGATCCGTCTAAGATGGTGGCATCAAGGTTGTTTTGAGTCCTTAGTTTAAGTATGATCTGGGTACACTCTCCAGATCATAGTGTAGCTGTAAGATGAAATGGCACCCATTATGTCAGGCTTCACTGGGGTCACGTGACGATTTGCCTGGCCTGAAGTTAAATGAGTTGCTTATGCAAATAAGACATACTTCTCCCTCCCCACCCCCAGGAGCTGTCATTAGAGGGTATTGATGGGCTGCTTGAAAACAGGGGCCAGAACTCAAGCGGAACACTTAGAGCGGTTGTGGCCCTGGTGGCAAGTGAACCCAGGCTCAGAGGCAGGTGCCCTGAGTTCCAGTCCCAGCTCTGCGAGTGACCAGCTGTGTAACCCAGGCCAAGGCATAGCTGCCTCACATCTCACTGGCTGGCAGTGTCTCATCCGTCAAATGGAAATGGATCAAATTGTGGCGTTTAAACTCTGTTCCCTGGTGATTGTAGAGGTGCCTTAACTCTACCACGGGGAGGTGGGGGGCAGAGGGTGGGTTCCAAGGTCCCCTCCTACGTCACCCAGTGCCGCTGCATTATTGCCTGCTTGGCCTAGTCAACTTGTCTTTCCTATGCTGTTCAAAGAATTCTGCCAAGTTGTTCTTTATTTCTTAAAATTGGAGTATAATTCCCAGGTGGTTCCAGTGGTAAAGAACCTACCTGCCAAAGCAGGAGACGCGAGAGATGTGGTTTGATCCCTGGGTTGGAAAGATCCCTGGGAGGAGGAAATGACAAACCCACTCCAGTATTCTTGCCTGAAAAATCCCATGGACAGAGGAGCCTGGTGGGCTACAGTCCATGGGGTCACAAAGTCAGACATGATTGAGTGAGCATGCACACAATTGCTTACGATGTTGTGTTAGTTTCTGCTGTACAACAATGTGAGTCAGCTATAGGTATACATATATCCCCTCTGCTAACATTGTTTGGAGCCCCTTGTACTTGGTGATCTTTGCATAAACCCTCACTTGTCATCACCCATGTACTTCACAGGCGGGATTTCTGCTGTCCTGCCATCTCAGACCTAGAGCCAGACAAGTAGCAGAGGCCAGGGTGGGCATTCCCTGAGTGTGCCAGGCTGCCCAGAAGGAACAAAAAGGGATATGCACTGGGAGCTGTGTCATTTCTGCCGCTTCTGAAAGGGACACTTCTGATAAGCCGTCCTTCCCTGGCTCTAGGATTTACTTGACTCCACACCCCACACCCCCTTTCTCAGTGCCCGAGGAGCTCAGTGCCCAGGAAGGCTGGGTGCTGCTCCTGTTCTGGATGTTGGTGTCTCCAGGAAGAAGAGGCTGGCAGGCTGGGTGTCCTGCCTTCCTGGAGCGGGTAACCCATGGCCTTTCACACTTCCACAGGCCAGGGTTTCTGCTGATCCCCAGGGGCTCCAAGTTCTTGTTTCCTTATCTGTGGATGAACGGGCTGCCCAGCGTAGATGCTCCTTGTTGCATTAGCAGATATGGACCCTGGCTCCTTCCTCAGTCTCGCCCCACATCCCCCCCCGCCGCACTGATGCACCAGCCTCCACACAAGCTTTCTGGGGCCTTGTAGACTGTGTAGGGAAAGTAAATGTTCAACTCTTTGTGACCGCATGGACTGTAGCCCACCAGGCTCCTCTGTCCATGGGATTCTCTAGACAAGTATACTAGAGTGGGTTGCCATTTCCTGCTTCAGCATGAAAAGAAGGTTTGTCAAAGAGCAGGGTGGAGAGGTATTTAAATCCCAGAGGTACAAGCACCTAGTTGGGTCAGTTCCCTGGTTTCCTGAGCCTTCCAGATACTGCATCTCACTACCACCAGGGCTGGGATTGTTCTCTGCTGTCTCTTGACCCTGTAGGGCCCAGGCTCTTGGATCTTCCCTGCATCCTCTCTCCTCTGCCCTCTCCCCTCACCCCACCTCCCTTCTGCTCTCCAGGATTCCCCTCCACTCCAAGTTTCTCTCACTCTGTGACGCAACGCCCTTCCCAGCCCCTACACTCACACTTAGCTTTGCACTTCCAAACCTTCAGGAGCAGTGTAGATGGGCCTTGCTTTGCCAGGACCCATTCAATTTAGAAGGTACTTGTGGGCCTAAGTAGCCTTTTCTGCTTGCTTCCAGCTGGATCTACTGTGAGGCCCATGTTGACCGTCAAGCTCTGCTTGAGCCCTTGTTGCCTTCAGGGCACTGAGGAGGGGAGTAAAGGTGGAAGCAAAGCTGAGGAAAACCTTCCTGGGCTCCCGGGTTCGGCTCGGATGGCACCTTGCCCGCCTGGCACCTCAGTTAGTGTCCTGGCCCTCGTGTCATCCCAGATTCTGCTCTCCCTCCTTTGTCTGTTCAGCAAGCTCTGCTGACTTTTATCAGCAACAACCAAGAACTCTAATCTGCCCCTCTGCCCAACTCTGGAGCCCTCCGAGACAACTTCTCCACGTCTAAAACTGCAAGGTGACCCCACAAGGGCCCTGTCTGAAGCCCGCTGGCAGCTCCTGTCATCTGCCACAAGGGGCCCCACCTTCTCACAGGGACCACAAGCCCCAGCCGTGTCTGGTCCCCACTGCTGTCTTTGACTTGAACTCACCTCTCACTGCCTTCCCCCACACCACTGCTCACCCCTTGGGCACTTAGCTGCCAGCGATACCAGGCGTGTTCCGATAGCCTTGAAACACAATGTTCGTTGCATCTGCTGTGCCTTCTGTCTGAGACGCTTCTCCACTTCCCTCGTCCTCTTAGTTTCCTAGACACTCCTATTCATCCTTCCAAACCCTGCGCAGTTATCACCCCCTCTCAGAGAACATTCCGGGCTGGACACCCAAACCATTCATTCCTCACCCATCTGTTCTCTTCCTGTTTCTCATACAGATTTATGAAGTGGCAGGATACCCTGGTGCTTTACAACGTTCCCAGCTCCCCACTTGCCAGCTGTGTAACCTGGGGCATGCTACTTAACCTCTCTGTTCTCTGCTCATTTCATCTGGCTCATGTGAGGAGTGAATGGTTAACAATCATTCTGATGTTATTAAAACAGTGCCTGCCACAAAGGAGGAGCTGTGTAAGCATTGGCTGGGTTTTAAATTATTGATTTGTACAATCAGTGTTTGCCTATAAACTCCCTGAGGACAGGAAATCATCAAGCCCAGACTGTACCAGGAGATTCGCTCATGCTCTCTGACCTGAGCTGGCCAGGGGCTTGCAGTCACCTTGCAGAGAGAAGCTCTAAGAAGACAAATCACGATGCCAGGTCTGAAACAGTAAGGAGAGCCAAGAGTAGTGGTGAGAGGGGCTGGGCATCAGAGAGCAGAGCGGCTGAGAACCTGAACTTTGTCAGCGTGTTACCCAGCCAACTTGGCTTGCCTGACACACAGCAAGCCAGATGCTGAGCCACCCAGCTTTGCAGCAGAGAAAAGGTCAAATCTGCCTCCCCAGAGGCAAGCAGCTTGGGGTATTTATGGTCTAAACAAGAAGGGAGTCTGAGGCATGGGGGGAGGTGACTGGAGGAAGGAGATGAAGGAGTCTGTGTTCTGCACAGGCGCATCTGAGTTCCATGCTTCTTTATGGAAGGCATGTGCAAATTCCAGGGAAGTCCGAAATGGAGGGAACCTGGGGCTGTGACGTCAAAACATCACCTGTGGGGCGAGCAGGTCTGTTCTATGCAGACTCTGATCAGATGTGTTGGGTCCTCCTGGTTTCAGCCAGTTTGTTGTGTTACAAGCAGAGGGCTTTTAAACAAGCTGTTCCCTTATCTGCTGGTCTGTTAAGACAAGCTCAAGAATTTGCATTAGTCACCAGTTTCTGTTATGGATTTTTCAGCCCATGGGGCATGCTTTCAGTCCTCCCCTATCTCTTGATTCAGTTCCTCGGCTTTGACAGAAGAGGACTACCTTCTGCTGATACGGGTGGAAGGCCTACGGAGAATTAGAGGAATGGAATTGTTTTGCATTTGATTGCAAACGTGGGACCATGTTTTGGATCTGGGTTTTTTTTCTCTTTTGAAGGCAGATGCTTAGTCTTTATGTTGAATAATCATCATATGAATTAGAGTTTGGGGCTTAAGGATATGTGGCAAAGAGCAAGTACAGAGTTTTAACAAGAAGGAATATAAATCCTAGCCAGCTCACAAAAGAATGACAGTTTAGGGGACTTCCCTAGTTGTTCAGTGTTTAGGATTTTGCCTGCCGCTGTAGGGGGTGAGGGTTCGAACCGCGGTTGGGGAGTTAGGTCCCACAAACCTTGGGGCCAAAGCACCAAAACATGAAAAAAACAGAAGCAATCTTGTAGCAAATAAAAGACTTTAAAAATGGTTCCATATAAAGAAAGAAAATCTTAAAAAAAAAAAAAAAAAGACAGTTTAAGTAATCCCTCAGATATAAACCTATTTCCTGATGGGATCCATGAGAAGATATTTCCTAAGAATCCAGGTTCTTGGGGTGACACTTGTTGGAGTCAAGTTGCATAATTTTTTCTCAGTAGGTTTTAACTTCCAACGCAGTGTTAGTATATACATAACATGAGCTACTGGCTGCCACACACACGCTCCTTCTCTGCTGCAAACCTCAGTGTCTCAGCATTTGGCTTGCTGCATGTCGGGCAGATGAACCTGGTCTGGTAACAAGCTGGCAAACTGAGTTTCCAGTCTGCCCCTTACTAGCTGCTGAATCTCTCTGTGTCTCAGTTCCTTCATCAGTGAAATGGAAATACAGCCCCAACTCTCAGAGTTGTCGTGAGAGATTAAATCAGATAATGTCAATAAAGCACTTAGAAAAGTGAGCGTCTTGGTACCTGGTAAATTTTCCTTCATCTAGAGGTGAAATTCTTTAAGACCAGAGAGAAGAGGCAGCCAGGGCAAACAAAGACCCTTTACTCATGCACACAGTCTGGGCTTCACTGAAGCTTAGGACTAGACAGGGAGACCCCAGGGGCTAGGACTGGAGACGAAGCTTTGCCCAGGACTGAAGTTGGCCTGGGTAGAAGGGTGGGCTTTGGACAGGAGGGAGGGGCAGGTGCAGGAAAGGGCTGTGTATTTGGAGGACAGTGAGTTGGCCAGCTGGGCTGAAGCCAAGAGCTCTTGCCAGTAGGAGTTTTTTGAGCACAAATGGGAAAGGAGGTCAAGGGAGGCAGCGGCAGACACTGAACCTAATAATAATAAATAGTATTAATAAAAGTAAATGTTTAAGGAATATTTACCATGTGTCACACAATGTTCAAAGACTTTATGTGAACAACTCTTTTCACTATCCCAACAACCCTAAGAGATATATGTACTGTTAGTGTTTTCAAGTTCCCCTGGGGGACCAGAGCCCTAGAGAGATCAGAGGACTTGCCCTGGTCACACTGCTGGTAAGCGGCCGAGTTCTGACGCTTGTCTACCCCAGCCTTGACACCTACTGCCTTTGGCCCATCTGTTTCCTGCCCAGGTGATGGCCCAAAGGCCAAAGCAGCTTCTGAGGCAGTGTGGTATGGGAGTAGGAATGGAGGCTGTGGTCTGTGTTTCCAGTCCCAGCTCCACCTCTACCCTGGCTGTTTGACCTTGCATGTGTAGCTTCATCGCTTAGCCTTAGTTTCCTGATCTGTAAAATGGGAACAAAAAGCCCTACCTTCCAGGATTATTACATGGATCAAATACTGATACCTAGGGCTTCCCTGGTGGCTCAGACAGTAAAGAATCTGCCCGCAATGCCGGAGAACAGGTTTGATATCTGGGCCAGGAATGTCCCCTGGAGAAGGTAATGGTAACCCACTCCAGTATTCTTGCCTGGAGAATTCCATGGACAGTGGAGCCTGGTGGGCTACAGTCTACGGGGTCACAAAGAGTCGGACACGACTGAGCAACTAACACTTTCACTTTTTCTTTCACACTTTGCATGGAAAGCAGCACATGAGAACAGCTAAGCAACCAGTGACTATCTCCAGCCCTTATTCAGTGAGCCCAACTCTGCAGGACTCAGAAGGAGGCAGCCCCTGGCTTGTGGTCAGAACGGAACCCCGGGAGTAAGGGGATGTTGGAGGAAGGGGCAGGAAGAGGAAGCATCCTTCTGTGCAGGGGCACTCTAACCTTGGGCCCCCACTTGCTGCAGAGAAGCTGAGAGTCATCGGCTAGAGCAGTGGGCAGGAACTGAGACAGGGTTCCAAGCAAAGCCATCCCTTTGGGTCCTTGAAGTGAGCTTGCCAGATGTACCCTTTGTTGGGTGATCCTCCTTCTTGCCAGCCAGGGAGTCACCCTCCTCCCCCAGGTCCATGCCAGTTTCCTTCCCTTGATTCCCATCCCCACCCAAAGCAAACAGAGCAGCTGCAGCCAGACCAGGCTTGGCATGCGTGACACGTGACCCTTCATGACCCCTGTAGCCATGGGAGCCCCTAGCTCTGCTGAAGTCTGGAATAAAGCATGCCCTGGACATCCGTCTTCCCCTGCCTCTCGGCACACAGAGAGGAGGGCCGTGACATCCTACGTGGCAGACGGGTGTGGAGGACTTTTCATGCCTTCATCCGCTGGGTCCTTTCCTGTCCCTCCTGTGGCCCCAGCCCCAAAGGGATCGCATGCCTGACCCCCTAGCCCTCCAGCAATGGTCTGTCCTCAGCCCGGCGGCCGGCCTGAGCCTTCTGCTGCACGAATCGGATTGGGTCACTCCCCTCAGAACCCTCCAGTGCCTGTCCCTCCTACTCAGAGGAAAAATCAGCCTCTATCAACTAGCAGTCTGACTTTCAGCAGGTCATGTCACCTTTCTGCTTCATTTCTGCCCGTAGAAAATGCAGACACCTGCCTCACAGGATAATGAAAGTGTTAGTTGCTCAGTCATCAACAACTCTTTGCAACCCTGTGGACTGTAGCCTGCCAGGCTCCCCTGTCCACAGAACTCTCCAGGCAAGAATGCTGGAGTGGGATGCCATTTCCTTCTCCAGGGGATCTTCTCCACCCAAGGACTGAACCCAAGTCTCCCGCATTTCTGGCAGATTCCTTACCATCTGAGCCACCAGGGAAGCCCTTATTGGATAATAGTGAGTGTAACTATTTGCAATAATGTATTGCTTGGGGTAAGTGCTGAATAAACATTAACTTTATCATTAATGCTATTATAGTAGCCAACAGGGCCTTACACAATCTGCTTTCTACCTGGTTCCCTTTGCTGCAGCCACACGGCAGTTCCTTCCAGAACCAGGTACACTTCCCATTCCAGGGCCTTTGCACCTACGGCTCCTCTGCCTAGAACACTTACCTTTCCACAGATGATGCCTTCAGGCTCTCCTTGACCACTTTGTTTAGTATCAGAACCTCCCCCAGCCACCCCTCACCCCATTGATCCCCCTGCTTTATTTTCCTCTACAGCATTTATCAACATCTGGTACTTTCTCTTATTTACTGTCTGCCTCCCCACTACACACACTCAAGTATAAGCTCTATGGGAACAGGGATCTGTGTCTCTCTTGTCCACATCTCTGTCCCCGACACTCAGAACATTGCCTGGCACAGGTGGGAGTGCAGCGATTATTTGTTGAATCAATGAACGTTTCTTCGTAGCAGCCCCAAGAGACAGATACTCACGGCCTCATTTTGTAGGGGAGATTTGAAGGGAAGACTCTGCAAGGCTGGGAGCCGGCTAGAGGCTGTGGCTTGAGGGATAGGAATTGTTTGCCTCCAGAGCCCCATTCTGTCCCTGCCCATGTGTCCAGTGACCATCTGTCTGCCACCCTCACCGAATCCCTGGCACAGGGCTTTGCTCTGAGTGAGGAGGGGTCTCTAGAAGTGTCACAAAGGCAAGAAAGTATTTATCTTGGTCAGCTCAGGCAAATACCATAGCTTGAGTAAACAATCTGTTACACTGTTAAATCCTTCTGCTCAACAACAGAAATTTATTTTCTTAGGAGGCTGAAAGTCTGAGATCAGGTGCTGATGTAAGCAGGTTCTTTCTGGGAAGGACTCTCTTCCTGGTTTGCCGACGGCCGCCTTCTCACTATCGATGGCCGCCTTCTCACTATGTTCTCAAGGGGCCAAGTGGGAGAGCAAATGCTTCATCTTAATAGGATTGGATTGTGGACCCACTTCTTGACCTCATGTAACCTTAACTACTATCTAAAGACCCTATTTCCAGGGACTGCCTTGGTAGTCCTGAGTTAAGAGTCCACCTTCCAGTGCAGGGGCTGCAGGTTTGATCCCTGGTTGCGATTGGAGAGCTAGGATCCCACATGCCTTGGGACCAAAAAACCAAAACATAAAACAGAAGCAATATTGTAACAAATTTTATAGAAACTTCAAAAATGGTCCACATCGAAGAAAAATCTTAAAAGAAATATAAGACCCCATCTCCAGACACAGTCACATTGGAGGTTAGGGCTTCGGTTTATAAATCTGGGGAAATACAGTTCATTCCATAGCAGTATTTGGTAACCACTGAAAGGGGAGGAGAAGGGTAGAGGCGGTCCTGTGTGCCCTGTCTCCCATTTTTCTATGGGTGACAGGACTGTGGAAATGTGCCACAGTCTAGTCCTGGCTCTTCTTCAAATTGGCAGAGTGATGAGCACAGTGTCAAATGATCCTCACAATAACCGGATGAGGTCCATGTTATCACTCCCATTCTACAGGTGAATAAACTGAGGCTCAGAGAGGCAAGCTTACTGGGTCTAGCCCCTCCCCCTCCCCCCACCCCAGGCTGAGAAATGACAGGTCTGTGTTCTTATCTACTCTATGAATTTCCTTTGAAACTGTCAGGGGACATCTCTCTTGTCCCGCAGGGCTGAAGGACCATGACAGGCCCTCCAGACAAGAGTGAGCAGCCAGGGTGTGGCAGTGGTGCTAAGTGCCAAGTGCATGGCTGGTCGTTGGTGACCAGATGAAGAGAGAGAGGGTGGGCATTCCTGGGAAAACTGTGCAGTCTCTTTTGCAGGATCATGTAAGACAGAGTGAGCCGGGAGGCAGTGAGCTTAGTGTTCATGGGGCCAAGGGGCTGAAGGGCAGAAGTGGCAGGAAGGCTGAGAAGGTGGGCAGGGGTCAGGTGCTGGGGGGCCCAGAACGTGTCTGCTGTTCTGCAGATGGTAGTATTCGTGTGTTCTTCCTCCACTGGAGGGCGGGGGGTGGCAGCAGGGTGAATCAGCTTTAGCAGGAAGTCACCTCTGAGGTCCACAGCTGTCCTCAGTGTCTGGCTGGGCTGAGAGGGTCCATGCAAATAAAGAACATGGTTGGGGCGGGGTGCACAGCAAAGGACAGAGCTGAGCTCCTTTCCTGGGGGAGGTGAGACAGCAGCTGTTGGCAATCACAGTGACTCTCCCACTGTAGCTGTGGCCTCGGGAGCGTCCCATGGCTGGTGGCATCTTCAGAGATTCACCAGCCACTTTTCGAGTCCCTCCCAAGAGGGTGTGTCCAACCCAGGGTGTGCCGGTGAATGTTTAACCACTTGCTTTCTTGGGGGTGGGGTGGGGTGGAGCCCTTGATGTTTTGTAGCATTTGATGATTTCCAAGGTGTAAATATTCCCACTCTGACTGATATCAGCTACCGGTATGATGTCACTGGATTTGGAGCAGGGGAGAGTCGTGCTGTTGGCCCTCATGAGCCCATCTGAGTGGTGTTTCCAGCTCCCCCTAGTCCCGTGGCTCCAACAGTGCCATTAGCAGCTGCCCCAGGCTCTCAGGTCCAACTGGATCTTCTGGTATCTTATCTAGTCATCAGTCCTGTGAGAGTCCCCTGGGTGGATGCAAGAGCTCTGCCTGTGGGCATCAAAGTCAGAAAGCACCAAGGGCGTAGAGATCCCAAAGTGAAAGTGTTCGTCGCTCAGTCGTGTCGGACTCTTTGCGACTCCATGGACTGTAGCCTGCCAGGCTCCCCTGTCCATGGGATTCTCCAGGCGAGAATACTGAAGTGGGTTGCCATTTTATTCCCCAGGAGATTTTCCCGACCCAGGGATTGAACCCACATCTCCTGCATTGGAGGTGGATTCCTTACTGTCTGTGTCACCAGGGAAGCCCTAAGTTAGCCCCAGGGACCAGAAAGGAGGGCTTGGAACATCTAAGACCAAAGGCAATGCAGGTGTCACACGTAGGCTGCAGGCCTGGCCTCACCAGCCTGGTACCCACGTGCCATTTGATTGCCAGTCTTCAAGATCACTTGTCAAAAGACCCACTTTGGAACTGTGTGTCCTCCAGCCCTTCTTCTGCCCCTCCTGGGGTCGACTCACAGGGCTGAAGGTACCTGAAGGGAAGGACCACAGATACCCCCCTGTGCCAAAGGTGGCGGCTCGGCAGCTGAAGGAGCCAGCTGTGGAGGCTGCCTGTGGGCCTCCCACTTCTGCTTGTCCACTGGTATGAGGGTGGGCTGCCTGTTGGAGGGGGGCTGGCCAGCTGAGGACTTTGCCTGGATGTGGCACGTGAGTTGGCAAGGGTGAGTCTGCGTAGTGTCCTCATGGGCTCCCCACGTGAGCGCAGATGCCCCAAGGGTGCTCTTGTTGCCCCGAGAAGCCTCACCCCTTCTCTCCTGTCTGCCCCTCCTCCCCACCGCCCACTGTAGGTTTTTCATCATCAAAGAGAGCTTCCTTCTTTACTACTCTGAGAGCGAGAAAAAGAGCTTTGAAGCCAATAAATACTTCAACATCCATCCCAAGGTGAGGGGCCTCTCCCCAGGGCACAGCGCGGGAGGGCCCAGCGGGAGCAACAGGGGACGGTGTCCTCTGAGGGGAGGGTGCTCTCCGTTGTCTTGCCCTGGTCCCACAGCAAGTCTTTGTGGGGGGTGCACAAACCACCCTGGCCCCCTCCCAGGCTGTGTCCCTCTGGGAGAGTTCTGGTCTGGCTTCTAGCCTCGAGCCTTTAGCAACACCTGGATATTGGCTGAAGGCTCCCAGAGGCCTTCGGTGACCTGGGCTGGGTGGGGGGTGGGGGCCATTGTCCTGATTCTTTCTCAGGGTGTCATCCCTCTGGGCGGCTGCCTGGTGGAGGCCAAGGAAGAGCCCAGCATGCCCTATGCCATGAAAATCTCCCACCAGGATTTCCACGTGAGTAAGACTCTCTGCTTGGCCTGGGCTCCGCAGGGACAGAGCAGATTCCCTGGGACCCCAGGCTCCCCAGGGGCATCCCCTCCAGTGGGCTGGCCTGAGAAGAGTGTCAGTAACTCGGGGACATGGGTGAGAACGCAGAGCAGGCCTGCAGAGGTCGAGTGGTGGCGCTCGGGGTGGCTCCTCTCAGGCACGTCTGTGTCTTCTCTTCCTGGCAGGGGACCATCTTGCTGGCCGCCGAGTCGGAGTTTGAGCAGACCCAGTGGCTAGAGATGCTGCAGGAGTCTGGGAAGGTGTAAGTGCACCTGGGCAGGAAGCGAGGCAGTCTGAGGGTCTGGAAGGGGAAAGAGTGTGGGCTGAGCCAACTCTGACCTCCCTGCCTCTCGACTGGGATCCTGGTGGGCACAGAGACACCCTGGGGGAGGGCAGGGTGGGGAGCACAGGGCTGCGGGGAGCTGGTTTATGTGGGGAGTGGAGACAGACCAGATTTAGAGCATCTTTGGGGAGTCTTCTAAGTGAGATTCGAGCAAAGTGAGCTTTGCTTGTTTAGAGTCACAGGGAGCAGATGTGGACACCATTTGTCTCCCACTCTTGGGAGCAAATCCAGTGTCACTAGAAGTTGGCAGCCTCCTGACACCCATCCCACCTCCCCAGGCCCTAAGTGAATCGTAGCACAGACCAGTGGTTTGCAGATGAGAGCCCAGGTGCAGAAACCTCCAGCCCAGCACAGCCCATTTGCACACAGACCCCGTCTCGGCCTCTGCCTATTCGTGGTGGGCTGTGCTTTCAGTTCCACAGATAATTCTGACTGGTGCCCTGGGCCAGGCCTTGTGGCAGTGGTGGGCGTTCAGTGGTCTAGAAAGCAGCCCAGGAAGCAATCTCTTTCCTGCTCCCAAAGTGCTATTGGCCCAGCCTCCGGTGGCCCACTTTGCAGCCTGGGCCAGCCTCCGGGGACTGCAATGGATCGATGCTGGTGGCATGCCCAGAGTCACGGGGACCAGGGTGGGTGCGGCTGGAATTCTGGGTAGAAAGGATGGTGAGGATGCGCTATGCACATTCTCTTTCTCCTCCGGCCTTCTGTTTTAACAGTTGTGTGTGTCTTCCTCTTCTCTCCTGTTCCATCTGTCCTTCCTCCCCAGGACTTGGAAGAATGCCCAGCTGGGAGAAGCCATGATCAAAAGCCTGGAGGCCCAGGGGCTGCAGTTGGCCAAGGAGAAGCAGGAGTATTTAGGTTGGCTGAGGGATGGGCTGCAAACAGGCTCTCTGGTGATAGCATTTCAGGGCCAGGGGCTGCAGCCCAAGATTTGGTGCAGGACTGAGGGAGCATGTCTTGGGTAGGGGTTTAGCAGGCTCCGAGGAGCCGGAAACACCCCCAGAGCCCAGGGGGCTGTATGGCATAATACGAGTCCTCTGGGTCGGCATGACAGGAGGCAGGAGAGCCTAGTGGTTAGGATCCTGCGCTCTGGACGCAGCTTTGTCATTTATCCATCAGCTGTGTGGATCTTTAGGCAGCTCATCTTAAGCCTCAGTTTCCTCACCCTTAAACTGGAGACAAAACTAGCCCCCAACTTTTAGAGGTGATAGAAATGCCTAGAAACATTTATGTCAGGTGTGCAGCAAGGGCCCCACAAATGGAGAGGATGTTGCCCCCAGACCCCAGTTCTCACCCTCAACCCTCTTTGAGGCTCTAGGCCCATGTGCCCCTGATTGGCTAGTGGCTGTTGTTGTTCAGCTGTTAAGTTGGGTCTGACACTTTGAGGCCTCATGGACAGCAACATGCCATGGACAGCAGCGTGCCAGTCTTCCCTGTACTTGACTGTCTCCCAGAGTTTGCTCAAACTCACGTCCATTGAGTAGGTGATGCCATGCAACCATCTCATCCTCTGTTGCCCCCTTCTCTTCCTACCCTCAATTCTTCCCAGCATCAGGGTCTTTTCCAACGAGGTTAGCTGGTAGGCATGCTCTGTTTGAGAAAGAAGACAGTAAGCCTGGGAGGTTGGTCCTTTGCCTGGGACCCTCTCCCTTACTGCCTCCTTACATGTGGGGACCAGAGCATTGACTCCCCTTTGCCTGCTCTAGACACCCTCTGCCCCCAGGACCTGCCTTGCCTCACTAGCCAGACATCAGTGCAAAGGTTAACAGCACGTTGGGGTGCAGAGACCCACTTGAGCTTCCAAAATGAGCTGTCATTGTTTTGTGAACGTACAATGCAAGGTCATTGCCAGGAGAGGAGGGCAGCAGATCAGGCCAGCACAGAGTTTGCAGCCCCAGGAGCTGGCCCCTCCTGGCCCCTCAGTGGCTCCCCCGGCTGGCCCTGGGACCAACAGTACCAACCTCATCCTTGGAAGGAGCTGGGGGCAATGGAGGCGTGACCCCTCAGGCAGTGACCCCTCAGGACTGGATCTGCAGTGAGCATCTCGTGAGAGTGTGTATGCTTGCTTTGGCAGACAAACTGATGGAAGAGACCGAAGAACTCTGCCTTCAGAGGGAGCAGAGAGAGGTAGGGGCACACTGGGGCCAGTCCCCACCGCCTCCCGCTCTGTGGGCCTTTTCAGAGCCGCTGTGCACTGACCCATGTTCCTAGCATTAGGGAAGGGTGTAGGGGAGACGAGTTCCCAGACAACCTGCTGGGAAATCAGACAGGCAGAGCAGGGAAGCCACTGGGATGACAGTGCTTGGGACTTGCTGTCGCTTTTTGGCAAGAAGTATGTTTCTCGTTACCAATCCCCGGGGAGGAAAATAATAAAGAGCCATTCAGAAATTTTATAAGCTGTGTCAGGAGGCAACGAGCTTCTTGTCACCACTGATATTCACAGGAGGATGAGGTGGCCTTTTTCATCCAGAGGGACTTCTGGCCCCATAAAGGTGACTGGGTTAGAAGATATCAGAGGTTCCTTCATCCTCTAAATGTTAACAGACAAGTTTTAAGGAGGCCAAGCATTGGCCAGAGGCAGCCTGTGGGGTGAAGGAGACCCTTGCCTCGTATGAAGGCCAGGGCTGCTGAAGTCCACGCTATCTGGGATCTCCATGCAGCCCTGGGCCTTGCCTGTTTTGAGGGGTCATGAAGCGCTGGGTAGGGTAGTAGTCATCAGTGCTGACTTGAAGCCAGGCTGCCTGTGTCTGGATTGGACTTTCACTGCTTCTGACTGTGTGACCTTGGGCAAGTTACCCCGCCTCTCTGAACATTAATAGCCTTATGTGAAAAATGGGGATAATAATAGAACCCACCTTATCAGGTATGTTTTGAGGATTAAGTGAGATGTGATATGTAAAGTGCTTAGCACAGAGTACATGCTTAATGAACATATGTGTTTGTTAGTATTACAATTGTTACCTGTGAGTCCATCCTACAACTGAACTGCCTGAGCTCCAAGCCACAGAGTGGCATGCCCCGGCACACCCACAGAGGGAGGGCCTGATTTAGTCCATTTCTCTTTGCCTGGTTCCTGTTGCTTATCTCTCCCAGGCAAGTTCAGGGCTGGGCTCAGTGCCTGCTTCTCTGCCTTGATTCTCACAAACCTCTCACCCTTCCCAACCACCCTCCCTGGGCTTGGGAACAGACCTGACAGGCAAGAAGCATATCACGGGAAAAAAAAGAAGAAGCCCCACGGCACTGTTGCACACTGAATATTGCTGGGGCCTTTCAGAGTACCTGGCCTAGAATGGGCGCTCAATAATGCTGTGGAATGACTTAATATTTTTAATTCTTATAATTTTACATTGCATCTTGATTTTTAACCAGTAGGATGGTACCCCCATTTTTCTTCTTCCAAAATGTTATCAGATATTCTCACCCATTTTTTCTTCCAGCTGGACTTCAGTGTCATTTTGTCAATTACAAAAACCCAACCAACCAAACAAACAGAGAAGGCAATCTGCTGAGGATTTTTGTGAGGATCGCACGGATTTGAGGATTGGCGTGGTGACGGCATTGAGCCTTCTCCCCCCAGCCACATGTGGGCCCCCAGGATCAGGGTCTCAAATGGGTCCCTCCTGTATTAGAGTGTGGGCATTTTCTTTTGACCGTTCTGTACATTTTGAGAAGTGAGACGGGGTAGATTGTCAGCAACTTAAAGGCAGGTAATTTAGGAAGCCAGGGGATGGGATGGAGTGACAGATACAGCCACTGGCAGGGGGAGACAGACTTATCCATCAGAGAGGCTAAATCTGGGGCAGCAGTCAGCCCGAGGAAAATTTAGACACTCTATCTAGGTCTTTAGCCAGGAAATGAGGCCAGCAGAGACCCACTGCTCACAGGCCTCGCTTAAAGCCCTAGCACGCTGAAGCAGGGAGGCCCGCCAGCTGTGAATTTCCTGGGGTTTAGGTACAAAATGTGAGTGAGACTCACGTGAGTCCAGGTGGTGCCCCGGTGAAGGCTGCCCTGGGCTGGCAGGAGGGAGAGGAGTGCGTTCACGTTCACGTTTCCGGGGCAGCTGTGTGCTCTAGATGGAGACTATAGCTCACTGAGTCATGCTGTCCAGGGTTTCCTTTCTTTGCCTTGTTCATCTGTATTATGGATCCACCTGCCCCCTCTTCGCCTTCCCCGTCTGCATCCAGGTCACAGAGATGCTCTGGGAGTGCCTTGCTTGGGCCACTTAGAAAGGCATGTGGTACCCTGGCCCAGTGATAAGTTGAAGATTCTCTGATCTTTAAGAGATAGTTTGGTTTAAAAGGAGACGCAGGGTCTGGTACCAATCTATCACTGACTGTGACCGTGGGCACGTTTGCCTCTGTGTTGCTCCGGTAAGAGTGATGACTGTGCCTGGGTGGCTCCCAGGTTGCTGCGGGGCTCACTGAAACAGAGGGCAGGGGGTACTTTGTGGACCGGTAAGGCCCGGGCCAACTGGCGCTGTGTGATAGTGCAGCTCTGACATCCTCTGCATGGTAGAAAGGGCCAGGAACTCAAGGGGCGTGAGCTGAGAGTTCAAAGGGCACCGTCCTGGGCTCTTCTGCCCTGAAATCAGAAGATAATGCCTCTAGGACTGCCCCAGTGGTCCAGTAGTTAATGTTCTGTGCTTTCATTGCAAAGGGCGTGGGTTCAATCCCTGGTCCGTGAAGTTCTGCCTGCCGCGTGGTGCAGACAAAATCAAAAGAAAACAATGTTCTGCGTTTCTCCGGAAGACAATGCCCTTCCTTGGACACAGGTCCCTCAGGTGTCCCTGGCTCTGTTGGGCATGGTCCCATCACTCTCATCCCCAGGGGGAGGGCAGCTGGCCTGCCTTCCCTCTTCTGATTGAACTGTGAGAGCTCAATCTTGCACGTGGGCAGGCACACGGGAAATCAGAAATGCCCAGGACCCTTCAGGCAGGGTTCTTGCCTGTGGAGTGCGCCCAGTCAGAACTCAGACTCTTGGAGCTGGAAAGGACCTCTCCCTTTCAGGTGAGACTCTCAGGTGACCTCCCTGATGGGTGTTGATTGTGATTCTGCCACGGGCAGCTTTAGAGGTGAGCTTTGCATTACTGTTCCATTATTTGAAAGCTCTTCTTTCCATGAAACTGCTTTCTACCGACTTCTTTCCAACCTCATACTTTGGCAACTTAAATAAGTCCAACAGTCACTGACAGGTGCATGATGTGGTGGGCAAAGACTTCAGCTGCTGTGGGTCTCAGCTGACCGCAGCCTGTGGCAGGGGGGCCTCACTCGTGCCATCTTGGGCTGCATGAACAGGAGCATCTAGCTGCTCCAGGTTTCTAGACTGTGTGTACCACTCCAGTCAGCACTCTTAGGCTACACTTGGACATCGTTTAAGAATCATCTGGATGAAATGGAAGGTGGAGAAGAAGTGAGCATCCAGGAAGAAGATTCTCTTTCTTTTTGCTCTTTAATATAGACCTTTCCCCCATAATGGTAGAAATCATGCTCTTTGTAGAAAACGTGAAGAAGAAAACAAGTTTTACCTTTAACCCTACAACTCCACAGACAATTACTGTCAATTCAGCATTTTTCCTTTGTCTTTATTCCTGTAGATTATTCTTATATATATTTTAAACCTAATAGGGTCATGTTAGATACTCAGTTTTATGGGCTTTTTCATGATATCTTTCATTTTACCTTCATTAACACTATACCTTCGGCAATTTTCCATATCATTCAACATTTTTTGAAAGCATCAGTTTTAATGACCAAGCACTGATTCATCATATGTGATGTTCATTAATCTTCTACTTTGGACATTCAGGCTGGTTTCACTATTATAAATTATGCCGCAGTGAACATCTTTGTATATAAATCTTGGTCTTCTTTTCTAATTATTTCCCTAGGATAGATTCCTATAGGTGGAATTACTGACTCAAAGGGCGAGAACTTTTAGACCTTCTGATGCATATGGCAAACTGCTTTTTAAAAATATGTACCTATTGGCACTCCCACCAGCAGTGTATGGACATTTCCATGGGGTTTTAATAATTTACTTTCTCTCATTTTCACTTATAAAAAGATATCACAGAGTAATAGTAAGTAAAGGGAAATATTTGCAAGTTGGGGTATTGGAAAAATGGGGCTCTCCAGGCCAAGAGGCTGAGACCGTGGGAGGGTGTCCTCCAGTCAGGTCCTATTTGATCTGTTCTGAAGCAGCAAAAGCCAGGTGCCCATCAGAGCCAAGTGCCCTTGTGACTTCTCAGGTCTAAGCCCAGGGACGCTTCCAGCCTGTAACAACTCTGCCGCAGCAGGTAGAGGCCACCAGAGAGAGAGAGGAAATAACGAATCTGAGGCCACATCAAAGTTTATCATCATTCACAATACCATGTGTCAGCTACTGAGAATGTATGGAAATAGAGGCTTTCAAACTTTTTGAAGCTCTGAACTCTTCTTGGATTAAAAAGAGGGAGGTCTACAAGAATAAAATTTTAAATAAATTTATATTATGTCTGCATGTGGCTGTGTCTACTGCCATCACACACAACCCCAAAATATTAGTGGTATTGAACGGCAAAGGCCTGTTTCTCACTCAGCGGCTTGGCTCAACGGGGGGCTCTGCTCCACGCCTCCTCGCTTGGAGAAGCCCAGGCTCCTGGAAGCTCCACTGTTGGCGGCAGCACTGGCTGACGTGGCAGGGAAGGGAACACAGCGTGTCACGCCCTGTCTGTAAAAGGCGTCTGCCTGGAGGGACACACTTCTGTTCACGTTCCACTGGCCTCGGCCAGGCCCCTGGGGCCCCCCAACTTTCACAGGTGGACTGTGGCCATGCAGTGTTCCACGAAGACATCAGAGCCCTGTGAGCAGCCCCAGGGATGACCACTTATGGGCCACACCCAAAATGCCAGTAATAATTAGAAGGGGAAAAAATAGCAACGTTTTGGGTAAGAAGCTTAGGGGTGAAGGACATAGGGTTTGGAATCAGACTCTTCCCTTTCCTTGGATTTTATTCCTTCTCTGATTCTCCTCAAAGCCAAGGGCAATTTCCCCATATAGGCAGTGCCCCCACCCCCACCAACCTGCCTGTTGGGGTTTGCATTATCCTTGAGAACAAAACCTCTGTCTGGGTGAAAAATGAGGGCGTAATTCAGAACTAGAAGATAAGAGAGTATGTGCATCTAGAAATAATATCCTCCCACAGCATAAAATGTGGAGGAATGAAGCAATTGTCACAAAATGATTCCAACCACCCTTGGCTTGATGTGTACCCACCAATACTACCTGTTACTGAACCCTGGGGAGCACCTGCTTTCTGGGAAAATACTTGTGCTGGCCAGCAGACTTGAAGGAACTGGTCCGGTTCCCTGGGTCAGCTAGCCCTGGGCTTTCTGGCTCACCTGTTCCCTTGGGGGTGAGTCCAGGGGAAGCTGCCACCAAAGCTCATTGTTTCCTGGATGCCTTGAGAAAAAGTCTTTATTCCGTGACTTCGGGTTGAGAATGGCTTTTCTTAGTCACTTCTAACAAATGCCACTCCAGAGATCTTGAATGGAAATGTACACCCACACATTTCACTCTAGGGCTTGGGGGTCAGCCAACACACCTTAGGGTGTGAGTGACTGGAGCTGCCCAGCAGAGCACACATCTAAAATTATCACAGTATGTTGCAGAATGCTCAGATGCTCACTTGTGTCCAACTCTTTGCAACCCCATGGACTGTAGCCCACAAAGCTCCTCTGTCCATGGGATTTTCCAGGCAAGAATACTGGAATGGGTTGCCATTTTCTTCTCCAGGGGAGCTTCCCAACCCATGGATTGAACCCATGTCTCTTATATCTCCTGCATTAGCAGATTCTTTACCAAACATTCAGTCATAAGAGGCCTTCCCAGATGGCGCTGGTGGTAAAGAACCCACCTGCCAATACAGGAGGCTAAGAGACACCAGTTCAATCCCTGGGTGGGGAAGATTCCCTGGAGGAGGGTATGGCAACCCACTCCAGTACTCTTGCCTGGAGAATCCCAGGAACAGAGGAGCCTGGCGGGTTATAGAACGGTCTGACATAGGGTCACAGAGAGTCTGACATGACTGAAGCAACCTAGGATGCACGCACTCCAGTCATAAGAACTAATGTTGGGATAATTTCTAAACCCTGCCCTCAGCATGCTAAGTGTGTTTTTGTTTCGTTTTGTTTGTTTATTGTTAAATTTTTTTTTCTTGAAGCATAGTTGATTTACAATGTTGTTTTAGTGTTGGGTGTACAACAAAAGTGATTCAATTATATGTCTGTATATATATTCTTTTGTCAAGGGTGTTGTAAATGAGCCCAGCGCATCACAGATCTTGGTTTCACTGAGACTGTGTGTCACTGAGCGGGATCAGGACTCCTCGGGGCTTAATTCTAAGTCTGGTACAGATTGTGCTGGATCCCAGGGTGTCCTCTGGGTTAGAGCGGGGGTTCCTGACCCCATGGCCGCTTTGCTGTCGCTGACTCTTTTCTTCCTCTCTGATTCTCTCCAGGCTCTTGAGCGCCTGAACCAGGTGCTGGAGGCCGAGAAGCAGCAATTTGAGGAGGTGGTGCAGGAGCTGAGGGTGGAGCAGGAGCAGATCAAGAGGTGGCTGTGGTGCCCTGGTGGGGCGGGGGTAGGGAGAGGAGGGTGCGCCCAGGCTAGGACGTGTAGGACCCGTGTGTCCCGCCAGGCTGGTGAGGCCTCCCCCAGGAGATCCTCACTGGCCAGTGACTTAGTTTGGACCCGTCCTCCCAAAGCTCCAGGCCTTGGAGGGCCTAAAAAAGCCATAGACCCCACACCAAGGGGTCACTTCTGCCCTGGGGAGTGTGAGACATGGGCAGGTTGCAACCAGACATCCCCACCAGCAGCGAGCCCTTCCTGCTGGGTCACACCTCCCTTACCCCGGGGCGGACAGGACAGGCTGGTCTGGAGGTACCCCTGGCCAAGACCCGCCCCAACATTCCCTGTCTTTTCTGCGCAGTCTCTTCACATTGTGGCTAATGATGCCTGTCCCTTGGGATTTTTTTTTTTTTTGTCTGTGTATGGTTTGCAAACCCAATTGCACATTGTAATCATCTAAGAGGATTATTAGGGCTTCCCCCATGGCTCGGCAGGTAAAGAATCTGCCTGCAGTGCAGGAAACATAGGAGACACAGGTTCGATCCCTGGGTCAAGAAGATCCCCTGGAGGAGGACATGGCAACCCACTCCAGTATCCTTGCCTGAAAAAATCCCAAGGGCAGAGGAGCCTTGTGGACTAAGTCCATGGGGTCGCAAGGAGTCAGACACAGCTGAGCAACTAAACAGCACACACAAGAGGATTATTAATAGAATCTGCTGAAGGTAGAACCCAGAAATCTATATTTTAAAAACTTTTCCGGGTCATTCTGATGCAGTCGACCCATGAACTTGGAGACAACTTCTCTGGGTACTGTAGGTGGTTTTGGTTATAGTCACCATCATAACCACTACTGATTATCGGTGATAACCCAGAAGGATATTTTTCTTGTAACACCCTTATAAAAGAAAGTCACTGGACATGTATTTTGGGGCAGAAGAAGCTCAGAGAAACTCACCAGCTAATAGCCAGCTAATTCTGGAAGTAATACTTCCATAATTCTGCCAGATCCTGGAATGGAAGATAAGTCTCCTCCCTTGAGGATCTGGTTGGGAAAACCAGACTCACACCCAGGAAATATCAACAATACTTCCCATAGTGTACAAACAGGTGCTCAGAGGCGTAGCACAGACTCCCTGTGTTATAGGAATTAAGATATATGTGTGATCCCTGTGGGCTTCAACAGGTTAGATTGAGCTGGGCCTTGAGGGGTGGTAGGAGTTTGAAAACTGGGCAGAAAGGAAAAACATCTCAAGCAAGGGGAAGGGGACCCAGGCTTATTAAAATAGCAGCAAGGAGTTTGTCACCCCAGAGAAGGGCCTCAGCCACGTCCCATGTCAAGGTGAGTAGGTTCTAGCAAGAGCTGTCCTGGGAAGACAGGGAGTGAGGCTTTTGTTTCTCCAGCTCTCCTCTCTGCCCTTGGAGTGGCCTTGGATTTACTCTGACAGATTCCTGTGTATCTGGACCAGGTGACTTCAGCCTCACTTGGCCAGGATCCCCTTCATTCAGCCCAGGGCCCCTACAGCTGCTGGCAGGACCCAGCCATGTGAGGAGCTGGCCTTCAGAGAGCCCTCTGAGCCATACAGAGAGGTGTGGTGGAAGCTGCAACAGAGCTAGGAGGGGTGGGCACTGCCATACCCTGCCTTCTGTCCCCACAGGGAGCTTGAGCTCACTGCAAGATGCCTCAAGGGTGTGGAGCAAGAGAAAAAGGAGCTGCGACACTTCACAGAGTCCTTACAGAAGACGCTGGAGGTGAGGGGCCCCTGGCAGGCTGGTTGCCTGGAAGGAGGCGGGCTGGTTGGTTGGGCCACACGATGCAGTTTTTTTCCAACAGTGTTTCTCTAGAGGGTTATCTGCAAGGAAAACAGAGCCTGAAGGGGCGCTGATCTAAAGGGTCTCATCTCTGTGGACCATTGGGAACTCCAGCCAACACATGAGGCCCAAAGCAGGACCCAGAAGGGCAAATCCAAGTTTGCCTTTATGGTGACTATGGCCTTAAGAAATCCACCATCTTCAGGGCTTATATTTTTACACCAGATGGAGGACTGATTAGGGAGGGGGGCAGGGTGACCCACTGCTTCCTTCCTGTGACTCATTCCCTTAGCTGCTCCGGGGTGACATTGAGCAGGAGGGAAAATCCATTTGATTCCCCAGAAATTGTGAGGGAGGAGGAGTTGGCATGTGCCAAGGAAAGAGTGCAAACACTTTAGCATGGCCAAGTGCCTGCTCCGGCCCCAGCCTCTGCTCCCCTCCTGTCCCCTGTCCCCTGCTGCCCCTCTCAGCACCATGATATCCCAACCCCAGCTTCAGACCACTGAGCACATGTGCCCCCAGGAAGCCATGTCTTTCATCCTCCCCATCCTTGCCCACACTGTTCCTTCTGCCCAGACTGAGCTCCGCCCTCTTCTCTGCCTGGAGGTTGCTCTCATCCTTCTAAGACTCAGTCTGAGTATCACCTAAGTCAAGCCTCCCTGACTGTTCTAGGAGAGGGATTTGCTCTGAGCTCTGGGCCCACAGCACTTAGTCCATCTCTGAATGCACCTAACAGGTGAGGTTGTGTTTTCCAAAGGTGGGCATCACTAGACTGCGTCTTAAGGTCCCTCCAAGTCCAGTGCCTCGAGTGAGCCTGGGATGTTGTGGGGGATCGTGATGGTTACAAAATTCGAGACTTGTAGACTGCAAGGTTTCTATTTTCCCTTGACTGATGGGGCTTCGTCAGTGGCGTCTTTCATTTGTTTATCTTTCCCTGTCCCACATCACAGGAGGTGGTTCTTATGGGTAGTTTCAACTCCAGAATTTCTGAGTAGTACAAGATCCCAGTCTGATAAGTGGGAAGAATGTCTAAGTCTGCTCTTGGGCTGGTTCCTGTTAGGTGTTTTTCACATGAGCCCAACACACTCCCTCACTTGTCCCTGGAGGAACAAGCACCCAGAACCTCGTGGCGCCCTTGGGCCTTGGGTCCCCATTGTAGTAGGTGTCGCGTCCCCTGGAAGCCATGCTGGGCTTTCCCCTGACTCCCTCGATGGAGGAGTAGCCTTGCCTCAGTGGGAGGAGGGAGATCCTAGTTGACCTTTTACCTCAAGGGATGAATAGACATTTTAAGTGTCCCTCAGAGGATTAAGTAAGGAGGGCCTCACTGGCCAGAACTGAAAGGCAGGTGAAGGCAGAGAATCTGACTTAGGCTGCTTCACTTCCTTTCCTCCCTCATGTCAGGAGCTCTCCATAGAGAAGAAGAAAACCCTGGAGATGCTGGAGGAGAATGAGAACCAGCTGCAGACGCCAGCCGATCAGAGCGAGCAGCCGCCTCCCAGCGGGGGTCTCCATAGCAACCTGAGGCAGATCGAGGAGAAGATGCAACAGCTCTTGGAGGAGAAGCTCCTGGCGGAGAAGCGGTGAGGGAGCCCAGAAGCCCTGGGCCCACGGGCAGCTTTCCTTGAATGGGACACCTGGGCCCTTGGGTTCCGGTTGGCCTTGATCTGATGGATCACTCACTTCCTTTTGCCTAGGTCTCAGGTTCCCCACCAGGCAAGTGGGAAGCAATCCTTCACTATCCTAAGCTAACTTGAAATGGTGTGAGTCATTAGGGCCGTCTAATAGACAGGCTGGACAGGTCCTCCCAGCTGCTTTTTACTGATGAGGAGTCTGAGGCTTGGAGGACCTTCCTGAGCTCACAGAACTAGCAAGACCTGGACCCAGGACTCCTTGCACTGACCGCATCACTCCCATTACCATTGGGGCGGGGGGACAGGACCCAGCCCAGCTCTGGGGCTCACCAAGCAGGGTCTCTGGGTTTCTCTAGCCAGCTCCCTGCACAGGAGCCACCCTCTTACCGGATGCCCCATTGGCAAGTGGGGCCCTGAGTGAGCGCCTCTCCCCGGGTGGGCAGGATGAAGGAGAATGAGGAGCGCTCCAGGGCCCTGGAGGAGGAGCGGGAGTTCTACTCCAGCCAGTCCCAGGCGCTGCAAAACTCGCTGCAGGAGCTGACAGTGGAGAAGCAGCAGGCTGAACGCGAGCTCAAGGTGCTGGGTCACTGGGAGCGTTTGGTGCTCGGGGTGGGGGGGCCCTCCTCACGTCCCTGCCCTCATCAGGCAACTTCCTGAATTATCCCTGCCAATCTGACCAGCTAGGCGTGGGCAGTGCAGCCACCCTGAGACGAAGCCTGCCTGCGTTGTGCGGCATCGTTACAGACACCTGCCCAGTGCAGGGGCCGAGTGCAGGCCATCGGGTGGAGGGCATAAGACACCAAGCAGAACGCGATAGCTGCCATCCAAGTCCGGAGGCAAGAAAGCCCACTTGAGCCAGGGGTGATCAGAGAAGGTTCCCAGGGGACTGGCAGCTGCCCCCCCGCCACACACACACACCAGGACCCACTTCCCTCTCCTCGCCTCTGCCCTTAGGCTGAGGTGAAGGTCCGCATGGACCTGGAGAGGCGTCTGCGGGAGGCAGAAGGGGCCTTGCGAAGCCTGGAGCAAGGGCTCAACTCCAAGGTGCGGAACAAGGAGAAGGAGGAGAGGATGCGGGCTGACGTGAGCCACCTGAAGAGTAAGCCCTGCCCTCGGTACCAGCCCAGCCCCAGAGCTCTGCACGGCCGTCCAGGCCAGTGCGGATGGAGTTTCTGCTCCAGATGCCCTGCCTTTGGGCATGCTCTCGGCATGGCTGCCTTTGGCTCTTGGATCTGGGGCGGGGGTAGCAAAGCCTGTGTTTCTTCCCCCTTCAGCAGGTGACTCTGATCTTCCAAAGGATGGGGTTGGGGTATTTCCCTCTGGAGCCCACCAGGATCCTGGGAAGGGGAGGGCGGCCGGGAGGGGAGGTTGCAGTGGAACTGTGGCCGCAGGGTTCTTTGAAGAGTGTATCCGGAATGCGGAACTGGAGGCCAAGATGCCGGTCATCATGAAGAACTCGGTGTACATCCACAAGGCGGCCACTCGCCGCATCAAGAGCTGCCGCTTCCACCGGCGCCGGTCCAGCACCTCCTGGAACGACGGTGGGTGTGGCAGCCCCCGGGCACCAGTGGGCGGGATGCTCACGGGCTGTCAGTGACAATGGGCAAGAAGAAGGCAGGGTGGGGAGGCTGACCCAGCCCTGAAGTCAGCCAATGTGGCCTGAGCCCTTGTGGCCCCAGCCTTGGGCTTCCCCCAGGGTCACGGGAGCCCATGGACCAGCATGGGGAGGATGGGGAGCAGGGGGGTGGGGTGGGGCGGGGCTGGGGGTTGGGGACAGGGCTGTGTCCCAGTGGCAGGAAGGCTGTTCACGGCCAGGCCCCTGGGGCCACCATCTCCCCAGTGAAGCCGTCCCAGTCCTTCATGACCTCCCAGCTGGAAGCCAACAACATGGAGGAGCTGAAGGAGGTGGCCAAGCGGCTCAGCAGGGACCAGCGCTTCCGAGAGTCCATCTACCACATCATGGCCACGCAGCCTGGAGCCCCCTCTGCACTTCCCCGGGGGGGAAAGTGATGGGCACCCCTCCCCTGGCCCTCCAAGGCCTTCCTCACTGGGGGCAGAGGGGTGGCAGGGGGAGGCCTAACTCCCCCCGCTTCCTCTCTGCCAGAGCTCCACCTGGGGGCCAGCCTCACCCTCAGAGGACAGGGGTGCCACCCCGTCCCCCCACCCCAGATCCTACCCTTGTGTCCAGGCCAGGCCTGTGCAGGCTCAAGCTGGGTGCCGCCTGGTAAAGTGAAGGAGGGGCTGATGGCGTGGAGAGACTTCTCTGACTAGGGGAGTGGGGTGGGCAGGGCCCATGGCCCCCTGTAAAGCGCCCTCTACCCTTCTCTGACTCTGCCACCCTCCTTGACCCTGGCTTTCCCAGGGTTTCCCAGCCCTCCTTTGGCTTTTGACACCCTCTGTCAAGGCCCCTTCTGTCGACCACACTGTGGGGGAGAGAAGAAAGAGGCCCGGCGCCCTTCTGGGCTGGTAGCCCGCCAGTCTCCACGGGCCCCTCTCCTGGGGGCCCTGGCTGTGGGGCTGCTCACTCACTCCCTTCTCAGGTGAGCTCCCCCACCTGCAGCCTCAGCACCCTCGAGGAAGACTTGACTCCCCCCGACCCCCAAATCCCTTGCATATGTGTCCTGAGGGCCCTGGGCCGGAGCTGCAGCCACAGCCGTGCTGAAGTCTACCCCAGAGGACAGGTAGCAAGTCAGGGAGTCGAGGCAGGTGGCCAGGATCCTGCAACATCCACTCCCGGTCAGGCGGGCAGGCGGCTCCCTCGGCCAGCCGCCGAGGCCCAGCTGGTCAGCGGGGTCCCGGAGCTCTCCCTCTCAGCTGCCCCCACTCGGATCACCTTGCCTCCTTCTCCCTGCAGAAGCTTTACCCCATGCAACTGCCACCGCGAGCCCTGGAAGATGGGGGCTTGGGCCTGTAAGAAGGCTTGCAGCTGTTGGTTGGCCCAGTGTCATCAGGGGTGAAGCTGGAACATCCGTCTGCAGCTTTTGTGGGAGACACTGCCCTCCAGGGGGCACTGAGAACTGCGTGTCCCTCATTCATGGACAGACCGTCTGCCTGGCATCCTCTCCGACGGGGCCTTCTGTCCCAAACTGCCTGAGTCTGTTAGCCTCTCCCCAAAAGGAGTCCCCATGGGTCAGGGTGCTCAGGGATGCTGGTGGTATTGAAGGTGCTGATCCGCCGCTGCTCAGAAAATGGAGCCGAGTCAGAGAGGTGGACAAATGGCTGCAGGGCAGGGGCCTGCGGCCTGCTCTGTGGGAAAAGGAACGTTATTGACTCAAAACACGGGCGTGTCTACTGCTAGCCCAGTCCAGGCCAGGAGTGCTGCCCTGCTCAGCTGTCAGGGCTGCCGGAGAAACAAACCTTAATGGCCCCTTCTCCGTGGTAGGCGGGCTTCAGCCAGTCTCTTCCAAGCCTAGGTGGGAGCAGGGATGCAAGAGTTTCCATGTAAAATCTTTAAACATGTAGGAACCTGCGTAAACCTGGAACCCATCGGTCTGTCATGTATGCGAGATGGACTTTGAAATGAGGACGGTTTATCAACCGAGATTACTATTTTATTCTTTGTTTTTAAAGAATCAAGTTAATAATGGTTTGCTCTTGGAGAGAGATTTTTCAAATGCACTTCCCCGCCTGGGCAAACCATTAACCAGAGAGGAAAGTGCTTTTTCGTGCATATTCACCAACCTCTAATTTTTTTCCTCCTAGCTCACTCTGTACTTTCCATGCCTCAGGCAAGTTTGGGTTATCTTCAAACAACTGATCAATCCACACGTATTTATTTGTTAAAAACTTACTTTGTACCTAGCACTGTACATAGAAAGAGGGTAACATCTCTATGTGAAAATATGTAGGGGTGAACATTACTGGAAATATATTGATCTGATTTTTTTTACAAAAACGAAACCCTATTTCGTTGGTCGATTAAAAGCGTTTCCTGCAGTGTCACTCGCATTGTGGTAATTGCTAAAGAGATGTTGCCCCCTGCAGGCTGAATGTGGAATTACGGAACTGCCTGCTTGTGGTCATTTAAACGCACGTGTCCGACATGACACCCCACTCCAGTACTCTTGCCTGGAAAATCCCATGGACGGAGGAGCCTGGTAGGCTGCAGTCCATGGAGTCGCTACAAGTCGGACACAACTGAGCGACTTCACTTTCATGCATTGGAGGAAGAAATGGCAACCCACTCCAGTGTTCTTGCCTGGAGAATCCCAGGGACGTCAGAGCCTGGTGGGCTGCCGTCCATGGGGTCGCACAGAGAAGGGCACGACTGAAGCGACTTAGCAGTAGCAGCAGCAGTCCTACTTAGGAGGAAGGTTGCACCTCCAGGGAGTGGCTTCTTAATAAATAACAAAAATCTTTTTTCCCTTCATGAGGTTCTGGTCGTCGCTATGTAACAAGGACTGTCAGCCGGATTTTCTTTTCTTTTTTTCTTAACTTTTATTTTTTGTAACACCGAAAACATTTTGTATTGGGGTATAGCTGATTAACAGGCTTCCCTGGTAGCTACCCACTCCAGTATTCATGGGCTTCCCTGATGGCTCAGAAGATAAAGAATCTACCTGCAAGGTGGGAGACCTGGGTTCGATCCCTGGGTTAGGAAGATTCCCCTGGAGGAGGGCATGGCAACCCACTCCAGTAGTCTTGCCTGGAGAATCCCCATGGACAGAAGAACTTGGCGGGCTGCAGTCTGTGGGGTCTCAGAGAGTCGGGCACAACTGAGTGATGAAGCACAGCACATAGCTGATTAGCAATGCGGCGGTAGTTTCAGGTGGACAGCGAAGGACTCAGCCATACATATACATGTATCCAAAACCCCGCTCCCATCCAGGCTGTCAACCAGGTTTTCTTCTGACTTGAGCACGGACAGAAGGAACAGAGATGACTGCTCCCGTGGGAACAGCCTCAGGCAGGTGAAGGGTACCTAGTTTGATAATTAACTCATGTTGGTGTCCCTACTGGAAACAGACCCTTTTACCTGCTCTGGTGAGGAGAGGTTTATGGTTTTGTTTTGCGTCATGTAAGGGAAGGTGAGAAATGGTGATAACTGGATTCTCCTCCTATTTGATTTATTCCCTCACTAGGGATGGATGAGCTATCATCATACCCCTTTTTGAAATGTAATTTTATTTATTTGTGTAGTTTTGACTGTGCTGGGTCTTCGTTGCTGCGAGCACTTTCTCTAGTTGCTGAGAGCAAGGGTTCCTAGTTGCGGTGCACAGATTTCTCATTTCAGTGGCTTCTCTTGTTGTGGAGCGTGGGTTCTAGGGTGCATGGGCTTCAGTTATCGCAGCATGTGGGCTCAATAGTTGTGATTCTTGGGCTCTAGATCACAGACCCAATAGTAGTGGCACATGGGCCTGTTCCGTGCTATGTGGGATCCTCCCGAATCAGGGATCAAACCCATGTCTCCTGTACTGGCAAGCAGACTCCCCCCACCGAGCTACCAGGGAAGCCCCATTGTAGTGCTTCATGTGCTGTTTCCCAGTGTATTTATTAATGACCCCCTTTTTGCTGTTGTGGGCTTCCCTGACAGCTCAGTTAGTAAAGAATCCGCCTGCAGTGCAGGAGACCCCAGTTCAATTCCTGGGTCGGGAAGATTTGCTGGAGAAGGCATAGGCTACCTACTCTAGTATTCTCGGACTTCCTTTGTGGTTTAGCTGGTAAAGAATCCGCCTGCAATGTGGGAGACCTGGGTTCGATCCCTGGGTTGGGAAGATCCCCTGGAGAAGGGAAAGGCTACCCGCTCCAATATTCTGGCCTGGAGAATTCCATGGACTGTATAGTCCAAGGGGTCACAAACAGTCGGACACGACTGAGCGACTTTCACTTTCACTTTTGCTGTTACACGTGTTCCAGTTTGGGCAGTGATGCCATGGTCATCCTAGACTTTCGTGCTTTTCCCTAGGAAGATGTTAACAGGTGAGGCAAGAGATCTCTAAAACACCTGGGCTCTGACCCAGCCTCTGGGAAGTACCCCCTGCCCGAATCACTGACAGCTCCTGGAGCCCCCGTGGTCCAGCCCTGGCCTTTGCGCAGCCCTGACTCACTGCAGCTTCCCTGCCTGATCATCAAGTGTCACCCAGAGATAAAACCATAGGACACATAGAATGCTGGACTGCACCGAAATGTGGGTGGCAGTTGTAGGTAGAATTCACCACAAGGGGATGGAGTTTATTAAGACCTCCTACCCCCAGGATTTGGGGGCTTGGAGTGCTTCCTGAACTTCGCCTGAACTTCTTTCACCCAGCAGGATGGAGAGGGAAGCTCCTTTCTGGGTCAGAGCAGTTGGTAGTGATGAGTGGAAGGAAGCCCAGGTCTAGGGAAGGGAAGGGGAGATGAGATAGGCAGAAAGTCAGGACAGCCAAACCTGCAGTGTTATACCACACCCATCCACACCCAGGTGGACGTTTGAAGAACCAATTTCTCCTAGTTGCTTTGGATGTCTGGGAGTGGGCCTGTTTCCAAGTGGTAAGAATGAACAGATACCACTGTCTCTGAATGGATGTCATTCTTGGGCCCATACATCCTATCTTGCCCAACCCAGCATGATCTGGGCAGCCTGTGGGTGCTCAGGTACCATCCAAGTGAGCCCACAGTGAATTGTGATGGTGAAACAGAAACTTGCTCAGGCCCAGGGTGTGTCAGATTTGGTCTAATTGGAAGATAGTTAAGAAAATGTGCCAGCAAATTTGGAAAACTCAGCAGTGGCCACAGGACTGGAAAAGGTCAGTTTTCATTCCAGTCCCAAAGAAAGGCAATGCCAAAGAATGCTCAAACTACCACACAATTGCACTCATCTCACATGCTGGTAAAGTAATGCTCAAAATTCTCCAAGCCAGGCTTCAGCAATACGTGAACCGTGAACTCCCTGATGTTCAAGCTGGTTTTAGAAAAGGCAGAGGAACCAGAGATCAAATTGCCAACATCCTCTGGATCATGGAAAAAGCAAGAGAGTTCCAGAAAAACATCTATTTCTGCTTGATTGACTATGCCAAAGCCTTTGACTGTGTGGATCACAATCAACTGTGGAAAATTCTGAAACAGATGGGAATACCAGACCACCTGACCTGCCTCTTGAGAAATCTGTATGCAGGTCAGGAAGCAAGAGTTAGAACTGGACATGGAACAACAGACTGGTTCCAAACAGGAAAAGGAGTACGTCAAGGCTGTATATTGTCACCCTGCTTATTTAACTTCTATGCAGAGTACATCATGAGAAACGCTGGACTGGAAGAAACACAAGTTGGAATCAAGATTCCCAGGAGAAATATCAATAACCTCAGATATGCAGACGACACCACCCTTATGGCAGAAAGTGAAGAGGAGCTAAAAAGCCTCTTAATGAAAGTGAAAGAGGAGAGTGAAAAAGTTGGCTTAAGGCTCAACATTCAGAAAACGAAGATCATGGCATCCGGTCCCATCACTTCATGGGAAATAGATGGGGAAACAGTGGAAACAGTGTCAGACTTTATTTTTGGGGGCTCCAAAATCACTGCAGATGGTGACTGCAGCCATGAAATTAAAAGACGCTTACTCCTTGGAAGAAAAGTTATGACCAACCTAGATAGTATATTCAAAAGCAGAGACATTACTTTGCTGACTAAGGTCCATCTAGTCAAGGCTATGGTTTTTCCTGTGGTCATGTATGGATGTGAGAGTTGGACTGTGAAGAAGGCTGAGCACCGAAGAATTGATGCTTTTGACCTGTGGTGTTGGAGAAGACTCTTGAGAGTCCCTTGGACTGCAAGGAGATCCAACCAGTCCATTCTGAAGGAGATCAACCCTGGGATTTCTTTGGAAGGAATGATGCTAAAGCTGAAGCTGCAGTACTTTGGCCACCTCATGAGAAGAGTTGACTCATTGGAAAAGACTCTGATGCTGGGAGAGATTGGGGGGAGGAGGAGAAGGGGATGACCGAGGATGCGATGGCTGGATGGCATCACGGACTCGATGGACATGAGTCTGAGTGAACTCCGGGAGATGGTGATGAACAGGGAGGCCTGGCGTGCTGCGATTCATGGGGTCACAAAGAGTCTGACACGACTGAGCGACTGAACTGAACTGAACTGATGTATACATATAGTTACTTTGGAGAAGGGAATGGCTGCCTACTCCAGTATTCTTGCCTGGAAAATCCCCTGGACAGACGAGCCTGGTGGGCTACAGTCCATGGGGGTCGCAAAGAATCAGACGCAACTGAGAAACTAACACTTCATTTCATAGCTGATTCACTTTGCTGTACAGCAGAAGCTAACACAACATTGTAAAGCAACGGTACTCCAATTAAAACAAAAATTTAATACCACTAAACAAAGGAGCTCTCAGCAGTCCCTGGAGACCTTTGTGCTTCTGCATTAAGCCAGGACAAAGCTTCTCAGACCCCTGGGATGCAGCAAAGGCTCTCCAAGCTCAGAAATCCTATGGCTTTAACTTTGGGGGGAAAGATGCTGAGTTCTCCCACCCTACCCCCGGGAACAGAGGTGAAGCGTGTCCTTTGCAAGGCTTTGGGAGAGGATACAGTGGTATCCTTTTGTTCTTGCCACTTGGAAACAGGTCCACTCCCAGACATCCAAAGCAACTAGGAGAAATTGGTTCTTCAAACGTCCACCTGGGTGTGGATGGGTGTGGTATAACACACTGCAGGTTTGGCTGTCCTGACTTTCTGCCTATCTCATCTCCCCTTCCCTTCCCTAGACCTGGGCTTCCTTCCACTCATCACTACCAACTGCTCTGACCCAGAAAGGAGCTTCCCTCTCCATCCTGCTGGGTGAAAGAAGTTCAGGCGAAGTTCAGGAAGCACTCCAAGCCCCCAAATCCTGGGGGTAGGAGGTCTTAATAAACTCCATCCCCTTGTGGTGAATTCTACCTACAACTGCCACCCACATTTCAGTGCAGTCCAGCATTCTGACACTTGATGATCAGGCAGGGAAGTTGCAGTGAATCCGGGCTGCCCAAAGGCCAGGGCTGGACCACAGGGGCTCCAGGAGCTGTCCGGCAGTTGCAGAGCCAGCTCCATCCATTTGGGGCTCACACTCTCTGCCTTGCTTGCCTTGGAGGATCTGATACCTGCCTCTGGACCGAGAGCCCTATTATAAACAGACAACCTGCTCTGTTAGCCTGGCAATAATTAGGACCGATGGGCCTTGGTGTGACACACAAGGAGAACGTTTCCTCTCACAGAGCACAGCCCTCGTCACAAGTGCTGGGGAAGGAACCTGTCTAGCACTCTGTCTGCTGCTATGCAGGGCGTGGGAGCAGAGTAGGGCTGGGGGATGTTGTCTCCCTGCTTACTGGCTCTGGAGCTTTCGATGTCACTATTTGAAATGTTTTTTGCATTTATGTATCTTTATTAGATAGGAGATAAAACTCAAATCTCATGAGGCTGCTCAGAGCCCTTGGAGTTTTTTTCTGTGTTAAAAGTAGGTACTAAAACAACAACAAAACTAAGATCATGGCTTCCAGTCCCATCACTTCATACCAAACAGAAGGGGAAAAAGTGGAAGCAGTGACAGACTTCATTTTCTTGGGCTCCAAAATCACTGCAGAGGGAGACGGCAGCCATGAAATTGAAGGACACTTGCTCCTTGGAAGAAAAGCTATGACCAACCCAGACAGCATATTGAAAAACAGAGACATCACTTTGCCAACAAATGTCCATATGATCAAAGCTATGGTTTTCCCAAAAGTCATGTACAGATAGATGTGAGAGCTGGACCATTAAGAAAGCTGAGCACCAAAGAATAGATACTTTTAAATTGTGCTGGAGATGACTCGTGAGTCCCTTGGACTGTAGGAGATCAAACTAGTCAATCCTAAAGGAAATCAGTTCTGAATATTGATTGGAAGGACTGATGCTAAAGCTGGAGCTCCAATACTTTGGCCTCCTGATGTGAGGAACTGATTCATTGGAAAAGACCCTGATGCTGGGAAAGATTGAAGGCAGCAGGAGAAGGGGGCGGCAGAGGATGAGACGGTTAGATAGCATCACCTACTCAACGGACATGAATTTGAGCAAACTCTGGGAGATAGTGGAGTACGGAAGAGCCTGGCATGCTGCAGTCCATGGGGTTGCCAGGAGTCAGACATGACTTAGTGACTGAACAACAACGTTAAAAACATTTCTTTGGCCTAGGCCAGGTCTCAGCTGTGGCATGCGGGACGTCTTTGATCTTTGTTGCGGTGTGTAGGATCTTTAATTGCAGCATGTGGCCTCTTAGTCGAGGCATGTGGCATCTGGCTCCCTGACCAGGGGTCAGACCCAGGCCCCCTGCATTGGGAGCTCGGATTCTTATCCACTGGACCACCAGGCAGTCCCTTGCTGTTTGAAAGTCTGTGATCTGAGAACTTGCAGCCTTGACATCAACGGAGACGTGGCTGCCACCGAAGGCCTGACCGAGGAGATGCAGTCAGTCCTCAGGGAGAACATTTCAGCTCAGGATGAACTTGGAACCACACTGGTATCAGAAGGGATGAGAAGAGGAAGGATAACTGATTGATAAATCACCCCAAAGGAGAAGGTCACCACGGCCAACTGCAGTCCCTTGGAAGGCTGTCCTGGGAAGGGAGAAATGTCAGTCCTCATGTTCACCCTGCAGTCTGAGACCATCTATCAGCATCACTTCTTCCCATCTTCATTCAACAAATATTTATTGTGATTCTAGTGCATAAAGCCAAGCACCTACCATGCACTTATTATCCCTATCACTCACTGGTTTTTTTATTGTGGTAAAATATACAGAACATAAAAGTTACCATTTTAACCATTTCTAAGTGTATAGGTCAATAGTATATAGTGTATTGTTCAACAGTGTATATTCACATTGTTGTACAACCTGTCTTCAGAACTCTTTATCTTGGAGAACTGAAACTCCACATCCGTCCTGTTTTGTGGGGGCCACAAGACATGCAGGATCTTAATTCCCCGACCAGGGCTTAAAACCATGCCCCCAGCCATGGCGGTGTGATACCTCAATCACTGGACACCAGGGAAGTCCTTTATACCCACTAAACAACTCTCCATTTCCCCTCCCCACCAGCTTCTGGCAACCACCATTCTATCAACACTTTCTGACTCTATGAATTTGATGACTATAGTTACCTCATGTAACTTGAATCATACAATATTTGTCTTTTTTGTGATGGCTTATTCCAGTTAGTATAATGTCCTCAAGATCCATCCATGCTGTAGCATGTGTAGGAATTTTCTTCCTCCTTAAGGGCTTCCCTGATATTTCAGTTGGTAAAGAATCTGCCTGCAATGCAGGTGACCCTGGTTCAATTCCTGGATTGGGAAAATCCCCTGGAGAAAGGGATGGCAACCCACTTCAGTATCCTGGCCTGGAGAATTCCGTGGACTTTACAGTCTTTGGAGTTGCAAAGTGTCAAACACGACTGAGTGACTTTCACTTTCACTTAAGGCTGAATAATATCTTATCCTACTTTTAAAAAGAAAAACTAAACGGAGAGGTATCTTATTTTTTCTGATAGATTGCTGGCTGGCGGTAAGGGCCCTGCCTGTCTTGAAGGATGAGAGTCATATCTAAGAGGAAATTGTATGCCTGCTGCTGCTGCTGCTAAGTCGCTTCAGTCGTGTCGACTCTGTGCAACCCCAGAGACAGCAGCCCATGCTTCCCTTTCTCCAGGTTTCTCCTCCGGGCGGCCTTATGTTGAGGGATGCCTTGGTGTTCGCTTCCTCTGTATCCCCAGCAGGTGGCAGCATGCTCTGAGCAGGGCTGCAAAACCAGTGGGAAAGTGAACCAAGGCTCTCTGAGAAAAGGGAGGGCTTTGTATTATTGCTGAGATTCTGCATTATTGCTGAGTCTCCCAGTGGTTCTCCCCTTTAAGATATGAAACAAAAGTCTCTGCTTCAGCCATCATCTTTCAGCTCTGTTTTGTACCATCCACCTACGCACTGATTTCTTGCTTGTTCTCACAATATCCCTCTCCTTGATTACAGAACATTGAACCTCAGGGTCACACAACTTCTTTTTTTTTTTTTTAAGGTTTGGGGAAAAAAAAGGTTTGTTCGTTTATTTATTTATTTTTGGCTGCACTGGGTCTTTGTTGCTGTGCGTGGGTTTTCTCTAGTTGTGGTGAGCAGGGGCTATCTCATAGTTGCGGTTCTAGGGCTTCTCATTGTGGGGGCTTCTTTTCTTGCAGAGGACAGGTTCCAGGCACGTGGGCTTCAGTAGCTGAGGCTCTCGGGCTTAGTTGCCTCGAAGCATGTGGGATCTTCTGGGAGCAGGGATTGAACCTGTGTCCCCTGAATTGCCAGGCAGATACTTAACCATTGGACCACCAGGAGTCCCACAAAGCTTCTAAGTGGAGTTTCAGGTAGTGGAGTTCATGGCTAATGTCGTTTCTAGCATATGTAAATATTAGTATGTAGTTTTAGTATGTAAAATATTGTATAAATATGTAAATTGTTACATGTAAATTATTTTTAGTGAGTTTCCTCCCTCCTTTCTTTCCTTCAACAAGTATGAGGAGCTCTTCTATGTTCCATTTGCATTCCAATTGAATGCAGAGTTCCAAAGAACAGCAAGGAGAGATAAGAATCCTCAGCGATCAATGCAAAGAAATAGAGGAAAACAATAGAATGAGAAAGACTAAAAATCTCTTCCAGAAAATTAGAGATACCAAGGGAACATTTCATGCAAAGATGGGCACAAAATAAGGACAGAAATGGTATGGACCTAACAGAAGCAGAAGATATTAAGAAGAGGTAGCAAGAATACACAGAACTATAAAAAAAGATCTTCACGACCCGGATAATCACGATGGTGTGATCACTCATTTAGAGCCGGACTTCTTGGAATATGAAGTCAAGTGGGCCTTGGAAAGCATCTCTATGAACAAAGCTAGTTCAGGTGATGGAATTCCAGTTGAGCTGTTTCAAATCCTGAAAGATGATGCTGTGAAAGTGCTGCACTCAATATGCCAGCAAATTTGGAAAACTCAGCAGTGGCCACAGGACTGGAAAAGGTCAGTTTTCATTGCAATCCCAAAGAAAGGCAATGCCAAAGAATGCTCAAACTACTGCACAATTGCACTCATCTCACATGCTAGTAAAGTAATGCTCAAAATTCTCCAAGCCAGGCTTCAGCAATACATGAACCATGAACTCCCTGATGTTCAAGCTGGTTTTAGAAAAGGCAGAGGAACCAGAGATCAAATTGCCAACATCTACTGGATCACCGAAAAAGCAAGAGAGTTCTAGAAAAACATCTATTTCTGCTTGATTGACTATGCCAAAGCCTTTGACTGTGTGGATCACAATCAACTGTGGAAAATTCTGAAAGAGATGGGAATACCAGACCACCTAACCTGCCTCTTGAGAAATCTGTATGCAGGTCCGGAAGCAACAGTTAGAACTGAACATGGAACAACAGACTGGTTCCAAATAGGAAAAGGAGTACGTCAAGGCTGTATATTGTCACCCTGCTTATTTAACTTCTATGCAGAGTACATCATGAGAAATGCTGGGCTGGATGAAACACAACTTGGAATCAAGATTGCCGGGAGAAATATCAATAATCTCAAATATGCAGATGACACCACCCTTATGGCAGAAAGTGAAGAGGAGCTAAAAAGCCTCTTGATGAAAGTGAAAGATGAGAGTGAAAAAGTTGGCTTAAAGCTCAACATTCAGAAAACAAAGATCATGGCATCCGGTCCCATCACCTCATGGGAAATAGATGGGGAAACAGTGGAAACAGTGTCAGACTTTATTTTGGGGGGCTCCAAAATCACTGCAGATGGTGACTGCAGCCATGAAATTAAAAGACGCTTACTCCTTGGAAGAAAAGTTATGACCAACCTAGATAGTATATTCAAAAGCAGAGACATTACTTTGCTGACTAAGGTCCATCTAGTCAAGGCTATGGTTTTTCCTGTGGTCATGTATGGATGTGAGAGTTGGACTGTGAAGAAGGCTGAGCACCGAAGAATTGATGCTTTTGACCTGTGGTGTTGGAGAAGACTCTTGAGAGTCCCTTGGACTGCAAGGAGATCCAACCAGTCCATTCTGAAGGAGATCAACCCTGGGATTTCTTTGGAAGGAATGATGCTAAAGCTGAAGCTGCAGTACTTTGGCCACCTCATGAGAAGAGTTGACTCATTGGAAAAGACTCTGATGCTGGGAGAGATTGGGGGCAGGAGGAGAAGGGGATGACCGAGGATGAGATGGCTGGATGGCATCACGGACTTGATGGACGTGAGTCTGAGTGAACTCCGGGAGTTGGTGATGAACAGGGAGGCCTGGTGTGCTGCGATTCATGGGGTCGCAAAGAGTTGGACACGACTGAGCGATTGAACTGAACTGAACTTGCTTTACAGTACTGTATTGGTTTTGCCATACATTGACATGAATCCGCCACGAGTGTACACGAGATCCCAATCCTGAACCCCCATCCCACCTCCCACCCCATATCATCTCTCTGGATCATCCCTGTGCACCAGCTCCAAGCCTCCTGTATCCTGTATCGAACCTAGACTGGCAATTCGTTTCTTACATGATATTATACATGTTACAATGCCATTCTCCCAAATCATCCCATCTCCCCAAATCAACCGTCTCCTTCTCCCACAGAGTCCAAAAGTCCGTTCTATACATCTGTGTCTCTTTTGCTGTCTCACATACAGGGTTATCATTACCATCTTTCTAAATTCCATATATATGTGTTAGTATACTGTATTGGTGTTTTTCTTTCTGGCTTACTTCATTCTGTATAATAGGTTCCAGTTTCATCCACCTCATTAGAACTGATTCAAATGTATTCTTTTTAATGGCTGAGTAATACTCCATTGTGTATATGTACCACAGCTTTCTCATCCATTCATCTGCTGATGGACATCTAGGTTGTTTCCATGTCCTGGCTAGTATAAACAGTGCTGTGATGAACATTGGGGTACACGTGTCTCTTTCAATTCTGTTTTCCTTGGTGTGTATGCCCAGCAATGGGATTGCTGGGTCATAAGGCAGTTCTATTTGCAATTTTTTAAGGAATCTCCACACTGTTCTCCATAGTGGCTGTACTAGTTTGCATTCCCACCAACAGTGTAAGAGGGTTCCCTTTTCTCCATACCCTCTCCAGCATTTATTGCTTGTAGACTTTTGGATCGCAGCCATTCTGACTGGTGTGAAATGGTACCTCATTGTGGTTTTGATTTGCATTTCTCTGATAATGAGTGATGTTGAGCATCTTTTCATGAGTTTGTTAGCCATCTATATGTCTTCTCTGGAGAAATGTCTATTTAGTTCTTTAGCCCATTTTTTGATTGGGTTGTTTATTTTTCTGGAATTGAGCTGCATAAGTTGCTTGTATATTTTTGAGATTAGTTGTTTGTCAGTTGCTTCATTTACTATTATTTTCTCCCTTTTAGAAGGCTGTCTTTTCACCTTGCTTATAGTTTCCTTTGTTGTGCAGAAGCTTTTAATTTTAATTAGATCCCATTTGTTTATTTTTACTTTTATTTCCAGTATTCTGGGAGGTGGGTCATAGAGGATCCTGCTGTGATTTATGTTGGAGAGTGTTTTGCCTATGTTCTCCTCTAGGAGTTTTATAGTTTCTGGTCTTATGCTTAGATCTTTAATCCATTTTGGGTTTATTTTTGTGTATGGTGTTAGAAAGTGATCTAGTTTCATTCTTTTACAAGTGGTTGACCAGTTTTCCCAGCACCACTTGTTAAAGAGATTGTCTTTAATCCATTGTATATTCTTGCCTCCTTTGTTGAACAAAATAGAAAGCCCAGAGATAAATCCACACACCTATGGACACCCTATCTTTGACAAAGGAGGCAAGAATATACAATGGATTAAAGTATTGATGCTTTTGAACTGTGGTGTTGGAGAAGACTCTTGAGAGTCCCTTGGACTGCAAGGAGATCCAACCAGTCCATTCTGAAGGAGATCAGCCCTGGGATTTCTTTGGAAGGAATGATGCTAAAGCTGAAACTCCAGTACTTTGGCCCCCTGATACGAAGAACTGTCATTGGAAAAGACCCCGATGCTGGGAGGGATTGGGGGCAGGACGAGAAAGGGACGACAGAGGACTAGATGGTTGGATGGCATCACCGATTCAATGGAAATAAGTTTGAGTATGCTCCGGGAGTTGGTGATGGACAGGTAGGCCTGGTGTGCTGCAGTCCATGGTGTCTTAAAGAGTCAGACACGACTGAGCAACTGAAGTGTACTTCTATGTTCAGGGCCTCAAGAGTCTCCACGAAGATATTTGCTATCATAGGTTCTTGAGTGATTGACTCAGCTGCTTGGTAACTGACAGTCTCCCTAGAATCCTTCCTTTCTCAAAATCTGGCTTGTCCAGGGTAGCAGGCCCTGAGGGTCAGAGCTTTTCATCCTGAGGGCTTGGCAGAGCAATCATGCCTTTTCTTGCTGCCTCCAACCATTTCCAGTCTGGCAGTCTCCTGACCTTCACCTTCCTTTGCCCTCCCTTCCCCGCCCCTGCTCACCCCCAGCTCAGTGTCCTCTGCAACAGAAGTATGCTCTCCGGAAGGAGGCTGCTGATGGGAAGGTCCTGGGCTGAATCTAGAGGCCTGGGTGTTCCTGTAAAGCCAGTGATTAACACTGAGAGAGGGGCAAGCCAGCCGATCTCCCCTTGATTAAATGAGGGTGTGGAATTTGTTGTTCAGTTGCTCAGTCATGTTCGACTTTTCGACATCATGGACTGCAGCCCACCAGGCTTCCCTGTCCTTCACAACCTCTCAGAGTTTGGTCAAACTCATGTCCTTGAGCGGATGATGCCATACAACCATCTCATCCTCTGTCGTCCGCTTCTCCTCCTGCTTTCACTCTTTCCCAGCATCAGGGTCTTTTCTAGTGCGTCAGCTCTCTGCATCAGGTGGCCAAAGCATTGGCGCTTCAGCTTCAGCATCAGTCCTTCCAGTGAATATTCAGGGTGTTTTCCTTTAGGATTGACTGGTTTGATCTCAGTTGTAGACCTATGCAAATTAAGACACAGAGAGGGAGGGGATGTCTTCAGATGAGACAAGTAGAGGTGGATGGGTGGTGACTGGGAAGAATTCACTTGAAAAGAGGGAGGGGCCATCGGGACACTTCTGGTTGCTTGGACAGAACACACTGGCTTCAGAGGCTGGGAAGGACTCTGAGTCAGAGGATGAGTCACAGGATCCAGGGCTTAGGGCCTAGAGCTGAGGACTCTTGTCACTCTCTTGAGAGGGATGTTCGCTCTCTTCTCTGCTTATGTATTTGCTTCTATTGGTGTGTTGACCTCGCTCTCTCACTGCAAACATCTGGGAGAAGGCCTGGCCACTCCCAGCCCCAGCCTGGCACCCTAGAGGAAGGAGGGTTCCTTTCTTGACATTCCCTGTATTCATCCCAAGGAATGAATCAGTCCCACAGCTTAGGTCATATGCCCACCACTTGGTTCAATCACTGCTGTGGGTGGGGAGAATTGGATCTGTAATTGGTTAGGCAATGCTGCTGCTGCTGCTAAGTCACTTCAGTCGTGTCTGACCCCAGAGACGGCAGCCCACCAGGCTCCCCCGTCACTGGGATTCTCCAGGCAAGAACACTGGAGTGGGTTGCCATTTCCTTCTCCAATGCATGAAAGTGAAAAGTGAAAGTGAAGTCGTTCAGTCGTGTCTGACTCTTCGTGACCCCATGGACTGCAGCTTACCAGGCTCCTCCGCCCATTGGATTTTCCAGGCAAGAGTACTGGAGAGGGGTGCCATTGCCTTCTCTGGTCAGGAAATGCAATATATTATTTATTATATGATATATATGATATTTATTATATAATCATATTATATATTTGTATATTATATATTCTATGTTATATATATTATGTATTATATTATATATTATATTAAATATAACAATTTAGGAGGCGAGTGGAAACAATAAGTGCAGGGGACAGCGGCAGAAGAGTGTGTGCGGAGTGGGTTGTGGGTCTGTGTGTGTGTGTTGGGGAGCGTGTGGGTATGTGTGTGAACTACAGCCAGCTGGGACTGTTGCACCATGCGACAAGCATTTTTGATGAGTTGATGAGCAGCGGTAACAGCAGGACCACGTCTCTCTGGCTCCCGAAGCCCGGGGTCAGCAGTGGTTGTCATGGCAACAGCCTGATGGGAATGTCTTAAGGAAAAGACTAAGGCTGGAATGTTTTGAATGGTATTTGCCTATAGATGAGCACCTCTCTTGCTAAGAGCCAAAGAAAGACTGATCCCAGCTATTTGGGTTGTCTCACTCTGAGTGGGGGAGGGCGGGATGGGGTTTGGGTTTCCCTCCGAGGCTGCAGGGGACAGGTGGCCCTAGTTCTGCCTGTTACAGGCTAACAAAGACGTGTGTTCTGCACTCTGAGAGTTCACAAGATGCAAATATGCTGTGATGAGGTGCCTGCGGCTGGTGAAATGTCCTCCCATGTGGACTCCGTGCTTCCAGCCATCCTCCTCCAGCTGCTGCCCACGTAGTCTTTCTAGCAAGCAAATCCCATCAGGCTGCTTCTCTGCTTAGGTCCTGTGGTGGCTGCTGATTCTTGATAGAATAAAGCTCAAGTTCCTGAACTTGACATTCCTTGTCCTCGTGATCTTGCCTTCTCTGGACTCTCTGCTTCACTGGCCCTCTCCTCCACTCACACTCCATGCAAATCTGTATTCCTGGATGGCCTCATGCCTCAGTACCTTTGCATGTGCTGTGTGCTTGGACTATCTTCCTGCTTCCACTGGAGAACATTAGCACCTTCTTTAAACAAGGTGGGTAATGGCTCCTCCCAGCTGCACGACTCTCAGTCTAGGAGAGTACCAGCCAAGAGGCTGAGCTTGAGCCTTTTGAGCCACACTTGTCCCTCTGGGTGCACGAGGCCATAGCCAGGCCTGCCCAGCCCATCTGGCAACCCCTGGCCAGGTGGGACAGCTTCCCCTTTAGAGACAAGCAGACTCAAGATAAATGAAAAAACTCTCTGCTTAGGTTTTTTGCACCTTCAGAAAGGGGCCTCATCCCTTCACCTGACAGAGACTTGATGAACATCCCTTATGTACTAGACACTGTTCTAGACACTTGGATACACTGGTAAACAAAACAGACAAAAACCCTTGCCCTCAAGGAGCTTGTGTTCTAGCAGGGAAGACAGACAGTAAACAATAAATATAAGAAAAAAGATAAATAATTTATTAAAAGGCACTGAGGGCTATGGTGAATAGGACAAGTTGAGCAAGGTAAGGGAGTCTGGGTGTCCCAGGAAGGGAGGGTGGGAAGGTTGGAATAGTAATAAAGACACAGGATCAGTCTGCTGCTGCTGCTAAGTTGCTTCAGTCGTGTCCGACTCTGTGCGACCCCACAGATGGCAGCCCAGGCTCCCCTGTCCCTGGGATTCTCCAGGCAAGAACACGGGAGTGAGTTGCCATTTCCTTCTCCAATGCATGAAAGTGAAAAGTGAAAGTGAAGTCATTCAGTCGTGTCTGACTCTTCGCGACCCCATGGACTGCAGCCTACAAGGCTCCTCGGCCCATTGGATTTTCCAGGCAAGAGTACTGGAGCGGGGTGCCATTGCCTTCTCCGGATCAGTCTGCTAAGGCTGCCATAACAAAATGCCCCAGACCTGGCGTCTTCAACCACAGAAATCTACTTCCCACTGCTCTGGAGCCTGGGAAGTCCAAGATGAAGTTGCAGTCAAAGTAGGTTTCATTCTGAGGTCCCTTCTCTCTCCTTGTTGGTGGTTGCCATCTCCCCGTGTGCTCACATGACCTCTTCTTTGTGTGTGTGAGGAAAGAGAGCTCCAGAATCTCTTCCTATTTTTATTTTTTTGGACATTGTTGTTCATGTTTAATTTTTATTTTTTCTATTTATTATCTGCCATGGGGCATGTGGGCTCTTAGTTCCCTGACAGGAGATTGAACCCATGTCCCTTGCATTGGAAGCATGGAGTCTTAACCACTGGACCAACAGGCAAGTCCCTCTTCCTCTTTTTAAAAGGATGCCAGCTCTATTGGAGTAAGGTCCCACCCTCCTCATATCACTTAATCTTTATTACCTCCTTATAAGCTACTGAAGCTGAAACTCCAATACTTTGGCCACCTGATGCAAAGAGCCAACTCATTGGAAAAGGCCCTGAGGCTAGGAAAGACTGAAAGCAAAAGAAGGCAGCAGAGGATGAGATGGTTGGATAGCACCACTGACTCAATGGACATGAATTTGAGCAAACTCCAGGAGATAGTGTAGGACAGGGAAGCTTGGTGTGCTGCAGTTCATGGGGTCAAAAATAGCTGGACATAACTTAGCAATGAACAACAACAAAGCTTCATTTCCAAATATTGTCACATTGAGTGTTCAGGCTTCAACATATGAACTCAGAGGGAGGGTGGGAACACGATTCAGTCCAAAATGAGCCTTGCTCTAAAGTCTAAGGGAAGGGGAAGACTGGTGCTTGACTATAAAAAAATAATTGTAAGTTAATCAGTCACAGTGAATTATTTTCCTTTCAACTTCTGTTTTTTGTGTGTGTCTGTTTAAACTATACTGAGGAAGTCTATTTAGACTGGAGAAATAAGGTTGTCTCGGCGCTCTTAATTATTTTCATCTTGATGGTAAAGTAAAAAGATACTATTGGCTTGTAGATGATATGTGTAAGGAAGCTTTGGCTTATGTGAAGAGGGACCTTGGTGTCTTAGTACTTGGATTTTATGAATCTTTGGTGGATTTTCCTTACCACTATAAAGGAATCATTCAGTTTGTACTGACATAAGTTACATGGTGCTCTTTCATGGCAAAGGATTTAATAAATGAAGAAACATCCTTAAACACTAAAGCAAAATCAAAGAAGACAAAGGTGAAATATAATCTTCAGAAACATTAATAAACCTTAATTGAAATTAAAAAAAAAAATGAGCCTTGCTGAGAAAGCAAAATTTGAGGATGGGATTGTAGGAGGTGAGGGAATTGGAATATCTGGGGGGAAGGAGGGCATTCCAGGCAATAGAATGGCTGCAGCAGAGAGCCTGGGGCGGGGGGGGGAGGGGGGGGGAGGAATGTGCCCACAGGTTAGAAGAAAGGAAAGGAGGCCAGGGTGGCTGGGGTGGGTAAGCAGGACACAGTAGTAGGAGATGAGGTTAAAGGTGTGATGGGACCAGATCATGCAGGGTCTTGCGGACCATGTGAGGCTTTTCCTAGGCGAGAGATGGGAGCTGATTCTGAGAAGGTCCTGTGAAGCTCCTGAACACAAAGACTTTCTGTAGCCCCATTTCTTTAAGTACAGGAAATAGCCTCCATTCAGCCTCCATGACCTTTCCTGAGTTCCAATGGGCCGATTCAAGAAGTTGTTAATTGGTAAAGAGAGCCCAGGGAGAAACAAACTTGTCAAGAGTAGCCTTGCGGCAAGGTTCTGGTTCACCATTAATGGATACATACAACAATAACTTTGAGATATTTTGCAGATGCTGAAACCCCCTCCAGGTGGAAGAAGTAAATGATTAATGATGGTACACTGCCCACAAGCATGTAGACCCCAGACCAACTGGACCTGAAGGTGATGATGCTGACTGCTACTTAACTCACCAGCAACCCATCAGAAAACATGTCCACAAGCTGATCACACCCTCTTTGAACAATCACTATCAAATTTCTCATTACCTTTTCCAAACTGGGACACACGTGTGGCTTTAAGTACACTAGCCCCCCTGTGGCCCCCTTTGACTGACAAAGCAATAAAGCCATCCTTTTCTACTTCACCCAAACTGTCTCTGGGATTTGATTCAGCTCTAGTATACAGAGAAGCTGAGTTTTTGGCATTAGAACCACCTGAGATGTTGAGCTGAGGGACGGCAAGATAGGACTTTAAGGGACCACCTGGTACTATATTGGGATTTGGCCATGTAGTAACAGGAACGCCTGTTGGGAAGTGCTTACAGAAATCCAGATAAGGAATGACGGTGACTTGGACCAGGGTGATGAGAAGGGAGGCAGTGAGAAGTGGTCAGATTCCGTACCTATTTGGGAGAGAAAATCCACAGGATTCCCTAACAAATTGGATATGGAGTGGGAGAGGAAAAGGAGTCAAGATGACTCCCAGATTTTGGGTTGGGCGGTGAGAAGAATGCAGGCACCATTAGTTAAGATGGGGAAGGCTGCAGGTGGAGGAGGTTTAGGGGAAAGGATTAGGTGTTTCGGTGTTGGATACCTTGAGTGTGAGGTGTCATGTATCCGAGTGGATGTATCAGGAAGGTAATTGGATCTATAACACTGGTATTGGGAGAGAGTTTGAGATGTAGACATAAATTCAGGAGTTATCCCATCCTGATGGTATTTAAAACCATGAAACTAGGGGAAGATCATCAAGAAGTGAGTGAAGATCAGGACAAAGCTCAGAGCCTGGAGCACCCCAACAAGAGGAGGAGCCTGCCAGAAAGACTAAGAGCATATGCTCTTAGTGATATGCTCAGAACCAGCATTGCAGGGGAGGACGAAGGAGAGACAGAAAACTGGAGACCACTTCCCGTAGGTCCCCTGGGACAGGTTTCTGATACCACCATGGTTAACCTCCGTACGAGGTCCCACCCCAGCTTATTTGCTAAGGTTGTTATGCCTCGGCCAAGAGTTTTTCAGTGCTTCCAAATCTCTGACCTTTAAATTGAAAAGTATAAAAATCTGAGATGAGAGCCCAGAGTTTGTATTCTGATCATCCTCTGGTTTCCAGTCTCCAGGAGCAGAGGTTCCCCCACCGCCGTGCCCCGATTTGCTCCACTCCAGGAGGGGCGATGCCTGCCGCTCCCCCTCCCTGTGAGTCCCCTTGGCAGCCTCCCGCACCCCCATTCCCTGGCTTCCCTCCAGGTGACCCTTCTCACCTGCTCAGGCCAGAGGAGCGGCAGTCAGCCTTCCCAGCTGAGGGCAGTGCACACCGGCCCAGGAGTGTGGCTCCACCCAGATCCCCAGGAAAACAGCCCTCGGGAGAACAGTCTCACTCTTCCCCATGACTCAGCGCTGGGGATGCTCACGACTCATTTTTCTCACACGCAGCAGAGACAAAGCCTTGGAGGCGTCACATGATAATTAATAGTGAGAAAACTCCCAGAGATGCCCCACTTGCCCTCTCCGCAGCTCGGGAAAGAGACCATTAGGTCCTCTGATGCTGATTAGTCACTCAGTTGTGCCCGACTCTTTGTGACCTCAAGGACTGTAGCCCACTAGACTCCTCGGTCCATGGAATGAAACTGGAAAAAAGTTGCTCTCTGCATAGACTGTAGAGGTAGAACCCAGGAGAGGCCAGAATGAGTCCCCTTTTCGAAGGCTGGAAAGGAGCCAAAGGAGAGGGATTTTTCTTTATCTTGGGTCATCCTCCCCAACCCTTTCCTCTCCCTTCGCAGCACCGTGTGGTCCAGCCAGGGGCACCGGACACCCTCCTCCCGTTTCTCTCGGCTCCCTGCAGAGGGTCCTTATCTTTCCTTCTACAGCTGAATGGATCTTTCTGCATTCAGTGAGATGCTATGTGTCACCTTCAGATCCACTCTGAGAATTCAAACACAGGGAAAAAAAATCACTCTTCCACTCTTTGAATTTTGTGCTAATTATTTCTGAAATTCTGCCTCTCCCCACCCCCCGGAGTCCACCCACGAACAGGCTGGCGATATCAGCACAGAGCCTGGCACTCCCAATGCTTGTGAAATTGATTTCACTGCCAAGTGAGAAGGTCCACTTGAAGAGGTGACCCGCAAACAGTGACTCACAACAGCGTGGGAGTGGAGGGGAACCTGCTTCTGGGAGGGTAGGGTGTCAGCACGTGGACTGGGTGTCGCAGAGCTTGAAAATACATCCAGTATTCTAATATAATTTAAAATAATGATCACCATCCAGCATTTCTGGACTTCAGACTATGGATAGTAGTAAAGTGTGCTGGAGTCTTTTTGGACGATGAGTTTTAAAATGTCAAGAATCAGAGCCTAAGAGATTGTTTGCTGGAAACTTCCTTGGCAGTGGGGATGAAGTCTCCCCTGAAGGACAGAGTTGGTCCTTGGGACAGTGACCACAGTGCGACCAGTCGCAGAAGGAACTGCTGCTCCCTGGGGCTGGCAGCCTGGACATGTGGGGCAGTTCTTAGGGGTTTGGCTCACTGTGAGTCTTATTAGGGAAGCCCATGTCCAATGTGTGCACAACACCAGATAAATTGCATCTAACTTATTTTCTTAGTAGAAAAACATGGAGGACAGAAAAAAGAGAGGCAATAGACTGTCAGGAGAGTGAGGGTTCCCAAGATGCTCAGATAGAAAGAGACTGTGGATAAGAAGGGTCCAAGATGCAGTGGCCAAGCAAGCGTGATGGAGTAATAGGTGATGGCCTGTGAGGCTGACCAATACCCACTGGCTTCACTGTTCTTACGAGGAAATCCTCTGGGCTCTCCCTAGGTCCCTTGAGTGGATGTGGGCTCTGTGCAAATGAGGGGGGTGCTTTTCCATTGTAAAGAATGCATGCTTCTCTGGACCAGGGGGCTGGCTGATGTGAACCTCTTTCCCATGGTGGATTAACTTCTGAAAGAGTTTTGGAACTGCTGAGTCAAGGACCAGACTGGGAGTCCTGACAACTCCATCATGGGGTGGAGGATGCCAGGAGTCTGACTCGAGGGAGGCCGTGGGACTCAGATTCTAGAACAAGCACGCTAACTGCAGACAACCATCTATCTGCAGCAAAGAACCAGCACCAGGCAGTCTACCATCTCAGGGTGGTTCCTCACGGTATTGCCGGAGTATGTTCTGTCCCTGACAAGCGTTTAGGTAACCGCCAGGCTGGGACTGTATTTCACACACAGTGCGCCCCTCCAGGGAAGCTGCGGCAGCCAGAATGGGCTTGTTGTCCATCTGCACTCCAGGGAGAGCTTCCTGAAGGGGGGACTGGTGGCTCCGCAATGATGGCCAGTATTGTGAGGCTCCTTGCTGTTGACAGCATGCCTTCACCTCCACTGCCTCGGCCCCTGAAGAAACAGGGTGGTACTTTTCCAGCTTCGGTTTTAAAGTTGAAGAAACAGAGATGAGAGAGTGCCAGCTTCAAGAGAAGCTTGAAATCCCACTCTGCCCAGCCCTGCCCATCCTCCCCTCCAATCCCCAGGAATAGGATGTTACCAGGGGTGATCAAGGGCCTGGGGAAGGAGGCAGCACTCTGGGCCTGCAAGATGGGGAGGGTGCCTCCTCGCGCTCTTCTCCACACCTGGGACTCTTCTCCCTTGGTGACCCTGAGGAATGTGGGTTGGACATGCTCTGTCTGGGTCTTGGACAGAAATTCTTGCACACTTTTCCTTGAATGCTTTTCCTGGGACTCACCTTTCCTTACTATGTGACTGTTAAGTAGTTTCAGGATTCAGAAGGGAAAAATAAGCTCCTTCAGTGAGCCCTCAGCCTACAATAGGGAGTCTCTTACATAGGGCAGCCTGGTCCACTTGGACAAACGAGTTTCAGTACTCAAGAGTCTGCATTTGTTTGCCGTGGGATAGGATAGGATTTAAAAAACAAAAAATTCTATGCACCTCATTTACTTAGAGTGAGAGGTGAACAGTAAAAAGTACATTTACGTAAAAAGCAAAAGAATGCCAAGATAGTAAGCTGAGATCCCACCCATGGTGGAAGTGGTAGGGTCTCTGGCCAGATACTGTCATCCTCATCCGGATAAAGTCACCCTGCTCAAACCACACATCAGTGACCCGCCCAAGGTCCCACTGCCATGATAAGTAGAACCGGGGCTGAAACTCAGCCAGGTCTCAATCTTTCCTTGTATCTCTTCTAGTCTTGAGACAAAGCTAAGACAAAACGGGAGGATGGGGGATGGCCCCGCAGCCTTGGGCATTCCAGGAGGAGCTCTGCACGCTTGGGGTCAAGGTTGGTTCCACAGTGAACAAGCTCCACTCAGTTGTTACTCTCCTGCAGCTGCCCTGGGAGGCGTGTTGGCTTGGCACCACATCCTGACCACTACTCTTCCCTCAGTGCCTGTTCCCTAGCATGAGCTGAAGCCCTTGGGATCTTCTGAGACCGCTTGAAGGAGGAAATTTGTTCTATGTCTAACTTTCCTCCCGCCTTGTTTCCCCGCTCCGCGTCCTCCTTCCTTTTATCTTCCCACTCTCCCTCCTTCCTCCCATGCATTCACTCAAATCCAAGTAGATGCATGCCTGCAGCATCGTAGCTACTGTCTCCTGTAGGTTCAGAAGCTTCAGAAACGGAATACTTCCCCTGAGTCGAGAGCCATGCTGAATTATTCATAGGTCAAATCTGTTGCAAATTTCAAAGTGCTCTTTTTTCAAGGTCGTGGTTATGAGGCTGCGGGTGAAAGGATTAATGAATATGCCTAACATTCAAGGCGGTCAGACACGCCCTCAGAAATCAGGTAGTGCAGCCTCTCTGTCTCATAAGGCCCCTGGACAAGCATACTGAAGAGAATGCCCTGTGTGGTGATTCGTAAAACCGTGGCCTTGGGCGGATAGAACTCTGGACTCCCTGAACTCTTCAATCGGTGGACTGATGGATTAAACACACCAGAAGATAGCTGGGACTCACCCAACCTCTACATCTGTCTAGGATCCATCTCCCTCAGCTGGGACCATTCAGGAGGGGATCAGGGTACCCAGGGTTTTCTGACAGAGGCACTGGTTGAGGGCAGTGAGCCCCCCAGCCCTGAAAGTGTTTGAGTTGGTAATGATGAACAACCATCAGGCATGCTGTGAGAGGGGTTCCTGCTTTGGGTAGTGTTGGACTAACTGCCTGTGGATGATTATTCAGAATTATCCTGTTGATCGGTTTGGGGGAAATGATCGTCCTTGTAACTGAGTGTCTTGAGATTCTAGAATGCAGTTACTAGGAATAATTTGATCTCAAAGCAGACTCTGATCATTGATTCTCAGACTCAGAAATGGTGGGCTTTATCTGATGTTCTTTCTTGGATTTACCTGCCAACTGTTGCCAATACCCTCTCTGCCTCCTATTCTTCATTCTTTCCTCGCAGTGCCTCCACCATTGGGCACCATTCTGCCAGAGACTCCCGGAATCTCCTATAGCCTCCCTGACCTTCTAGGTGGCTTTACGTAGAGGAACTGTAGCCTTGTGGAGAGGCAAACAGGTCTGCAGCTGGGTGGACCTAGATCAATATCTTGGCTTAACCTTTATAGCTGTGTGACTTTGGGGAAATTACCTAACCTCTCTGACCTTCACTTTATGTTTCTGTAAAATTAGAATGGTAACACTTTTTATTTATATATGGAACCGTGAGGTTTGAATGAAATAATACAGTTAATGTATTTAGTCTAGTGTATGGTATGTTCTTTCCCAAATCCGTTGTGCCCTTTTGCCTCCTGCCCTCGACTATGGTACATGCATGGACCATTCTGTCCCCACTGTGACAGAGACTTCTAATTGTTCACTAGTGTCCATTCCCCGCTTCTTCCCTCTTAGTTTTAGCTTGAGACATGGCAGCTTAGCCAGAGTCTATATTCTCCAGCCCCTCTTGCAGCCCAGAGTGACCATATGACTAAGTTATGGCCCGTGAGAAGGAAGCAAAAGTAAGGTAAGCAGCTCCTACAAGAGGAAATTGTCTTTTGTATTCTCTCTTTTCTGAAATGTGAAAACCGTGCTGGTGAGTTGGCTTTGATTATACACGTGAGGGAAATGCCCTAGAAGATGGCAGAATAAGCTAGAAGGAAGCTGGGTCCTGGAGTGTCTACCCAGCCTGGACCATCTGCCTGCCTATGGAATATCATGCAAGAGAAAAGCCTCCCCTCAGCCTTCTGCTCATCCCTCAGGCGTCAGCTTAGATCTCAGTTCTCTAGGAAGCTGTTTCTGCTGCTCCCAGGACCAGCTTTCACCCATGTCCTCACTGAAGCACACATCACAGAGTCTTACAAAGATCAACTGGCTTATTTGAAACCCTCACCACCCTGGCAGTGCTTTAAGGCAGGGACGGCAATCTCACCCGCTCTCTGTTCTCACGATCTGAAATACAGGAGGCACTTAGTGAGCGTTGATTAGATCAGTGGTAGGGCCACGTACTTGCAGACTGCCTTAGTTCTTTTCTGAAGGGATCGTAAACACTCCCACTGCTTAATCCCAAACAAAAGCTGAAGAACCAATCTCCATTCCTCTCTTCCTCCAAACATACTCAGGGCTTTCTTCCACAGTCCAGTAGGCCAGTCCAGGCTCGGGAGAGTAGCACTGTCCCAGGCGTTTGTTGACTATGGCCAGAGGCAATCCAGTACTGGACCCAGTCCATGGGAGTACATTTCCACAAGAGTCCTGTTATCAGGAGAGCTCCACCCCAATGTGAGACCTGGGAGTGTTTTGATTCCCTGGTGGTTCAGATGGTAAAGAACTTACCTGTAATAAAGGAGACCTGAAGTTCAATCCCTGGGTTGGGAAGATCTCCTGGAGAAGGGAATGGTTACCCACTCTAGTATTCTTGCCTAGAGAATTCCATGGATAGATGAGCCTGGTGAGCTACAGTCCATGGGGTCATAAAGAATAGGACACGACTGAGCAACTAACAGTAACCAACCAACCCTCACTAGATTATCTTTGACTTGAAAGCCTGGGCAAAAAAATAGTCTTTTGGTAAAAACGGGGAAAATCCATACATCAAATTTAATTAGAAAAGATATGCAAGCTCTTTTGTATTTGTTTTCAATTTATATACATCGGTGAGGTCTGTTTACAAACCCAGAGCAGGGCAGTCCTGGTGGATTTCTCCAGTCACTGAATGCACCATCCGATGGACCAAGGCCTTGGCAGCTGACTTTGAATGCAGAGGCTCTGGCCTCCTGCCAGCCTTTCCTTGAAGGCAGTTCCCAAGAGCGCTGGCCTTGGCAGCAGTTAGATGCTGTTGCTTTTCATTAGTGCTTCCTTGTCTTCTGCCAGACCTTTCTTTGGGGTACTCTATGTCGATGGCAGCTTTCATTGTGATCTTCAAGTTCAAAAGATCAGAGTTGGCCTGCCTCACCACTCATCAGCCTTGGCTTTGGGGACCAAGCACACGGCATCATCCAAACTCCCAAACATGCGGTGTTGTAATCCCACAGCCCAGGAGGCTCAGAAATTGCATCAGCTTTCCAGAGAGCTTGGTGGGTTTAGTGAGCCCCAGTCCTAAGAGGCTGAGTTTACCCCAGAGCAGGGGGATGTATCATTTAGCCTAGAAAGAATGAGATTGGTGCTTTTGAGAAGAGTACCACCTCAGAGCAGGGCTTTTAGTCTCAGGCACAACCTTGACCACAACAAGGAGATTATGGTGGTTTAAGCGTTCTTGGTGTTTGAGACAGAATCTCACACACTTGGAGGGATACAAAGGGCTGAGCTTCCTAGGGCTCGGCCTCTGATGGGCCTTGCTCAGATATCCTCCCCAGTGTAGCACAGTGTGATGAGGGTGGGAGAGAAGGCCACCCTCAAATGAACCATCAAGCAGAATCCTCCAGAGCCACTAGTCCCCTGGGACTAGTTCACGTTAGCTAATGTTGATCCTAGGGCACTGTTTCAAAGTTCATGTTCACCTTACTTAAATGTGTTCAGGTGACAAGTCACGTGCAAGTCATGAATCTTTGTGGTCTTAAACTTCAAAATACTCAATGCGCTTTGGTTTTAAATGGCTACCATTTTCGACTACATTGTATTAACAATTTAGATATCCAGAAGCACCAACGGAGAAGGCAATGGCACCCCACGCCAGTACTCTCGCCTGGAAAATCCCGTGGATGGAGGAGCCTGGCGGGCTGTAGTCCATGGGGTCGCAAAAAGTTGGACACGACTGAGCGACTTCACTTTCACTTTTCACTTTCATGCATTGGAGAAGGAAATGGCAACCCACTCCAGTGTTCTTGCCTGGAGAATCCCAGAAACAGGGGAGCCTGGTGGGCTGCCGTCTATGGCATTGCACAGAGTCGGACACACCTGAAGTGACTTAGCAGCAGCAGCACCAAAGTCTTAAGAAAAACATCATGGATGGAGGTTGGCTTGTTTGTTCAGTTGCTCAATTGTGTCTGACTCTTTGTGACCCCGTGGACTGCAGCACACCAGTCCTCCCGATCCTTCACCATCTTCCAAGAGTTTGCCCAAGTTCATGTCCATTGAATCGGTGATGCCATCCAACCATCTCATCCTCTGTCACCCTCCTCTCCTTCTGCTTTCAATCTTTCCCAGCATCGGGGTCCTAAAATGAAGGCAGTTTATGCTTAATTTTGTTTGTGAATTGACAAGAATTAATTCAGCTTTGGGGGAGCTTAGTTGAGGGTCCACAACCTCACTCTAATGGATTGTTAGGGTTTGTGATTTGGGTTGAATACAGATACCTCCAGCCGGTCTCTCTGTATCCCTTCAAGTAGTTTCTTACTGAGAATGAGGCTAAGAGAAATAGCTCAGCTCATAGTTACCTCTGTTCCAACAGAGCCCAACTTTTAGAAGCACCTACTTAAAAAAAAAATCAAACGATGCAATTAATCATAAAAGCTATTTACTGAGTTCATATTACTTGTCAGGCACTGTGCTAGGCTCTCTTCACACTTTATCTCATGTAGTTCTTATAACCACCTGCGATGTAGGTACCATTATTATGCCTGCTTTACAGATAAGGAAACTGAAGCTCAGAGAAATTATATAATCTGCTCAAGGTGATGCAAAGGCCAGGTCGTCTGACTGTTCAGTTTTTTCCTTTTTATTATTCATTTATTTTTGGCCGTGCGGGGTCTTCATTGCTGGGCGTGGGCTTTCTCTAGTTGTGGTGCGAGGGGGCTACTCTTCACTGGGGTGCTGGGGCTTCTCACTGTGGGGGCTTCTCTTGTTGCAGGGCACTGATTCTAGGTGCATGGGCTTCAGCAATTGCAGCACGGGCTTACCTACACCGCGGCATGTGGGATCTTCCTGCACAGGGATTGAACCTGCGTCCCCTGCATTATAAGGCGATTCTTAACTACTGGACACTGACTGTACAGTTTTGACCACTATAATTTTGCAAAAAGTTTGATTATTGGGACTCCCTTTGTGGTACAGTGGATAGGAATCCAGCTGACTTGGCCTCCCCAGACCCTAGCCACTGGGTCGACCAGTTGTGCTGGCCAACTTGGCCTCCCTGGGGAGGCAGCTGGTCTACCTGGCTGCCAGGCCCGCAGAGGCCAAGTAGGCCTACCAATGCAAGGGACACAGGTTCGAGCCCTGGTCTGGGAAGATCCTACATGCCAAGGAGCAGCTAAGCCCATGTGCTACAACTACTGAAACCCAGTCTCTAGAGCCCAAGCTCTGTAACAAGAGAAGTCTGGGCACCACAAAGAAGAGCAGCCCTCACTCGCCATATCTAGAGAAAGCCCTCATGCAGCAACGAAGACCCCTCACAGCCATAAATAAATAAACAAAAGAAGGCACCCTTAATTAAAAAATTTTTAAAGGGCTGATTATTAATGAAATGGGCAGAAACCAGGTTCTTCCATTTCAGAAAGGGCTATGTTTTATTATCCACCTCTGATGGTCCCAGAAAAATATTCCACAACCCTTGTGCTCATGGGTAGGGAAGGATCTGAATGGGAATTTGATAAAAGAAAACAACAGAATAGGTTGTCTGAATTTCTTTCTTGCCTGAGTCTAGTTTTGCAACTGTAAAGGTCCTTATCACCCTTCAAGTTTGAAACTCCCCAAATGGTGTATCTTTGGCTACAGCTTCTTCTACCAAGTACATGGATTTGGCAGAGCTGGCTTCATGGGGGGTAGTTCTTGTGCACCACCCGGGGCCCTGTGCTTTGAAGGGTCCTATGCTTTTGGACTGCTCTGTAATAGCTGTCTGGAAATGGTTTGTGATATTTGAATGAAAGGTTGTCCATTTTCAGTTTGCACTGGGCACTGCAAGTTTTGTCATTGGTCCTGTAATTTAGGAGATAAAAATAATGTCCTGTGGGATTTCCCTGGCTGGTCCAGTGGCTAGGACTCAGTGCTTCCACTTCAGGGGGGCCTTGGGTTCAATCCCTGGTCAGGGAATCAAGATTCCACATGCCATGTGGTGAGGCCAGAAAAAAAAAAAAGTACCATGACACAGAGTAGAGGGAGCCATGAACTACCCCAGAGTCAAAGCTGACACTCCTGTGGCACCCCCTTGTCAACTCACTTTCTGTGATCATAGCAAACAACCCAGATGAGACAGCCACTCCCTGCCTTGCAGAGAGGGCTGATGTTGATGGCAGAGCAGGAACTCAGCACTGTCTCCATCAGAAGAATGGAGGTGGAGGGAGTCCTGAGGCTAATGAAAACCTCAGGAGAAAGGGGGAAGGTGGCTCAAGGTTCCCTGAGTTTGGGTTTGCTTGGTGCCCTGACTGGTAGCCAATGGTCTGATTTCAATGCCTCCAACATCAACATGTCTTCTGAATCTAGACTGGAGTTCAGAGCCTTTGGTACCACCTGTTTTGGAGCCAAACTATCAAACTACCACACCATCGGAGAGGGCTCTGCTTAACCAGGTTGGGAAGGGGTACAGTGTGGGCAAGGTGGCTCCTCACTAAAGGCTACCCAAGGTCTGGGGGTCCTGCCTCTGGTTTAGCCATAAAGAAGCTAGTTTGAAAGGCGGAGTTGGGGAGGAGAATCAGCGCCATCCATTTTGGTTTGTGCCTTCACCCTTCTTTCCAGCTCACAGATAAACCCCAGCTTGCTCCGCTGGCTTTCTCCCTTGTCTAATGCCCACATATTTTTGATGACAAGCTCTGCAAAGCTTCGCTGTGGCTGCTGGGTCTGGAGCAGCCATCTCTGCCGTGTCTGGCATTCTGCCCCAAGGTTAATGTCGTTCAATATTAGGGAGGGGAGGTAGAGATTTTGGTTCTGAGGCTCTGGCCACCGTGGGATCAGCTGGGGCGGGGGGTGATTTGGGTCAGTGGGGGGAGATGACATCTGTGAGACACACCATCTGGACAGCACTTGAGATGTATAAAGAATTTCTACAGCCACAAAACACTGGCAGCCCATTAAAAAACCCAGGTCCTTTCTTTGCTGGATTTCTCTCTTGTTGTTCAGCTGCAAAAGATCATTCAAGGAGAAAAGAAGTCCAAGCTGCCCTAACATCAGGATTTATGATTTATCATTGCTGGGCATCTGGAGGCATGGGCTCGCCACTTCCTCAGAATCTGAGGAATGTTAACCCCTGACTGCAACACCGCTGAGGCAGATTTTAGCATCCCTGGCTGAGCAGTGCCAGCCCTCTGCCATCCTGCCCCCAGGGCAGTTCTCTGGCTGCTGCAAGCTGGCAGTCTCCTCGAGGCCCTGTGTTGTCATGGAGAAGGTTTTAGAAATATATCGCTGGATTGCAGACGTTTTTCTGCCACCTGGAAATGAGTGGGCTTGTAGAAAAGTGACAATGGAGGGAGAGAAAGGGCTCTTGGAGGGCGGAGCTGGCGCCAGGGGAGCCGGCTGCAGCAGAGAACCGGGAGTCTGCACTGCTGTTTGCTGTTTGATATTCTGGGCAGGCAGCAGTGTGCTGATCAACTCGCTCCCTGCGGGACTCCTGGGAGCATACAGTCAGCCACGAGGCTATAGCCTCTGCAGAAAAGTTTGCAGATTTTAAGAAAATGAACCACCCTGCAGCCCAGTCTGATGGAGGGGAGACCAAATGGACACTTACTTAGAAATGCTGATGTCAATGTATGCTTTCTGCAGGCAGAAAAGCTGCCTTTGCCCATGCACGCCCGCAAGCTGCCTTTCACCTGTCTGTGCTGGCTCCTTAAGAGACATCTCTCTGCATGAGACCTGGATGTCCCAGCCATCTGGGTTTCCATCAGGAACTTCTACCCCCAGTTCCTGCAGGGGCTTCAGACAGCCCATTTAGGGCACAAGTCACCCCGATGTTTGCTGCTTTGTAGGTCAAAAAACAGTTGACTATAAGTAATTTCCTATTCAGCCAAATTGATAGCTTCAGGGCAAGCTAGCTCTTTCATTGGAATTAGATGATAAGAACATCAAAGAAAATCGGTACTAGATTTTTCTCTTGCCTAATAAGCATCATCAATTACCTTCTACATTGTTCTGAACTGTAGTGCTCTGTGTACATTTCAAGCCTTCACCCTCTAAATGCTGTTACCCACCATGCCCTCAAAGTTACACAGTGTACTGTCTCTTTTCCTTGATTTTTGTTTACTTTTCCTGCTACTTGAGGTAGAAACTAGATCTGTTCTGGGCCCATGCAGAGAAGGTATAACTCAAAAGTACCTTCAAATGGATTCCAAGCATCTGTTAACTGGCTTAATCACTAGCACAAGAAATAAGGTACATTCTTTTCTTAGAAGTTTTGGTGACTTTTGGAAAGCCCCTTAGAGACTTCTAGCATACGCTTTCCTTTGTAAATCTGACAGGTCTAGACTATGAACAAGTCTGAACTGGGATTATAGCTACTATCAGTTCCTAAGGCACCTTAGGTACTTTCTCCTTTCTCCTCCCTGGATCTTCCTTTGCTGCCTTAAGATAGCGCCAGTGGTAGGCCTCTTACTCCTTGATTGAGGCGTTGACTTATTTAGCTATGTTCAGATTCACAAGACATAGATCCCACTTGAATTTTTCTTTTCTTTTTAAAAATGTTTATTTATTTGGCTGTGCTAGGTCTTCACTGGGGCATGCAGATTTAGTTCCCTGACCAGGAACTGAACCTGCCCCCTCACGCATGTTAGGAGTACAGAGTCTTAGCTATCAGACCACCAGGGAAGTCCCTAACTTTGAATTTTGCTATCTCTGGCTTCTTCCTAGTATTCTCCAACCTCTTCTTTTCATTTCCTTCCTTTTTTCTTCCACTCTCACTGCATCTTATCTTTTCTCAGACATAATGATGCTCTTACTTATTTTAATGACCCTTCATAAATCAGCCCTTTCCTTTTCCAAAGAATCCCACTTTCCTCCCTCCCCATCATTTATTTCCACTTCTTTTAGTAGCTGCAGAAAGTGGGAGCCCAGGTAGAATTCTCCACCCACCCATGGCAACAGAAGCAGACCATGAAATGTAGGGCCAGAGCTTTTGACTGAGCCCAGATCAAACAATTAAACTCTTCCACTCCTATGATTCTTTTCCTGTAAATCTCAAGAGGCAGAAAAGGCTAGTCTAGTAAGGGACATGTGTATCAGTTGAAGTTAAGCCTATTTAAACTGAATTCTCTAAACCAGATTCTGCCTAACTAGCTGTGTGACCTTGGGAAAGTGACTTAAACTCAATGCCTTAATTTTCTCATTTGTAAAGTGGGAATAATAATGTACTTACCAGTTACAGCTTAAGTGAGGATTAAGTGATTAAAATAGTCAGCTGTCCAACGGAAGTGCTTAGCATGTTAGCAAATTGCTCCCTTTGGTTCTGCATTTTTCTTACCCCGAGGGTTCTCTTCAAACAAGCAGATATTCCTAGGAGGCACCTTCCGCCTACTCTAAGGTCCACTGCGGTCTCCCTATAGGATATCCAGGGGCAGAAGAAAGGTGACACTGCAGGGAAGCTCTCAGCAACTTGCCTCACTTGCGGTCCTCACTTCCTGATGCACAGTGTGAGCCAGCATGGGCCAGGTGGCCTGCTCAGCATCTCTGTGCATTGATGTACGTCCAGAGTGGGATGTGGACGTCTACAGATCCAGTCCTTCAGCTAACCTCCATGCAGCTGTGCGCAGGGCCAGGGAGCAGGGAAGGAGACAGGAGCATTTTCTGAGCCTTCTCAGACAATGTCATTTGTTGAGGATGAAGCGATGCTAATGCACACCCACCTCTCTCCTTCCTGGTCCAACATTGGTTCCCACAGTGAGTTCATCGGTGCTTTCCCAGGTTGGGCTTGTCCCAGACCCTCTTCTTCATGCCCATGGGGCCATAGCTGAGCTGGCTGCACATCTCAGAATTCCTGCCAGGTACCACACCTTGCAGAACCAGAGCACCCCAGAACAGTGGTTCTCCCACACCCTCTTCTACTTGGTTCTGCTAAAGACGCTGTCAAAGCACTGGGTCCAACCAGGACAATACACCTTCCTTTATCCCAAGAAAGAGATGCGAATCTTAAAACAGTCTGTCATTTTAGTCATCAAGTCTTGAAGCGAAATATCAAAACTTATCATCATACATCAATTTTATTGCCAAACATTTGGTAAACATGGTAATCCCCCCAACCCTAGACTACAACACATTACTGGGGACCCATTTTTCCAAAGCCCTTTCCTCTGGAATGGTTGGGGGATTGCCACACAGCCAGGGGTCCATACTACTGCAGAGGGCTGCCATCCAAGCCTGGGGTCCACCAGTACCACCAGGCTGAAGTTCAACCTACCCCATTCCTTCTTTCACTACCTTTCCAAGTTCAAAATAACAGAATCCACAAATTGAGTGCTATCTGCCAGGGACAGTGCCACTTTCCAAGCATTTAACTCATTTAATAACTCCCTACCAAGTAGGATTTTTTGTCCCCATTTTACAGATGACAGGAGGAGCCTGTGGAATAGTAGGCAATAGTTTGAATAAGTCAACAAAGCTTGTTCCATTGCCAAACGCTTTGCTTCGAAGTTATGGTAGCCACAAAGAACTGGATTTTTAGAAGGTATCAGTCATTCTGCCATGCTGAGATGTTCTGGATGTCAGTATTTTGGCATCCAAATTTCATTTCCCAGTCAGCTTCTCACAATAAGTAGGGGGAAGAAGTGTAGTGGCAACATGAAAAGCCTTTGTCATCCACATGGTTCAGTGATGGAATTGGGAACATGGACACCATGCTCACCAGCCAGAGACCGAAGCAGCCTTGGAGCTGGAGGTAGGTGGAATCAGTGGACCCCCACCAAGGGGCATCTCACTGTTCCCAGAGCTTACCCTTCTCTGAAAGAATGAGATGGCTACAGAACCCCTCCCTCTGCGAGAATGCTGATGCTGGGATGGGGAGGAGGAGGTGTGTGTGCATGTGCGTGTATACTCCAACACAGGAGTAGAGACGGACCATCTGACAGTCCTGTGAACTGCACAAGTGTCTGACACAAGAGCACACCATCAATACTGTACTAGTGGAGAGGAGAGAGGCGTGAACACTTCAACATGGCAGCTAATTTAAAAACCACTTTGGGGGGAAAAATCATTTGGGGGCACTTCCCTGGTAGTCTAGTGGGTAAGACACCACGCTCCCAGTGCAGGGGACCTGGGTTTGATCCCTGGTCAGGGAACTAGATTCCATATGCCCCAGCGAAGACCTGGCAGAGCCAAATAAATAAGCAAAAATATTTTAAAAAATCACTTCAGACTAGTTTTTTGTGCTCATGTGGGACATGATGGTGTTTGATGGATCAGGAAGTTAACAGTACTGTAAACAGTGATTACCAGTGTTCCTCAGAGAGAAACCACCTTCCACTTCTATATCCTAACACCTGCTATTAACCATACCCTCTGTCCTAACCCTGACCTATGTGAAGCCAAAGCAGCACCAGGGAGAATATAAGGGGCTAGGGGCACATGGGGGTGCATAGGCCTGGGAGGAGGTGCGTGTGGAGAGCACCAGAGCTCCATGGAACAGAGCAAGGACGTGAATAGACGTAGTGTTCTTACGTGGAGTCATGCAGGCAAAGCACGTGACCAGGCATAACGCTGCAGGGCCGCCTAAGATACCCCAGCCGGTGTGTCACACCTAAGGCCTAAATAACATTTCTAGAACTGGGAGCTGTCTGTGGCATCTCTGAAAGCCCCTTCCCAGGCTGTGTTGAGAAACACCAGATTTCCTTATGCTCCTCTGCCCAATGTTTCCCAGGGACCAGAAGGGTGGAGATGGGCAAGTCTCCATAGCAACCCGGGGGGAAATCTCAATCATCTAGCTTTAAGAGGTGGGATATTCTGGTTCACTGAACGTTCTTAGCAATTGAGTACGAATCAAAAATCTCTTTTTTGGGGGACTTTAAAACTGGAAATGCCTCTGAAATGTTGAGTTTTCTATCTCAGCAAGAAGAGTGGAATGATGGAGCTGGTACCGTTTCGGTGATCTGGGACTCTGCAGGGCCTGAGGCTTGGTTCTCTGCGTCCACGATCATTATTTACACTGCCTCTGTTAAAGGCAACACGAATAATGTCCTTGAAGGTAATTAATCTTTTTTTTAACTGTAATTTAAAGTTGATTAAGTACATGACCTTACGAATTTGACCTGAATAATCAGGGCTCCTCTAAGGGAAAGAGAACAAGGGCCAGATGATGGTTGGCTGGAGGATGGCAAGTACCCAGGAAACTCCAAAGACTTGAAGTTGTGCTTGAAGGACTACTGGGTCTGCCTGTGGTTGGATACCAGGATGGGAAGGCAGTTAAGCCCAACAAGGAGATAAAGGTGTCTGCTCATCTCACGATATTATGTTCTCCAGGGTCAATATCAGAGAGACCTTGTCTTCCCAGCACTAAGAGCAATGCCTGGCCCCCCGGTAGGTGCTTGATACTAATTTGACAGATGAAGGGAGGCCTCCATTCAATCCATCCTGTACAGATGTCCTCTGGTTACCATTCTCTGACCACCACCCATCCATTGTCTATCCCTCTCTCCATCTAGTATTTATGTGCTTATTATATAAGAGGTGCTAAACCACAGGCAGACTCAATGGTAAATAAGATACAGCCCCTTATGTAGAGTCAATCACCCCTCTGTTTCAGTGGACTTTGTAAAGGAAGGGGGATGCTAAGTGGTGGGCTTTGCAGAATGGCCTGAGCACAAAGGGCATTCTCATGTGCCTTCACTACCCCACAGACTCTTTGCCTTTGGAAAATCCTAATTACTGCTCCCACTATAGACTCACAGTCTGTGCGCTTCTGAAAAGAAACTTCCATCTTCCTGTCCAGATGTGGTGTAGGCACTGGTCATTGCTTGAGCAGGACAATGGGCTAGCTCAACTGGTGATTCCATCTGAAATGGTTTGGTCCTGCTTGTGACCTGGGTAACGAACCAAACTATAGTTTTTTCCAACCCTTCCCATTCTTCCTCATCCCATTTCATGCTCTTTTTGCTCTGAGCAAGGGAATATTCCAAGAGAGCAAGTGGGAAGGTCTGGGGTCACGTCTAGTCTGTATTTTCCTGGATGGTAGGAACTTGCAGCATGGAAGCCAAATTCTGGGCACTTGGTGAGAATGTTCATATCACAAGAAGTAAGACTTTCTCTGTCTATCATCCCCACCATGTCCCACTCCTCCAATTTTCTCTCGCTGCATTTCAGAGTAAGAAACACTACTCCTCCCTACCATCAATTCAAAGAAAAGACTGTAAGTAAAGGGCACACACACACACAAAAGGATCCTGGAAATTCTTCCTCCTCAAAGAGTAACATGACTACTTATCCTAGAATACACAGAAGCCCTATACTCTAGAGGATGACCAGGAGGTTGGAAACTTGGAAGAAGCATACCTTACTATTACTAGGTTTCAGTTCAGTTCAGTTCAGTTCAGTCGCTCAGTCGTGTCCTTTTACTAGGTTTAGCCTCTGTTTTTGCTTGAATTTAGGTTAAAGCGTCTGCCTGGAATGCGGAGTACCTGGGTTCGATCCCTGGGTTAGGAAGATCCCCTGGAGAAGGAAATGGCAACCCACTTCAGTACTCTTGCCTAGACAATCCCATGGAGGGAGGAGCCTGGTAGGCTACAGTCCCTGGGGTCGCAAAGAGTCAGACACGACAGAGTGACTTCACTTTCACTTGAATTTTCTGTATATATTTAAAGGATCGCAAAGTCTTGTTTCCTTTACACTGTGCTTTTCGCTAAGCGTAGGTCTCTAATCTGGTGACATTCAGACCTGGACCTTCACATCATATGTGGCATTAGGATCCGCAGTGTGGTTTTCAAGAACATTTCTTTCTGCACTAGGTCACAATGGTACATTACACTCTAGGCATACTGCAGTCACATAATCCTTGATTGCAGTGATTGTACGTGCTGTTCCAAAGCCCTAGAACTGAGAGCACCACTTTGATTCTGATTCATCCTCACAGTGTTTGTGTGAGGAGGGCAGAAGTCACGATCCCCACTTTACAGGTGGGGAAACCAAGGCACACAGAGGTGATCTACCCAAAGTCACTCAGGAAGTCAGAAAACAAACCGACCACAGGGTCAGGGAAGATCACCTTTCAGCGCCTTGTCAAAAAAAAAAAAAAACCAAACAGATTGTATCCTTCTCAAACAAACGCATATACCTTGGAAGGAAGTGGTTTTAGGTGGAACTTTCTAGTAAGGTCTCAGAGGCTCCTCTGTCAAATCAGGAACCACCAGTTAAGAACCGGTATCACACTAACATTGTAGTTAAATACCCTTAATTCACCGACAATGCTGATTATTATAGCTCACTGACAACCTGGTTATCGACATGAAAATGTGAGGAAAACTTCATCTATTCAAGAAATAAGCCTTGGCACAGCTCCTTTCCTGGTTTCACAGCATTTGATGTGTAACAGTTAAGCACTGCTTCCTTCTACACGATACTCCTGTACCTGTTGGCATTTCATTGGGGGGGGGGGGTCGTAACAGAATGTGTGCATGTGTGTACGTGTGAATGTGACACCAGACACTTTAGGGACAATTCTGCCCAACAGAATATTCATGAACTATGTCTAATACAATACTTCTCTACCCTGATTCTTCTTCTTTTTTGGTAACTTTTATTTCTTGATCCTGTTCATGTAAAAAGTAATATTTTACTTCCCACCTTCCTTGATGAAGGTAGAGTCCTTGGGTGGACATGCCTGGGGGCTGATTTCAGCTTCGTGGAAGAGAAGCACTTGAAGGGTGAAAGTTGCCGGAAGACAACTGAACGGGACTTTTTGGACCAGAAAGTGTTCTGGTCTTGCACATATTTTCCCCCAGAGGCTAAATGACCACCTGTCCGTGACACACCGCCAGGAATCCATACTCCTGGAAACAAACTAGGCCAACAGCAGTCCTCCTGCCTCCCAACTCCAGGTCAAGAAAGGCACAAAGAAGACCAGCAAATAATACCGAGGCGGTGCTTTGGATCTGGGAGGCCTTGAGGCACCGGGAGAAAGAAGAGTACCGATGGCCCCATCTGGACGACAGGGAGGTGAGGCACGGAGAAACTGACTTAATACTTTCAGTCCTAGGGGAGAGGGAACCAGGAATGTCGGGTAGGGGTGGATCCTCTTTTTCCTCATTCGGGGAAGGAGAGGAGAGGAAGATACACTGTCAAACCATAGTGAGTATGACCCTCACCGCAAAGAGGCAAATTCCAGCTCTTCTGCCCACAGTAAAGTAACTGCCCTCAGAGTAGCTGTGATGATCCCTTCACAGAGGGGACTGGACACCCCAAACTCTCTGGGGCCCACTCTTGGGACTGCATCCAGGGCTGGAGATTGAGGCAGAATCGGCCTGGGCAGGCACATAGGTAGCTCTGCTTCTTAAGGCATGGATGCTGTCTGCGAGGAGTGGGCCCCACACTGGGAGGTGTCCATCAGACACTGCCTCCCCTGAAAATACCCTGCAAGAAAGCTCAGTGGGGTGGAACACTGATGCCTAAGGAATCCACATCCCCGGGCTGGGGGCTTCCACTAAAGCTAAACAGCATCACCAAACCTGTGTCAATTGGGAACATAAGAAAGACGAAAAACCCAAACTGATCATTACTGGCAGATGATTGTCTAACTAGAGAATCTAAGGGAAACAACAGAAAACCTAGCAGAAGTAAGACCACAGTTTGCACAAGTGGCAGGTTAAAAGTCTAGCATACAAAAGTCAATAGCTTTTCGGTCACTTGAGGGTGGCCTGATACCCTTGGAAGAGCTGTGCTTTTCTGCGAGGCCTCCGAGCTTTGTGCAACTTGCCACATTTTAAAAGATGGAGGGGAGCCAAGGAGATGCCTCCTCTCTGCAATCTGTGCAGATGCCTCAGATACCAAGTTTGTGAAGGTGCCTGGGGTGACTGCAGCAGGAGGAGGCAGTCACTTCTGCACTCTCTCCTTGGGGACCCTCCCCGACTCTCGACCCAGCCCCTTTCTCCCACCTCTTTTCCTTTCCAACTCAACAGACACATTGGGAACCTTGGCAAGGGCCAGGGTGGGAGCCAAGAAGGTGGGATGTGGTGGAAGATTGTGCTATGTCATTTCCAAAGAAAGCCGATTTTTAAAAACAAAGGCGGTGGACTGACAGGTCTCATACATCAGTCCTCTCATCGCCTCATTGGTCAGAAGCCTGGCGACGCCAAGGCGCTGTGCCCCGACTGGCGATTCCCACGGTCCGGACAAAATGGCCAAAAGGGGCGCTGCGGGGCTGAGCGTGGCAGTCTGGCCTGCGCACTGCGGCGGTCATTTACGGTCCAGGCTGGCGTGCAGCTGGGCCTCGCGCACCATGCGGTCGAAGGAGCGCGTGTTGGTCTCCTGGCGCACCTTCTCGCGCACGTGGAAGGAGGCGCGGGCTGTGGAGCGAGCGCTCTCCAGCGCGCTGCGCCGCTCCCGAGACAGCTGCTCGCTGCGCTCCAGCTTGCGACCAATGGCTTGGAGCAGCTCCCGCCGGCGGCAGTCTTCGTCCTTCTCCACCTTCTCCTTGTTGGCGCGCTGGGCCCGCTCCTTCTCCATCCGGCTCTGGCCCACGCGACGCGCCTTCTGCTGCACCGCCTCCTCGGCCGCCTGCGCCGCGTGCTGCAGCCGCCGCTCGCCTGCCCGGGCCAGCGCCTCCAGGTGCGCCTGATGTTCGCGCTCTTTGCGCTCAGCAGCCTCCTTGGCCCGCCGGCCCTGCAGCTCCTCCCGCCGGGCCCGCTCGCGCAGCTCCCGGGTGCGCTGCTCCACCAACTGCTCGTAGTTCTCCTGCGCGCGGCCCAAGCTGGCCTCCAGGGAGCTCCGCAGGCCCTCGCGCTCCTGGCGTTCCTGCCGGGCCCGACCTTTCAGCAACGCCTCGTGGCGCGCTCGCTCCGCCCGGCTAAGCTCCCGCTTCTCCCGCTGCAACTGGCCCTCCTGCTGCTGCTTGACCTGGGCCGCGCGCTTAGCGCGCTCCCTGCGGACCTGCTCGGCCCGCTCGCGGACCTCCTGCAGACCCTCCTCCCGCTGCTTCAGGTTCTGTTCCTGCTGCAGCTTGCGCTGCCGGTCCTCCCGGGCCGCGCGCTCCGCCCGCTCCCGTCGCAGCAGTCCCTGGCGCTCGGCCAGCTCCCGCCGCCGCTCCTCGCTGCGCTCGCACTGTCGCTGCCGGCGCCGCGCCTCCTCGCGTTCCTCGCGACCCCGGCGGCCGCGCCGCTCCTCCACCTGCGCGGCCCAGGCCCGGCGGCCCTGCTCCAGGGCACGCTGCTTCTCGCGCTCCTCGCGCTCCCGTCGCTGCTCGGCGCGGACGCGCTGCTGCTCCCACTGGCCGTGGGCCGCGGCGCGCTGCTCCAGCAGCAGGCGCTCCTCCTGGTGCCGCGCCAACATCAGCGCCGCGATCTTCCGGTCGCGCTCGGGCACCCCGCGCAGACCCCGCTCGGCGCGCACTTGGCGCACGATGCGCTCCACGTGCTGAGCTGTCTGGGGCGAGTGGCTCAGGTCGCCGAGGCTGAAGCTGCGGCCGGTGAGCGGAACCAGGGCCAGGGCGGATGGGCGGCCCAGGGGGTTGGGAGCCGAGGCCGCAGACCCCGCGGCGCAGCTGTTCCTGGCCGAGGCCCGTGGCGGCCAGTGCAGTGCCGGCAGGCTCTCTCCGCTGTAGGACGACGACGACGCTCCAGACTCGGAGCTGAGGGCGCCCTCCCGCCGGCGGGACAGGGAGTCCAGTGAGTGGCTCTTCCTACCTGCCCGCGACCCCGCGGGCGGGGGTTGGGGCCGGGCCGGGGACGGGCTGGAGGAGGCTTTGCGAGCGGCGCGCGGGGCGGGCGAGGCCGGGAGGCTGGCGCTGCTGCAGCTGCTGCTGCTGCCCGCGCTGGGGGCCGAGGCCGCGGCGGCCGCGGGGCCCAACGGCGTGAAGAGGCGCCGCTTCTCCTCGCGCACGATGCGCTCGCGCTCGGCCCGGCACTGCTGCAGCTTGGCGCGCCGCTCCGCCTCGTAAGCCTCATACAGGCCAGTGGCCACTCGCATCGAGCGGCCGGGGGCCTCGCGCACCAGGTCCGCCAGGGCCCGGGGCAGCAGCTCCACAGGCTTAACGGCGCAGCGGGCGCAGGCCTCTAGCGAGCGGGGGCTGGTCAGCACGTACCGGCTGCGCTCGGCTTCTGGACAGTCGAAGTTGAAGAGATCGAGGTGCAGCAGCGGGGACTGCTCCCGCTGCCCGCCTTCTGCCGCGGGCGAGCCTTCAGCCTTGCGGGGCGCAGCGGCGGAGGCTGAGGCCGGAGACGCCGTGGGCTGCTGGGCGCGCTGGGAGTCAGGGGGCACCGACGCGGCGGCTTCGTCCCCTCCAGAGCCTCCGGGCTCGGCTCCCAGCTTCTCCTCTTCAGGCGCGGGATCCACCATGGCTGAGCCCTGTCCCTTTGTGGAGTCACTGCGGATAGCAAGGGAGGGACATCGAGGAATACGTTTAAAAGCAGTCCACCCCCCTCCCCAATCCCCCATTCCTGTTCATCCCCTCACCCAACTTAATCCGCTCTGGGATTAGGCTCAAAGGCCCGGTGGAATGTAAGTCATAATACCGATGCCCTGAAAACCCAAGCGGGCCGGGAGAGTGCACAGAGCCTCTGCCTCCCTCAGCGTCGGAGTGCCGGGCGGAGGCCCGTGGCCAAGCTCCCCCCGGGCGTCTGGCCCGCTAGATGCATCTCCTCCCTGTTGCAGGTTAAAATGAAAAGATCGAGGTGCGGGAGACAGCCGACCCGAGAGGCTCTGGAGGATTCCCGAGAGGATTAGCGTATTCATTTGTCGCTTAGGCGGGTGACCGGGGAGGCAGCTTTGCAGGAACAAAAAAGGAAGTCTGTGCATCGTCACAGCGCACTGCTGTGAAGACCCCATTTGCCCAGGGAAGAAGTTTATAGTTGACTTCCCTTTTGCCAAAGGAGACCCAGGCATAGGGCCCAGAGGTGACGGCAGGAGAGAAGTGCCTCTGCCCGAAAAAGACCTCCCCGGGAGGGCTGATCGATCCTTGCTCCTGCCTCTTGGGCAGGGCTTGCAAGGAGCTGTGCCCGCCTTCCCCGCGTCCCCATCACCGGGTGTTCGCCGGGGATGGTGAAGGAGCCTGGGTCTTCCCAGATGCACCCGATTCTCTCTTAAAGCCGTGCTAAAAGCGCCATCCACCCCAGTCTAGGCTCGGACACCTGTCCCCAGACTTGCTCCGAGTGGCCCCACCGTATCCCAGCGAGGTTGGGCTCCTGGAGCTCAGCTAGCCGGTCCGCTTCCCTGGTGCCCGGGCCGGTTCGCTTACCCCACGTCCCGGGCTCGGCCCCGCGCCGAGGCTTTTGTTCGCAGCTTGCCGCTTTCTCTTGTGCCTCTTCAGTCCTTTCGCCGGCGGGGTCGGATTACCGCCGGCTGCAGCCGCGATAGTAGCCCCAGCTGCCGCCGCCGCCACCGCCGCCAGCGTCTCTCCATGGGGCCGCGCACACCCCAGACGTTCCCTACCCGCAGGAGGGGCAGTGCGACAAGGTCTCCCTAAAATAACGCAGCTCTGCTCCCTTCCCTCACGCTGATTCTTAAAAAAGGAAGCAAGCCGGGTTCCATAGCTGCCGCATCCACCGCCGCCTCGCCAATCGTGAAGGGACCGCAGGTCTTTCGACGCCCCCCGGCGCCTCCTGGTGGACGTTCAAGGGTGTTGATTTGCTTGCTTAGAAAGCAAAGAGAAGCTGGGGGGAGGGAGGTGTGTGGAACGTATAGAAATGATACATTATACATACATATATAATATATATAACATTTTTTATCAAGAAACCCTATTCTATCAGCACCTTAACTAGGGAGAATGAAGGACTTGCTCAGATTGTTTCTCAGCCTGAGAAGCAAACAATCTTGATGGCAAATAATTTGGTAGCACTATGACTCCTAATCCGAACCATGACTTTATTTTTTTAAAGAAAAATCAAGGACACTCAAATAGGTTTGAGGCAGGCAGAAGATGTGTCTAGGGTTTAGCGCAACATTTTAGGACTTCCTGGTTCCAGACAATACCGATTAAAACCAGTCAGTGCCAGTTATGAGTGCTCTTTAGAGACACCTCCTCACCACCTCTTTTCCAGTTTGAGCGGCAGTGGCTGCAGCAGACAGATGGAAGGTGTACTTAAGGGGAGGGTTGGAGGGTCCGGGGTGGGGGACATAACATTTAGAGAGCATAGTGAACTCTGTCGTTAATAACCATAAGGATTCGGACAGGCAGTGAGGAGCAAGTGAAAGTCTTAGTGCAGGGAGATGACATGATTCGGTTTATATTCATAGTTTAGGAACATAGCTCTGGCAACGATGGGGTGAAGGCTTTGGGGGGCAAAAGGGAGGCAGGAAACCAAGTTAACTGGGCGCTGCGATCACCCAAGGCAGGACGGACTGGGGCCTGAGGAGAAGCAACAGCAGGAGGCCTGGGCCTGAAGGGAGGTAGGGGTGTACAGATTCCTGAAATGGAGAGTAGGAGAAGCAGTGCCCAAAGGGGGCTTGGCTGTGGGGTGTGAGGAGCAGCGAAGGGGCGAGGATGACCTCCTGGAGCGACAAGCAGGCTGGGTGTGCCACACACCGGGAGCGTGGGTCCAAGGAGGAGGATTAGGTGGTGTGAAGGGCCAAGGAAGGATGGGTTCCTTTTAGGACCACTTGGGTTTGAGGTGGAGCCACTCGGCTGGAATGGTGAGTGGTAAGGTGGCTAGTAAGTTCTGTCACAGGTCTGGACTAAAGCTGGAGTTTATCGCATCAGTTTTTCCAGTAGTCGTGTATGGATGTGAGAGTTGGACCATAAAGGAAGCTGAGTGCTGAAGAATTGATGCTTTTGAATTGTGGTGTTGGAGAAGACTCTTGAGAGTTCCTTGGACAGCAAGGAGATCAAACCAGTCCATCCTAAAGGAAATCAGTCTTGAATATTCTTTGGAAGGACTGATGCTGAAGCTGAAGCTCCAATACTTGGGCCACCTGATGCGAAGAACCGACTCATTGGAAAAGCCCCTGATGCTGGGAAAGATTCAAGGCAGGAGGAGAAGGGGACAACAGAGGATGAGATGGTTGGATGGCATCATGACTCAGTGGACATGAGTTTGAGAAAGCTCCAGGAGATGGTGATGGACAGTGAAGCCTGGCATGCTGCAGTCCATGGAGTCACAAAGAGTCGGACATGACTGAGCGACTGAACTGGACTCAATTGAACCATATTTGCGGTTCTCAAACAGTGTGAGTGAGATCATCCAGGGAGGGCAGGTGAAGCAATCAGGAGGTGGGCAGGGCATTGATAGGGCTGCTGAGGGAAGAGGAGTCCATGAAAGGGACCAATAAGGACAGGCAGAAAAGTTCGGTCTCATAGAATCTAATGGCAGTGCGCTTCGGAAGGAGGATGTGCCCCTATTGTTAAGGCTGCAAAGGTTCAGAAAGGTTTTGTCTGAATCAGATACCCACTGAAGCTGGGAGTAAGACAGTCTTTGGTGATATCAGCAGAAATAGCTTCAGTAGTGTCCTGGGAGCTGATGCCAAACCACAGGAGGTTGGGTGCAGAGGGAGGTGAGAAAGTGAAAGTTACTATTTTTGACATTTGTGTTAAAGACTGTGAAGGGCATGAGATTTCATCCTACTTTCATGCTAATGAGTTATTATTAGCCTGCCACCATTCATATGTGTTCACGGAAGACATGATACTCTGGGTCAGAAACAAAGGGCTTTGTTATTCAGGTACAGCAGACGGCACGAAATTTGTGTTTTTGTTGCTCCCTCTTGCTCCCCAAGTCTCGTGGGGGGATGGAGATGTGGGTTCAGATAGAGATTATACATGGGGTTGTGTCACAGCTGAGAGAGACCCTAAGCTTAGGAGTGGGCGTGCCTGCTAAGTCGCTTTAGTCCTGTCCGACTCTTTGCAACCCTAGGTGGGTGCTGGTGGTAAAGAACCCGCTGCCAGGTAAGGAGATGTAAGATGTGCAGGTTGGATCCCTGGGTTGGGAAGATCCCCTGGAGGAGGGCATGGCAACCCACTCCAGGATTCTTGCCTGGAGAATCCCATGGTCAGAGGAGTCTGGAGGGCTACAGTCCATAGGGTCACAACGAGTCAGACATGACTGAAGCGGCTTAGCACACATGCTGCAAAGTTTAAGGTCACTCAGCTGTGAGACCATACCCTTTCAAAGGGGGCTGCTAGCAAACCTGTTTAAACTTTGCCCCCGAGGGAGGCATTATTTTTGTTATCCTGGGAGAAAACAAATCTTCCGTCTCACGTTGAAGGAAAAACTATCTCTGTCTTCCAAGAAGGTTTGTTGTACAAACATCCTTGAAAAGTAGTCTAGAATAAAAGCCTTTACAAGACATACGGAAATGCCACAAACTGCCCTCAGGAGAGAAAAGGAGTGATTGGTCAGATGGCTAGTAAGAGATAAGGCTGGGCTTTAGACCTGGCTCAGTCTCGAATGGGACTGTGCATTGTATTTCCACTCCAAATTAAACCCCTGGAGAGATGTGGACTCAGATGAAGATAAGTGGGGTGGTCAGGTCAACCTCCTCAAACCTCTTGACTTCAATTTTCCCCTCCTTACATAAGATCCTACCAAATTGCTTACCTCAAGGATTAATAATGTCTGCTCTGTAAATGTCATCTTTGTTCTTAAATGGAGACAGTTAATAGCCACCTTTCAGGGTTGTTGTCAGAACTGGAAATTAGGCAAAGTACCTAGACCAACACATTTCAATGAACAGTAATAAAATCATTGCTATTTTTTATGAAAAAAGTTTTTAATTTTGGTTGCTCTGGGTCTTTGTTGCTGCACGCAGGCTTTCTCTAATCGTGGGGATGGGCTTCTGCGTGCGGTGGCTTCTCTTGTTGCAGAGCGAGGGCTCTAGAGTGTAGATTCAGCAGTTGCGGTACACAGGCTTAGTTGCTCTGAGCCATGTGAGATCTTCCTGGACCAGGAATTGAACTGGTGTCCCCTGCATTGCAAGGCAGATTCTCAATCACTGGACCACCAGGGAAGCTCCCTTACTATTTGTTTTGAAAAATCTCATCTAATAGGTGTGATCAGAATAAGGACACGTGTAGTGTCAGTGATAGATTAAGGGAAAGCCCAACAAATGTTCCACTCTTGATTAAGAAATGATTCTTTGTCTGGGAGGGTTACTGGAGCAGAGGTCACTAGGGAAGTGACCTAGCCAGACAGTTCAGCATCGACTTTGGTAATTGATGGGACACCATTGAGAAGTCAGATAGCACTCACCTCTCATCTCTAAGTGCCTTGGACATTCCAGGAGATGGGCTTATCACAGGTTAAGCTTTGATTTCCTCCAGGTTGGGAGTCCCAGCCTGTCAACTATCAGGAGCATTAAATCCAACTTTTTTAGGGTACCTAGCAAAGAAAGCAGCCCAGCTGGGAACACCCACCTGTCCCTTGTAAGAGGGGCAGTGGACATGGCAGCCTTAGGCGTCAGTTTGATCACTCAAATTCTGGCTCAGCTGGCCTTTATGAGTTGAGGCAAGTGTCTTAGCCTCTCTCAGTCTCAGCTGCCTGAAAAGAAGGCACAACATGGACTTTGTCTTGCAGAGACCCTTAGAGGTAAAAATGTATTGAGTACCCCACTAGATCCTGTAATATAATAGCTCACTGTCTTAGTCAGTTTGGGTTTGCATAACAAATTACCATAGACTGAGTGGTTTAAAAACAAATTTATTTCTCACTGTCCTGGAGATGGAGAAGATTAAGATACTGGCAGAGCCCGTGCTTGGTAAGGACCCACTTCCTGGGTTCTAGACGGCCGTCTCTGTGTATCTTCACTTGGCGGAGGGCAAACCCTTTCCTGTCATTTCCTGTAAGGACATGAAGCCCATCGTGAGGGCTGTGTCCTCATGCCCTAATTCCATCCCAAAGGCTCCATCTCCCAACACCATTACAGTGAGCATTAGGGTTTCAACAGATGAATTTTGGGGGGGGGGGTGGGTAGCCACAAACATTCAGTACATAGCACTCATCTAATTTGGACAAAATAAAATACATTGTTGACATTATCTCCATTTAAATTCCTTTTTCTTAGCCTCCACCACCCACCTCAGCTCTATGCATTCATCCCCCTTCCTCTCTATGTAATCCCCGTAGCAGAAAAGATGATTCAATCTAAAGTTCTAAATCAAGAGTTGGTAAATGATCTGTGGATCAAAACCACTGGCTATTTTTGTAAATCAAGTTTCATTGGAACAGCCATGCTTATTTGTTGACTTGTTGTCTCTGCTGGTTTTCATGCAACAGTGGCAGAATTCAATAGCTTTGACAGAAATTGTATGACTCAGAAAGCTTAAAATATTTACTATCAGGCTCTTTATAGAAAAAGCTTGGCAACCCCTATGCTAATGACTGATAACAGCTCATGCCAGTTATGAATTTATTGCCTTGCACCTCCTAATTTACCGGTCAGTACTTGCTCTGGATAATTCCCAGGTGACCCTAGGGGTGAAGAACCTGCCTGCCAGTGCAGGAGACATAAGGGATGCGGGTTCGATGCCTGGGTCAGGAAGATCCCCGGAGAAGGGCATGGCAACCCACTCCAGTATTCTCACCTGGAGAATCCCATGGACAGAGGAGCCTGGCGGGCTACAGTTCACAGGGTCACACACAGTTCGACATGACTGAAGTGACTTAACACACACGCACGATGCTAAGGTTTCCAGTAGAGGGAGCTGCAGGGCCCTTGCAGGAGGAAGACAGCGTCTCTCCCTGGTTCCCGTGTGTTGCGCCTTTTACTTTTTCTTTCTTCTGCTCCATAGTGAGCAGTTTAGGTGTGTGGGACTGTCCGGTGCGCCCCCCACCCCCAACTCCAGCTACATACTCAGGACAGCCTCTTGGCAACCTTGCAGCCCCGGCTCGAGCCTGGGGACCACCGTCCATGCCTTCCTGAGGCGGACACCATGCGCTCCGAGCCTTGAGCCTGTAGCGTCCCTTTCACTCCCTCTCACCAGCCTCTGTGCGCCGGCATTCACCCAGCAACTGCAAAGCACCTCTGCCCCAAACTTCTTTGCCCCAAACCCCTGGGCTGCAGCCACACCCTGTCCAGGGCAGTCTGAGCCCCATTCTTGAGGAAGGGGCTCCCCTTCCAAGTTGTCTTTCCTTGAGGACTCCCCTCAGCCTTAGGGAACCTTCGAGCATTTGCTTTATATCTTTATACTTGCTCTCTTTTCATAGCTTAGTACCTCTTCATATTCAGCTTCCCCGTTAAATTACTGTGTGGGCTTCCCTGGTAGCTCAGTTGGTAAAGAATCTATCTGCAATGCAGGAGACCCTGGTTCGATTCCTCGATCAGGCAGATCCGCTGGAGAAGGGATAGGCCACCCACTCCAGTATTCTCGGGCTTCCCTTGTGGCTCAGCTGGGAAAGAATCTGCCTGCAATGTGGGAGACCTGGGTTTGATCCCTGGGTTGGGAAGATCCCCTGGAGAAGGGAAAGGCTACCCACTCTAGCATTCTGGCCTGGAGAATTTCATGGACTGTATAGGACATGGAGCCACAAAGAGTCGGACACGACTGAGTGACTTTCACTTTCACTTTAAATTACTGTGTAGTTTCTATCTCCTGATTAGACACAGAGCAATATGCAGTTTCTAAAGGAATCATTCCTAGTTCTTGAGACGAAGGCCTTAGGAAGAAATTTATCACACAAACCAGCAGGTAAAGGTTTATGTTTAACATAGTTTATGTTAAACATAAATATGTTTTATTTCATACGCCATTGAAATAATATATGTTTATCAGAATGGGAAATTAGAAATACAGAAAATAGGAAAGAAAAAAAAATTACCTGAAGATAAACTACCTGGAGCCCGCCAGCTCAGTTACACAGCTTGGTGTGTAGGCAGCAGGGACTTAGAAGCTGTGGGAGGACCAGTCCAGGTCTATTTCTGCTCACAACTGCTTAGAGCATGGTGCATAGTAGACCCTCCTGATCAATGCATCAGCAAAAGGGAACAGGGTATAATTGGTGCTGCTTTGCCCACCGTATGTCCCATGAAACTGGCCTTGTCACAGTATTTTGAGCTCTTAGGCCACTTGGATGAATCTTTAGAGTTAAGTATCTTACTTAAGCAGATGATGCTCATGTTTGAGGACTGTCCTGTGGGACAGGAGAGCCCAACCTGCCCTAAACCATGGAGGTGTGTCAGCAAGGAGATCTGGAGGGAGCCTTACAATTAATCTAGTGGGGTTTTTCCCTTACTCCCAGAAGGGCCACACCTCATTCCATTTTGTATGATACTGAAGAAGTGGCCTCAGTACTCAGTACAGCCAGATCCTGGGGGTCCCCTGGGCATTTTGACTGTGAAACATTTAAGGGTCTGCTCAAAAGAGGGGCTCTTGGGACTTCCCTGGTGGTCCAGTGGCTAAGACTCCACACTTCCAATGCAGAGGGCCCTGGGTTCAGTCCCTGGTGGGGGAATTAGATCCCACGTACCACAACTAAGAGTTCACATGCTGCAGCTAAGACCCAGAACAACCAGATAAATACGTAAAAATAATTTTTTTACGAAGAGGAGCTGTTGCTCAGGACCCAGACTTGTCTTCAGTCCCTGCCTCTCTTGCTGGGTCATCTGTCTCAAGCCACCTACCTGCTCAGTGCTTCAGGCCGCTTCTGTTTTCAGAGGGATTACTCTGTGTAGCTCCTGTTCCCACAGGCCTTTCCTCCGGCTATCTGGCAACACACACACACACTCACACGTACACACACTCCTTTTTTTAAAAAGGGGAAATTCTAACACTGAACATTGTGCATCGTTGTGGTTGTTTAGTCGCTCAGTCGTGTCCAACTCTTTGCAACCCCATGGACTGCAGGGAGCATGCACTCCCAGGCTTCCCTGCCCTTCACCATCTCCCGGAGCTTGCTTAAACTCATGTCCATTGAGTCGGTGATGCCATCCAACCATTTCATCCTCTGTTATCCCCTTCTCCTCCTGCCTTCAATCTCTCCCAGGATTCCAATAAGTCGTCTCTTCACATTAGGTAGCCAAAGTATTAGAGCTTCAGTTTTAGCATCAGTCCTTCCAATGAATATTCAGGACTGCTTTCCTTTAGAGTTAACTGGTTTGATCGCCTTGCTGTCCAAGGAACTCTCAAGAGTCTTCTCCAACACCACAGTTCAAAAGCATCAGTTCTTCAGTGCTCAGCCTTATTTATGGTTCAACTCTCACATCTGTGCATGACTACTGGAAAAACCACAGCTTTGACTATGTGGACCTTTGTCGGCAAAGTGATGTCTCTGCTTTCTAACATGCTGTCTAGGTTTGTCATAGCTTTTCTTCCAAGGAGCAAGCATCTTTTAATTTCATGACTGCAATCACCATCTGTAGTGATTTTGGAACCCAAGAAAATAAAATCTGGCACTGTTTCCATTTTTTCCCCATCTATTTGCCATGAAGTGATGGAACCAGATGCCATGATCTTAGTTTTTTGAATGTTGAGTTTTAAGCCAGCTTTTTCACTCTCCTCTTTCACCTTCATCAAAAGGCTCTTTAGTTCTTTGCTTTCTGCCATTAGGGTGGTGTCATCTGCATATCTGAAGTTGCTGATATTTCGCCTGGCAAACTTTCTTCCATCTTGAGCTTCGTCCAGCCCAGCAGTTTGCATGATATACTCTGCATGTAAGTTAAATAAGCAGGGTGACAACATAGAGCTTTGACATACTCCTTTCCCAATTTTGAACCAGTCTGTTGTCCCATGTCCAGTTTCAACTGTTGCTTCTTGAGCTGCAATCCAGGTTTCTCAGGAGGCAGGTCAGGTGGTCTGGTATTCCCATCTCTTTATAGCAGTGGAACCCTATTGTCATGGAGTGAATAATGGGGGAGATGACTGTAAATCAATCACACGTGTGCTGGTGGAAGGAGAGAGACTGCTGGAAGAGCATCCAGTCAGGCAGGAGATGGCCTTGGCCTTGACTAAGGCAGCTGTGAGGGCAGGGAGAATAGAAAAATGATAAAGATATTTATGAGAGAATCACAAATTGGTGAGTGATTAGGTGTGGGATCAAAACTCTTAGGAGGCTGGCTTAGGCAACTGGATGTGCCAGGGTAGTACCATCTGCTGGGATGGAAGTACCATTTGCAGAAGGAAGTGGAAGATTTGGGCAAAGATGATGAGTTCCTCTTTGGACCTGTTTAGAGAGTTGGACTGTGAAGAAGGCTGAGCGCCGAAGAATTGATGCTTTTGAACTGTGGTGTTGGAGAAGACTCCTGAGAGTCCCTTGGACTGCAAGGAGATCCAACCAATCCATTCTGAAAGAGATCAGCCCTGGGATTTCTTCGGAAGGAATGATGCTAAAGCTGAAACTCCAGTACTTTGGCCACCTCATGTGAAGAGTTGACTCATTGGAAAAGACTCTGATGCTGGGAGGGATTGGGGGCAGGAGGAGAAGGGGATGACAGAGGATGAGATGGCTGGATGGCATCACGGACTTGATGGACGTGAGTCTGAGTGACCTCTGGGAGTTGGTGATGGACAGGGAGGCCTGGTGTGCTGCGGTTCATGGGGTCGCAAAGAGTCGGACACGACTGACTGAGCTACTGAACTGAACTGAACTGAATGGCCATATCCATCGGGTGTCTAACTCATTGGTTGAGAGCTTGAGCTTCTGAGTCTACAAACCTGGGCTCAAATCCCAGCTTGTCCGTGTCCTGGCTGTGTGATCCTGGGAGAGCTAGTCCACCTCTCTGAACTGCCCTTTGTTCACCATAAAGTAAATATAGTAGTGCCTCTCTTATAAGGTTGTTGCTGAGAATTAAACAAGAGAGAATATGTTCAGCGCATAGCACAGTGTTGCCATGTGGCTGGCACATGGTAAACACTCCATAAATAGAATATCGTTATTATTATTGCTAAATTTGAATGAAATGATGAGCAAGTCCAAGCGTTTTTTGGCTAATGTCCTTTATGTCTGTAAGTCATGTCTTTAGCTTGAATTTCAGTTCCTCTCTCCGTTTGGAAATGTTGCCCGCTACTCATTTCGCCTTTTGTTCCTGGAGATTAGGGGCTTTCCCTGATCCTCAGCTCTTTAATAGAGCTGAATGGCCGGCAGGATTATTTTGTTTACTGAAGGCAAATTTTGAGGAGGGAACTCAATGCTCGCTTCACACTGTGGCCTCCAGGTGGCGCCCTTCCTCCGCTCATCTGCTGGTGGTTCTCATGCTATCCTCAAAAGTGAGAAAATCAGGACGGAGAACAGCAAACCCAATCCCTAAAGCCCAGAGGAACGTTAAATTGAGGGACAATCCTACAGAAGAACTTGCAGGAAGCATCTTCCTCCTTTTGGCCGTAGGAATTGACAGTCAGTTCTGTCGCTCAGTCGTGTCCGACTCTTTGCGACCCCTTGGACTGCAGCAGGCCAGGCTTCCCTGTCCATCGTCAGCGCCGGAAACTTGCTCAAACTCATGTCCATCCAGTCAGTGATGCCATCCAACTATCTCATCCTCTGCCGTCCCCTTCTCTGCCTGCTTTCAGTCTTTCCCAGCATCAAAGTCTGTTCCAGTGAGTCAGTTCTTCCCATCAGGTGGCCAAAGTATTGGAGTTTTAGCTTCAGCATCAGTCCTTCCAATGAATATTCAGGGTTAGTTTCCTTTAGAATTAACTGGTTTGATCTCCGTGCAGTCCAAGGGACTCTCAGTCCAAAGAATTCCTTGCAGTCCAAGAAATTGACATGTACTTACAATTCTCTCAGCAGGCCATGCTGTTTCATACTTCGGCATTTGCCTCTGCATGTAGCCTTTGCCAGAAATGCTTGTTTCATGCCCTTTGCCCTACAAATTCCTTCTTGTCTAGCAAAACGCAGCTCAGGTGGCTCCTCCTCAGTGACACCTTGCATGATTGGCCCTTCAGTCTGGGTTGGACACCCCTCCTCTGGGCTTTCTTCACACCCTGCATGCTGTGTTTGAATGGAGCTACATTTTTTTTCTCCAAGGGGGTAAGAATGATTTTCTTTTCAATGGAATATTACTCAGCCATTAAAAAGAATGCATTTGATTCAGTTCTAATGAGGTGGATGAAACTGGAGCCTATTATACAGAGTGAAGTAAGTCAGAAAGAAAGACACCAATACAGTATACTAACGTATATATATGGAATTTAGAAAGATGGTAATGATGACCCTATACACGAGACAGCAAAGGAGACACAGATGTAAAGAATAGTCTTTTGGGCTCTGTGGGAGAAGGCGAGGGTGGGATGATTTGAGAGAATAGCATTGAAACATGTGTATTATCATATGTGAAACAGATCTCCAGTCCAGGTTCGATGCATGAGACAGGGTGCTCAAGGGCTGGTGCACTGGGATGACCCTGAGGAATGGGATGGGGTGGGAGGTGGGAGAGGGATTCAGGATGGGGAACACATGTACACCCATGGCTGATTCATGTCGATGAATGGCAAAAACCACTACAATATTGTAAAGTAATTAGCCTCCAATTAAAATAAATAAATTCATTTTTAAAAAAGAAAAAAAGTAAGCAAGGTGAAAGAAAAAATATAATTTCTTCTAGATTAAAAAAGAAAGAATGGTTTTCTTTTTTCTTTATTTTTAAAATATTTATTTATTTATCGGCTGGGCTGGGCCTTCATTGTTGTGTGCAGGCTGTCTGTAGTTGCAGCAGTCAGGGCCATTCTTCGTGGTTGTGCACAAGCTTCTCATTGCAGTGGCTTCCCTTATTGTGGTGCATGGGCTCAGTTGCCGGGTTGAATGTGGGATCTTAGTTCCCAGACCAGGGATTGAACCCGTGCCCTCTGCATTGGCAGGAGGACTCCTAACCAATGGGCCCCCAGGGAAGTCCCTACAATACATATTTTTAAACATTTTATTGTAGAGATCTTCCAACATTTTTTAAAAATTGAATGGATGAACTAACAGCATCAGTTTTGCTAAACTTAATGTTTGATTTTCTTATTCAGTTTATGCACAGATAAGGATGTCTATGAGAGAAGGACTTGTATTTTATGACATTTTGTCCCCAACCCCTGGGCCTGACACAGATATCCAGAAGGTGTGAGGAATAAATGGACACAAGACATTCTTGGTCTCACCTCTCTATTCATGCTCTCCCCCTTCTTTCCTCCTTTCTGGGGAGGGCCTTCCCATCATTGCCTCATTTTTGACAGTCAAGCAGAGAGGCAGCCACGGGCATTGCCAGCAGGGCTCAGGGCTAAGGCTCACCAGGACGCCATCCTCCACTGAGACTTGGCTTCGGGACCACACTGACATCCCTGTCTAAACTTTGGATCTTATTTTATGAACACGGCAAATGACTGAACATCTCTGAGCCTCAGTTGCCTTATGGAGAAGGCAATGGCAACCCCACAGCAGTACTCTTGCCTGGAAAATCCCATGTACGGAGGAGGCTGGTGGGCTGCAGTCCATGGGGTCGCAAAGAATCGGACACGACTGAGCGATTTCACTTTGACTTTTCACTTTCATGCATTGGAGAAGGAAATGGCAACCCACTCCAGTGCTCTTGCCTGGAGAATCCCAGGGACAGAGGAGCCTGGTAGGCTGCCATCTATGGGGTCGTACAGAGTCAGACACAACTGAAGCGACTTAGCAGCAGCAGCAGCAGCAGCAGTTGCCTTATCTGTGAAAACAGAAATTGTTTGCTTTGCAGAGCTCTTGTGAGAATTAAGTAAGATACCCAACTGCTTGGCACGTAGTAGGTGTGCAATAAATACTAATTTCCTTCCTATGGGGTTTTATGTTGAATCCAGGGAAATGACTTCATCCTTGGGGAAGAATGGCTGTTATTCATTATGCAGGTGGAGCAGTGACAACAAGGATCTTTGGGAAACACCGGCTTCCCCTGCCTGGCACAGGAAACAGGCCAGCCTGCCCTCTGTCTCCGCCGGGAGGCCAGGTGGGCGGAGGCAGATGTGCAGGGCAGCGGGGCCTCTGCAGGCACCCCCCTGCTTTGATTGTCCTTTTTTCCATTCATTTGCTCCTTCAGCTGATACTCTCTGCTCTCGAGGGGCAAGGTGCTGGGGCTGGCGGTGAACAGGCAGACGTGGCCACTGCCCTCACGGAGCGTGTGGTGTTAGTGGCTAGGTGGAAGGAGACACAGGTGCATGTTGCAAAGAGGGATAGAGTGAGTGTCAGTCGCTCAGTCGTGTCCAACTCATTGCGACTCCATGGACTGTAGCTTGCCAGGCTCCTCTGTCCATGGGATTCTCCAGGCAAGAATACTGGAGTGGGTTGCCATTTCCTACTCCAGGGGATCTTCCCAACCCAAGGATCAAACCCAGGTCTCCTGCGTTGAGGCAGATTCTTTACCATCTGAGCCACCAGGGAATAAGGGCTATGAGAGGGAACAAAGGAGGATCTAACCTAGTCTGAGGGAGGAGAGCTTCCCTGAGGAAGGGACTTGGAAACGGAGACAGAAAGGATGGCTGGGAGTGAGCCAGGCCAAGTGCGGCTCACTCTTCCCCATCAGCTTGTGGGGGACTCCAGATGGGTACCCCACCCAGAGCTCCCTGTCACAAAGCTCCACCCGAGCCAAGCCCCCCAAACCACCTAGCCCAGCCCCTGTGGCCATCTTCTCAAGTGGCTGCAGGAACCAGAGGTTCTTTTTCACCAAGGAAATCTCCCTAGGATGACAACTGGGAAATGTGTCCATTCAGGGAGCACTTGCCTTCTATTCAAGGATGCGTAGAGAGGACCTGTCTTTAAAGAACAGATTGCAAATACTGAGCATCTCAGGCACTTTCTGCCCAGTGTTGGGAAGTCATACATGGCTTCCCTCCCTCTTCTCTCCATCACTGTACCCTTAACTTCTCCCCACCAGAGCAACCCACCAGCCCCCAGAAACTTTCCTTGCTTTGGCACACCAGATGCCAGGGCCCCGGGCAGCCCAGGGGGTTGGGCAGGGGCCTGCTGGTTTTCTGTTGCCAGGCTACATGACCCGGCCCAGCCCAGGGCAAAAAGCGAACGAGACGTCAGCCCAGGGTGGGGTCCGCCAGTGAATGGCCTGTGAGCCTCAAAAGGAAAATAAGGATCACCACGAGCAGAGCCCAGCTGCTTTCGTTTCCTTTTCTTCACAAGGTTGGCAGATCAGGGCAATACTGGCAATCCAAGGCAAGATCCTGGACACTCTTTGTGGATGGGATGGTGAAGCGTGGTCCCAGTCAGACTCCTGCCAGTCATTCGGTCTACATTTCCAACTTGGATAGAGTCACAGTGGAATTACTGGGATAAATGATGCTGACTTTTTTTTTTTTTCACTTCTCCTTGTATTAAAATTTTTATTTTTAGACAGGAAAATGTATGGTAAAAAAAGAAAAAAAGTCCAGATGGTACAAGATATACACAGTGAGAAGGAGGTCTTTCTGACACTGGTTTCCAGTTTCCCACTCTGAACCAAAATTGCTTTCTTGTGTATGTTTCCCAGAGATAATGGGTGTAAATAACAGTTATATGTCTGTATAATCCACGTTTCTTTAGAAAACTAAAATTGGTATACTACAAGCACATCTGTCCCTTTTTATTGTTACATTAGTGACTGAGCACGCAGGCAATATATCTTGGAGATACTTCCTATCCTTATCACCGCACAGTATTTCTTGTTAAGGATGGACAATAATTTAATAATTTAACTAGTGGGGCTTCCCTGGTGGCTCAGATAGTAAAGAATCTGCTTGCAATGCAGGAGACCCAGGTTCTGTCCCTGGGTTGGGAAGATCCCCTGGAGAAGGGAATGGCTACCCACTCCAGTATTCTTGCCTGGAGAATTCAATGAACAGAGGAGCCTAGTGGGCTACAGTCTGTGGGATCGCAGAGTCAAACATAACTCAGCAACTAACAATTTCACTTTTCATGGGCGTTTTAAAGATGTTTGATGCATATCAATGAATCAGCAGAAGTGAGCCCTGGTTTACAACGAGAAGTCCTATAAACCCAGCTAATCAGTGAAACCAGGATTAAAATCCAGATCAGCTCAAAGCCATGCTATTTCTGCAAAGATGTTCAAAGACCAACAGCCCTGGAGAGGGAGTCAGTTGCTGGAGAATACCCTCCTTGTACCTCCCAGAGAAGGCCAGACTTAAAAATATGTGTAAGGAATAAGGCCCATCATTTTAAAAAACAATTGTTAGTCTACCAGCTGGATAATTGTATCCTCTATAGCAAATGCTTGCAATGTAGAGTGGAGGGTCCACCCATGGCAGCAGGAGAACGGGACTGCTCCACCTAAAGATACTCAAATTCAAGCACATTATTAACCATGCTGAGCAACGTCAGCTTGAGACCTTCACGGTGGCAACGAGATCAAACTGTGCAATACAGAGCAGAAAGAGCAAGCCCTGTGCACACAGCACATGTGGCTGGATTGCTGGTTAGGTGGACAGGACCTCCATCAGAGCCCTGAGGATCTTTTCTGAGACCTGGGTCTTCTTACAGATCCTCTCTGACATGGAATGGAGAGGAAGCATCATTGCTGAAGGCCTTCCCAAAGTGGCAGGGAGAGCGGAACGTGGCCCGCAGAGGACCTTCTTGTGGGGACAGAGCCTATCTTTGTCCCGTGTCCCCTGAAGCAGAAGTGAAGAGTCCTAACTACTGGACCACCAAGGAATTCCCCAAACTGCTGTGACTTCTGACAGATTACTTCTTTTTTTTTTTTTGAGTATCTATGTTATCCCTTGTCACAAAAGTTTTATCTTCTTCCAAGACATGTTAGAGAGGAGTACTTTAATCTGCGAAGCTGGGGAACCTGGAGAGCAGAACTGTAGACAGAGCGTCTTTGTTAATATGATTACAAAATATCAAAATGCCTATGACTGGATGAAAAGGCGCATTCAGAGACATCCTTCTTAACTCCAAATTCCCTGATATACTGCTAGAATCGACAGCTATTTCTGCCTGAGGGTTAGTATCAAAGTTGAACTGTGACTATGTAAGTCACATCTGTCAGCTCCTTGGGGTTGTGTGGAGCCTATAGGTGCTGGGCGGAAAGTCCTGAGCAAGTGTGTACAGGCCCTTCTGCCTTCTCATCTCTGGCCTCCTTCTTCCATCCCCAATCCTTCCAGCTCCACGGAAATCAAAGCCGATCCCTCGACCGTACAAAGCCATTGCTGGAAAAGCCGCAGTGATGCGGCAGCTCCATTCTGACTGGGGCTGGGAGTGGTGCCAGGCCAGGGATTTCGGAAGGGAAAGCTTCCAAAGACTGGGTTAAGCCTCTGGAGCAGACGTTGCCTGTGGCTCGCCAGCATTCCGAGAGCTAGACGGGCGGTTGGCATGGATGGGGATTCGGCCAGCTCAAAGACCTGGAGAGGCCTGTTCTGAAAGGAGAGGCCAAGGAAGGGTCAGGTGTCAGGGCTCTCCCGGGGAGCCCCACTCAGTGCCTTCAGAGACTGGCATCACAGTGACTCACTTCAGGCAGAAAGGGCGCAGAACAGGCGTTCCCATGAGTGCCTCCCCAACACCCCACCCACACGGCACTCCATGGATATCATTCTTTCCTGCAGCTTTATACTCAGCCTCTCCATTTGGAAACGGGGAACAACCGAATGCCTGAAGTTTGCCAAGGAGTCAGACTTTGATAAACAGTAGAACTAATGTAGGGACATAGCCATAAACCATGGTATAGTTTTGTTTCTTTTTGGCCATGCTGTGCAGCAAGTGGGATCTTAGATACCCAACCAGTGATCGAACCCGTATGCCTATAGTGGAAGTATGGAGTCTTAAACCACTAGACCACTAAAGAAGTCCCATAAATGATGGTTTTGTACACAGAACACAGCAGCTCAGACAGAGCTGATCTTGCCCTTTGGAATAGGTGAACGAGGGGCCAGAGAGGTGTGGCAACCAGAAGACGTCTCTCTCCACCGGCGTGTTCCCATGCCTGAAATTCCACCACTCTCAGTTGGTAGCACTGGGTGGCCATATCAGGTCAAAGAAGACCCAAAAGGAGAGGCCAGGAGGCTGAAAAAGATGTGGTAAAAGATATACTGTGCTGACTGCACTGATCTGCTTAAGGGCAGCTTTGGGACAAAGACATTATCCCATGGTACACACAGCTGAGCGGCTGAACAAAAACAAAAACAACACAGAACAGATACCGGACTTGGAGTCAGGTACACCGCCGTTTGAATCCTGCCTCTGACAATTACTGGCTAGATGACTTTGAGCCTGTTAGTTGACTTTTCTGAGCCCCCACTTTTCCATTGCTAAAGCAGGGAATTGACTCCTGCCTTGTAGGATTGCCGTGAACGTGAACATGCCCTTTTACTGAGGCCCTGAGCACGTGTAGTTTGTCAGTAGTGGCAGCCCAGAACATCGGGGGCACTGTTGTGGACGGGATGTTCGATTTGCCTAGCAGATTCTCTCTGCTGTGATCGCTCTTCTCAGCCCAAGTCCCCTGCTTATTCTTGGGCAGTTCCTTCCGAAGCTATGGTGACCTTCCGTGCAAGCTATTGAGAGGCTGGTGTTAGAATTTCACTCAAGTTTTCCAAAGGTATTTGCATTTTGAGGCCAATTTTCCTTTGCCATGTTTCCACCGCCCCGACCCCCACCCCCCACTTATGTTTGGCCTTGGGGAGAAGGTTTCCGTCTTTCTGAAATTAATCTTTGTCTGGAAGAGTTTCTCACCACCAAGAAAGATCTAGGCCTGCCCCACCCCCAACCCCTGCATACACACATTTGCAAAGAAGGGCAGGATAGAGGAGGAAGAGGCAGAGAAAAGTTGGAGTGAAGTTAGGAAAAGAAATGATGTGAAAGTAGCAGATAGAGAAGGTGCAGGAAGCTAGAGGGCAGAGGAAGAGGGCCTTGAACCTGGAGGGTCTCTCCCTGAGTAACCGTGGGAGCCAGCAGTCCTTGTGAATGGGCTTTCTCCCAGCACCTCCGTCCCCACGAGTAGCCTGCCTCCACGGAACTGTGCAGGGGCTGCTTGCCCGTAGATTCTAAGTTCAGCTCCTTGTATGCCCTCAGAGTCTTCTAGCTCTCTCTTTCTCTTTTTTTTCCCAACTGTAGCACGGGGCATGCCGGACCTTAGTTCCCCGACCAGGGATCGAATCCATGCCCCCCTCAATGGAAGCGCAGAGTCTTAACCATTGGCCCACCAGGGAAGTCCCTGGCTCTCCTTTCCACGGCCTTTCTGCTGCCTCTGAGAGGCCTGTGGGTTCTCCTGGTAACCACTCTCTCACTAAGCCCCATTTCCCGCACTGCTTATCACCACCCAGTGTGGGGTTGGGTTCCTGGGTGTGCAGCTTGGGTGGTTATAACAGGTCTTATGCTCAGAAAGAGCATTAAATCTGCTTTGATTTATTGCTCTTTTTCTGTCTCCATCTTGAAACTTCTAATAATTTAATCTTTGAAATGGGTAGGTGTTTTGTAAGTGAAATCCAATGACTTGATGGAGCATACATGAGACAAGACCCCAGGTGGCAAGCAACAGGAACACAAGGCAATAGGCTTAGTGGCCTTGCAAGTATATGCATGCCTGGCAAAGTCTAGGAGACCACTGGGCCCCAGTGTGGCCCAGTCAGACCTGGACCCATACTGGTGGCAGTGACAGTGGTGGCGGCAGAAACCACAGGAGCGGGGGGAGGGGCTCACAGGAAGGCAGCACCGGATCCCCCCCGGGAGGCCTGCTTCTGCCCCTGGAGCCCAACCTTGCAGTGCCTGGACAACTCTTGGATCTGAGCTCCCAGAAAAGAATTGCTGGCCTTTAGGCAGTAAATTTTGTCAATAAATTATTACAAAATAAGAGCATATATATAGATATTATAATAGAGCATATCAAGGAATTATTAGAATTCTTCAAGGAGTTTAGAATCTTCAAGAATTATTATAAAGTTACAAAGCAAATATTCACAGGCTTACAAAGAGAAATTAGATTCAAATTGAATTTTTTCATTCAATGGAAAAGAACGCTATATTCATATGAAGCTTGAATTAAACCAGTTACTAACAAGCAAGGTAACTTCAATATTAAGTTTTCTTGTCATTTAAGATACAATGAAAGAGTGCATAAATAGGTGTTTTAAGTTACATGCCAAAAATGAGGCCACTTTCAGTTTCTTATATGACCTCAAGGTACAGAAATAGTCAAAGGAAACATTAAAGAGGCGTGGTGTAAATTTACATTTAAAAACAAATTCAAACTTACATGAAACTGATTTGTATGAAGAATTAAATCTGTCTAGAAAGATTGTTCCATGGGAATCATCAGATCTAAATGTACCAAAATTTATATTTTGAAATAATTTATCAAAAATGTATTCACAGGCCATAAAATATTCTTAACAGCTTCAGTAACAGCTGCATCAGCAGAAAACTCCTTCTCAAAATAAAAAATTATTGAAAATATTTACTATCTTACATTTGCAAGAGCAACTAACATCACTCTCCATTATACTGACTGAAAATAAAGTTGAGAAAATTATAAATTTTGGTGACCTAATAAATGAACTTGCAGATAAACAAGCCAGAAAATTCTTATGCTCAATCAATATCTAACATTAATGGATTATTATTATACATTGCATTATATCTAAATAGCATATTAAAAAGCAGAGACATTACTTGTCAACAAAGGTCCGTCTAGTCAAGGCTATGTATGTGGTGTTGAACTGTGGTATTGGAGGAGACTCTTGAGGGTCTCTTGGACTGCAAGGAGATCCAACCAGTCCACCCTAAAGAAAAGCAGTCTGGAATATTCATTGGAAGGACTGTTGCTGAAGCTGAAACTCCAATACTTTGGCCATGTGATGCAAAGAACTGACTCGTTGGAAAAGACCCTGATGCTGGGAAGGATTGAAGGCAGGAGGAGAAGGGGACGACAGAGGATGAGCTGGTTGGATGGCATCACCGACTCAATGGACATGAGTTTGGGTAAACTTTGGGAGTTGGTGATGGACAGGGAGGCCTGGCGTGCTGCAGTCCATGGGGTCGCAAAGAGTCGGACATGACTGAGTAACTGGACTGAATTGAACTGATTGCATTATATAAAATATGACACCAAAAATACTTTTTTTACAATGTGTTAATTTGTTACTTATGTGTCTTTATTACCCCTGATAGATTTCGTAAGTAATAAAAATACTTGTAAAGGCAAAACTTTTACATTCTAGTACCTTTAAGTTCAGTTCAGTCGCTCAGTCGTGTCCGACTCTTTCGACCCCATGAATCGCAGCACGCCAGGCCTCCCTGTCCATTACCAACTCCCGGAGTTCACTCAAACTCACATCCATTGAGTCGGTGATGCCATCCAGCCATCTCATCCTCTGTCATCCCCTTCTCCTCCTGCCCCCAATCCCTCCCAGCATCAGAGTCTTTTCCAATGAGTCAACTCTTTGCATGAGATGGCCAAAGTACTGGAGTTTCAGCTTTAGTATCATTCCTTCCAAAGAACACTCAGGACTGAAATCCTTTAGAATGGACTGGCTGGATCTCCTTGCAGTCAAGGGACTCTCAAGAGTCTTCAACACCACAGTTCAAAAGCATCAATTCTTCGGCGCTCAGCTTTCTTCACAGTCCAACTCTCACATCCATACATGACTACTGGAAAACCCATAGCCTTGACCAGTTGGACTTTTATTGGCAAAGTAATGTCTCTGCTTTTTGATATGCTGTCTAGGTTAGTCATAACTTTCCTTCCAAGGAGTAAGTGTCTTTTAATTTCATGGCTGCAATCACCATTTGCAGTGATTTTGGAGCCCCCCAAAAGCAAAGTCTGACACTGTTTCCCCATCTATTTGCCATGAAGTGAAGGGACCAGATGCCATGATCTTTGTTTTCTGAATGTTGAGTTTTTAAGCCAACTTTTTCACTCTCCTCTTTCACTTTCATCAAGAGGCTTTTGAGTTCCTCTTCACTTTCTGCCTTAAGAGTGGTATCATCTGCATATCTGAGGTTATTGATATTTCTCCCAGCAATCTTGGTTCCAGCTTGTGCTTCTTCCAGCCCAGCGTTTCTCATGATGTATTCTGCATATAAGTTAAATAAGCAGGGTGACAGTATACAGCCTTGATGTACTCCTTTTCCTACTTGGAACCAGTCTGTTGTTCCACATCCAGTTCTAACTGTTGCTTCCTGACCTGCATATAGGTTTCTCAAGAGGCAGGTCGGGTGGTCTCTTTCAGAATTTTCCACAGTTGATTGTGATCCACACAGTCAAAGGCTTTGGCATAGTCAATCAAGCAGAAATAGATGTTTTTCTGGAACTCTCTTGCTTTTTCGGTGATCCAGTAGATGTTGGCAATTTGATATCTGGTTCCTCTGTCTTTTCTAAAACCAGCTTGAACATCTGGAAGTTCATGGTTCACGTATTACTGAAGCCTGGCTTGGAGGATTTTGAGCATTACTTTACCAGCTTGTGAGGTGAGTGCAATTGTGTGGTAGTTTGAGCATTCTTTGGCATTGCCTTTCTTTGGGATTGGAATGAAAACTGACCTTTTCCAGTCCTGTGGCCACTGCTGAGTTTTCCCAATTTGCTGGCATATTGAGTGCAGCACTTTCACAGCATCATCTTTCAGGGTTTGAAATAGCTCAACTGGAATTCCATCACCTCCACTAGCTTTGTTCGTAGTGATGCTTTCTAAGGCCCACTTGACTTCACATTCCAGGATGTCTGGCTCTAGATTAGTGATCACACCATCGTGATTATTACTGGCATGTTTTTCTTGCTTTTTGAACAGGGGCTCCCACATTTTCATTTTGTACTGGGCCCTACAAATTATGCAGTCTTCCCTGCTCAGTACCTTGAAGGCTCTCTAAATTTCAGTAAAGCCCATAGACATTTAAACTCTACATTTTAAGAGTTTCTCCAGACTCCAGATCAGAGGATTTCAACCAAGATCTATTTTGTCCCTCCTTCAGGGGACATGTGGCAGTATCTGAAGACATTTTTTTATCATCACAACTGGGGGACTGTGGGCTTCCTAGGTGGTGCTAGTGATAAAGAATCCACCTGCCAGTGCAGGAGACGCGGGTTCAATCCCTGGGTTGAGACGATCCCCTGGAGAAGGGCATGGCAACCCACTCCAGTATTCTTGCCTGGAGAAACCCATGGACAGAGGGGCCTAGCAGAGGCCTAGCAGAGTTGTGTCACAAAGAGCTGGACATGACTGAAGCAACTTAGCACAGAATGCTAGGGACTGCTATCAGCATCTAGTGAGTCTAGGTCAAGGTTGCTGCAATATCATACAATGTTCAGGACAGCTCCCCACAGCAAAGAATTATCTGGTCCACAATACCAATAGTGGGGCAGTTGGGAAACTCCAATCTGGGATCTCCAAGTGTGATTCTGGGCCAGCAGAACAGCATCCCTGGTGGGTTTGAAATGTAAACTCTCAGGCTCCACCCCAGACCTGCTAAGTCAGGATGGGCACTTTTAACAAGATAGTCAGGTGATTCGTGTGCACAGAAAAGTTTGAGAAGCACTGAGCTAGAGGATGTGAATGGTGTATTTTAGACATGTGAGAGGAGCTGAGAAGCTGTCTCTGGCCCCTTCAGTCATGCCAGGTTAGGCCAGCCCTGCAAGGACTCCAAGGACTATGCTGTTCCTGCCACTTTATTCTCTCTTCTTGTTCATCTCCTGAGCCCCAATCCCCAGACATGTGATAGATAATCCCAGGTGCAAGGACATTGTGGTCAGTGTCTGACAGCACCTCAGCCCTGGCACTCACACTGGTTTTGAACTATCTCAAGTCAAGCAAGTATGCGGAGAAAGACAGCAGGCTGATCTCAGACCTGGGAACTTCCAATTTCTGGCCTGGCTTCCAGCTGGTCCCAGGCCACCCTCTGTTGCAGTGGCCCAAGGACTCTGCCACAGGCCTCTATGTCCTAGCGACTGGTCCTCAGGCACGCCCCTGCTTCAGACCACAGCCGCTAAATACACCGTTTCCTTCTCCAGTGAAATGTCCTTTCTCTCTCTCTCTCTCTCTTTTTTCTAACTTTTATAGTTAGTTATTTATTTTTGGCTGTGCTGGGTCTTCATTGCCGTGTGTGGGCTTTCTCTAGCTGCAGTGAATAGGGGCCACTCCACGTTGCAGCATGCAAGCTTCTCATTGCGGTGGCTTCTCTAGTTTGTGGAGCACAGGCTTTATGCTCAAGGGCTTCAGTAACTGTGGTGCATGGGCTTAGCTGCTTCGTGGCATGTGGGATCTTCTCAGACCAGGAATAGAACCTGGGTCCTCCTGCATTGGCAGGCAGATTCTTAGCCACTGGACCGCCAGGGAAATCCCTGTCCTTTTCCTCTTTATTTGCCTCCCAACAAGCCTTCAAGCTGGCTTCCCAGGTGGCTCAATGGTAAAGAATCTGCCTGCCAATGCAGGAGATGCAGGACACGTGGGTTCGATCCCCGGGTCTGAAAGATCCCCTGGAGAAGGAAATGGCAACCCACTCTAGTATTCTTGCCTGGAAAATTTCATGGACAAAGGAGCCTGGCAGGCTATAGTCCATGGGGTCACAAAGAGTCAGACATGACTAAGTATGCCTGCAACGAGCATTAAAGGCTCACTCACCTGCTTATCCTGGAGAGTTTTCATTTTCCTTGGGGTTCCCATAGCTACCAGCAGACAGATCTATGACAGTGGCCCCAAGCTCCAGGGTCCTCGAGACGGGGAAAGTAAATGAAGGCCAGGTGGAGACTGTGGCACAAGCAGAGCTCTCAACCAGACACACAAACGCAGGCCCAGTGTGCACAAAGCTTTGGATTTTAAAAGAGAAGCAGAAAGTCTTGCTTTTTATGTGAAATCTCCTTTTCAAATATTAGTAACTAAATTAAAAAATTAAAACAAACCAAAAGCTGACCACACTCCTGTACAGGAGGCTAGCATCGCCAATAGGCAATTTGCTAGTCTATGCAAACACTTGCTATCTTGTGTTGTCACTATCTGTGGACATCTTTGTCTTCCCACTCGGCCTGGTAGCAACCTGAGGGTGAGGCCTGAAACAAGTTGTCCTTAACATATGGTTGGTGAGTAAACAAATGAATGAATGAATGCTGCTGCTACTTCTTGTAAGCCGTGGTCATCTGGTGGGTTTAAAACCATGGATCATTATGGGTAGTGTCACCTCCTAGGAGTTGTTTGGACAACTGTGAGAGTATTTTTGGTTGTTATAAGGACTAACAGTACCATTGGCATTTAATGGGTGGGGGTAGTCAGAATGATATGGACGGATGTATGGATGAGAGAACTGAACCATAAAGAAAGCTGAGCGCCAAAGAACTGATGCTTTTGAACTGTTGGAGAAGACTCTTGAGAGTCCCTTGGACTGCAAGGAGATCAAACCAGTCCATCCTAAAGGAAATCAGTCCTGAATATTCATTGGAAGGACTGATGCTGAAGCTGAAACTCCAATATTTTGGCCTCTTGATGCGAAGAACTGACTCATTGGAAAACACCCTGATGCTGGGAAAGATAGAAGGCAGGAGGAGAAGGGGGCAACAGAGGATGAAATGGTTGGATGGTATCACCAACTCAATAGACATGAGTTTAAGCAAGCTCCGGGAGATGGTGGAGGACAGGGAAGCCTGGTGTGCTTTAGTCCATGGGGTCGCAAAGAGTTGGACATGGCTGAGGGACTGAACAGCGAGTCAGAATGATAAAAGTAATATTAAGCACTTATTTTGTGCTCACTGTGTGCCAGACTCTCTTCCAGGCATTTTATTGAAAGGGACTTATTTAATCTTTACAACAGTCTTACAAGGTAGATACTGTCCTCATACCCATTTCACAGTTGGTAGGGTGGGTGAGGGGATGCTAGTAGGTCGGCAACGGACAGAGCAGCCTCGCATCGTAAGAAACTGCAGTTTCTTGTATGCTCCGTTGGATGCTTATGCAGAAAAAAAAGCCTCTGTTTATAACCATCAGAAATACAACGATCACATAAATGAAGGAAGAGTTTTATTTTTACTAACTGGTGAAAAGAGCTCACCATTCCATAAAAATCAACAGGCAGCAACATTGCTCAAGGCATTTGGGTCTCTAAACCCATATACCTACATCCATCTGTGTTTATAGTTACCAAAGTTATGATGATTCTAGATGCAAGCCATTGGATTGATTGATTTTTTTCTATTAGTGAACTTTGTTTTGAATAACTATGAACTTTAAAGGAGTGAATGAATCATAAGTATACACCTTATGAGCTTTTGCAAAATGAACACTTGTGTAACCAGGACTCAGATCAAGAAACAGAATGTTCTTAGCACCCCGTAAGTCCCTTCTAGTCACAATGCACCCTAAAGGTAACCAGCTACCATCCTGACTTCTAACACCTTACATTCATTTTGCCTATATATCTTTCAACTTTATATAAATGAAATCATGTAGTATATGCTTCTTTAGTGTCCGGCTTCTTTTAAAATTGTGAGATTCAGCCACATGGTTGTGTGAACTGAAAGTCTGTTCATTCTTGTCATTGTGTAGTATTCCATTGATGGACATACCACATGGATCTATCCCTTCTGCTGTAGGTGGACTTTTGAGTTGTTTCCAGTTTTGAGCTATTGCAAATAATGATGCTGTGAATATTCTTTTGATAGCTGTTTTTTGGTAACATATGTATGCATTTAATTTCTGCAAGTATGTGTGTAGGCAGTTTATGGTATCTGTGATTTTCATCCCATAGTAGGAAGTTGTTGTTCAGTCATTAAGTCTTGTCCGACTCTTTGCGACACCATGGACTGCAGCACGACAGGCTTCCCTGCCCTTCGCTATCTCCCGGAGTTTGCTCAAACTCATGTCCATTGTGTTGGTGATGCCATCCAGCCATCTCATCCTCTGTCACCCCTTTTTCCTGCCTTCAGTCTTTCCCAGCATCAGGGTCTTTTCCAGTGAGTTGGCTCTTTGGATCAGGTGGCCAAAGTATTAGCAGTAAGAGGGGGTTACAAAATACTATCCAAAGGAAGTATAGGTTTGAGGGAACAGTTGAGACTCTGGTTTGAAGCAGAGACTCTGCCCATGGTCCATTTTCTGCCCCACAGAGACTGTCCCTGCTGTCGTGTGCTACCTGCTAGGGAGTGCTATGGCTGAGCTCTGAGGAGGGAGTTTTGAGAATCTTGCCTTAAGACTAAAGGGCCGGGACTTCCCCGGCAGTCCCGTGGTTAGGACTTTGTGCTCCCAAAGCAAGGGGCATGGGTTTGATCCCTTCTGGGGAAATAAGATGCTGTATGCTACTGCTGCTGCTGCTGCTAAGTCGCTTCAGTCGTGTCCGACTCTGTTCGACCCCATAGACGGCAGCCCACCAGGCTTCCCCGTCCCTGGGATTCTCCAGGCAAGAACACTGGAGTGGGCTGCCATTTCCTTCTCCAATGCATGAAAGTGAAAAGTGAAAGTGAAGTCGCTCAGTCGTGCCAACTCTTAGCGACCCAATGGACTGCAGCCTACCAGGCTCCTCCCTTCATGGGATTTTCCAGGCAAGAGCACTCCCCACCAAAATTAAATCCATCAATAATAAATAAATAAATAAATAAATAAATGACTGAAGGGCAGAGACCTGCATTCTCACTTCCACCACTAGAGGTCAGGCATTCACAAGGGACAGGGACTGGCCACCCCTCTTCCATTCAACCTTCCTTTTCAGGTTCCTGTCCCTTCTTCATTGGTAACTGGAGATCCAACTCTGCCAGGGGAATTTAAACAAAATCTTCTTAGTGCACCTCAGAGGAGGCAATGGAACCAACACACTTTTGGGGCATCAAATCTTTTTCACTCAACCTTCCCTGTAAAATGGAGACTCTCTAGAGTCTGGCTGTCTCTTAGGGGTAACCCATGTTCTCTGTCCTCATTCACTCACTGGCTTTAATGGGGAGTGTATCCAACCCTGGGCCATCTCTGCTGGATTCACTGTTCCTACATGGTGACTTCTATAGACACACACATGCTGGTAAATGTTTACCAACTTGTTCTGGGAGTTGGGGGGGGTAATTTGTAGTGTTTACTAATTTCTGTGATGTAAATACTTTCACTCTGTCTGATTTCAGTTACTAATGAGATGTCACTGAACCTGGAATTGGGAAGAGATGCTAAATAGCACAGTTGTCATCGTGCATATGTGTTCAGTCGTGTCTGACTCTTCGCGACCCCATGGACTGTAGCCCGCCAGGCTTCTCTGTCCATGGGATTCTCCAGGCAAGAATACTGGAGTAGGTTGCCATTTCCTCCTCCAGGGGATCTTACTGACCCAGAGGTCGAACCCCTGACTCCTGCAGCTCCTGCATTCTTTACCTGCAGAGCCATTGGGGAAGCTCAAATAGCATAATATGATATAGGATTTCCAACATACATGCATAATAGATGTAAATAAATGCGAAAGCACAGATAAGAGTACAATGTAGTAAAATTAGGAAGTGATATGTTTTGAATGTGTGTTAGTTTAAAACTTTTGTTTTCGTGTAGTGTAAATGCCATTATTCGGAGAAGGCAATGGCACCCCACTCCAGTACTCTTGCCTGGAAAATCCCATGGACGGAGGAGCCTGGTGGGCTGCAGTCCATGGGGTGGCTAAGAATTGGACACGACTGAAGCAGTAGCAGCAGCTTTCTTTATAGTCCAACTCTCACATCCATACCCAACTACTGGAAAAACCATAGCTTTGACTAGGCGGATCTTTGTTGGCAAAGTAATGTCTCTGCTTTTTAATATGCTGTCTAGGTTGGTCGTAACTTTTCTTCCAAGGAGCAAGCTTTCATTTCACAGCTGCAGTCACCATCTGCAGTGATTTTGGAGCCCCCCCAAATAAAGTCTGTCATTGTTTCCACTGTTTCCCCATTTATTTGCCATGAAGTGATGGGACCGGATGCCATGATCTTAGTTTTCTGAATGTTGAGTTTTAAGCCACCTTTTTCACTCTCCTCTTTCACTTTCATCAAGAGGGTCTTTAGTTCTTCTTCGCTTGGTGATTTCATCTGCATATCTGAGGTTATTGATATTTCTCCTGGCGATCTTGATTCCAGCTTGTGCTTCCTCCAGCCCAGCAATTCTCATGATGTACTCTGCATATAAGTTAAATAAGTAGGGTGACAATATACAGCCTTGATGTACTCCTTTCCTTGTTTGGAACCAGTCTGTTGTTCCATGTCCAGTTCTAACTGTTGCTTCCTGACCTGCATACAGATTTCTCAAGAGGCAGGTCAGGTGGTCTGGTACTTCCATCTCTTTAAGAATTTTCCACAGTTCGTTGTGGTCAACACAGTCAAAGGCTTTGGCATAGTCAATCAAGCAGATGTTTTTCTGGAACTCTCTTGCTTTTTCCATGATTCAACAGATGTTGGCAATTTGATCTCTGGTTTCTCTGCCTTTTCTAACAGGTTTCTCAGGAGGCAGGTAAGGTGGTCCAGTATTCCCGTCTCTTTAAGGATTTTCCAGTTTGTTAGAGGAGGAAATTGAGCAGGGAGGGAGGGTGTCCACCTTCTGCAGTGAGTCTGGATCGTGGTAATGTTAAAAAACAAAATTCAACCCAATAACTTTGAAGATTTAGTTGACTTTATTCAATGGTTCAGCAATCAGGGAGAATCCCATCTAGCTATAAGGGCACCTAATCCCAACTGTAAGGGCACTCAGAGGGGCTGTACAAAATGGAAGGTTTTTTACAGGGAAAAGGGTGGGGCAAGGGACCTATTGTTAAAGAAAAGAAAGTGGTAGGGAGGGAAGAAGTGCCAAGGGTTTTATTATGCAGATTGTTTCTTTTTCTCTTGGGGAATAGAGAAGGTCCCTGTGACAGGTTATTATGTGACAGCTCCTCATTGGTGCTGACCAGAAAATTCCAAACTCGTTAAGATTACATTTATGGTAAAGATTGAAACTGCAATTGGGCTTGGTATTAAATCTAGCTTTGGAATCATGGGCTTTAGCACAAATGACACCATTTTGGGCCTGTGAGTTTTCTCTTTAACAGAACTCAGGGAGGAAAGAAGGCAGAACAAGGACAGGCTTATGGAAAAGGAAGCAGCAGCGGTAATGCAGGGCCCAGAATGGGAGGGTTTCCTTGCTGCTGCTGCTAAATCACTTCAGTCGTGTCAGACTCTGTGCGACCCCATAGACGGCAGCCCACCAGGTTCCCCCATCCCTGGGATTGTCCAGGCAAAAACACTAGAATGGGTTGCCATTTCCTTCTCCAATGCATGAAAGTGAAAAGTGAAAGGGAAGTCGCTCAGTCGTGTCCGACCCTTCACGACCCCATGGACTGCAGCCTACCATTCTCCTCCATCCATGGGATTTTCTAGGCAAGAGTACTGGAGTGGGGTGCCATTGCCTTCTCCAGGGTTTCCTTGTGATAGGTGTGTATGCTCGGTGGTGGACATTCTGCTTGCTTTATTTGAACTACCTCAAACATTTGACTTGTTAATCACAGCACTTTTCTAGAGAAGCTAGTAGAATTGGGCTGGGTGAGAGGCCCTGAGAGAGTCTGCCTGACCCAAGCTGCAGCAGAGGCTCTGGGTCCAAGCCCAGACTTTGGCACTGCCTATCAAGTAGGAACGCCTCAACATTAATTGAGCACCTCTGAGACAAGTATTGTTCAAGACCCTGGGGCGCAAAGATATAAAATCAAAACTTTTTGTCATTAAGGGGTTATTCTCTGGTGGCGCAGTGCTAAAGAATCTGCCTGCGGATAGAGGAGACGCGATTCCATTCCAGGGTTGGGAAGATATCCTGGAGAAGGAAATGGCAACCCACTTCAGTATTCTTGCCTGGGAAATCCCATGGACAGAGCAGCCTGGTGGGCTCCAGTGCATGGGGTTGCAAGAGTGGGACACGACTTAGCTACTAAAACAGAAATAAAGCCCTATAAACACAAGCAGAGGACTTATCTCCTATGGCCGCAGGGGGACCACCTACATATAGAGAGAGATGCTGTAACTATAAAGTGTTCAAACTGCTTGCATACTCTCAGGCTGGGAAATAAAGCCAGGAACGCGGCGAGGTACTAGGGCCGACTCTGACAGCCCTCGCGCTGAACTTCAGTTTTCTCAACTTTGAGATCCGTTGCATGCTTTTAGAATGCCAAGGAATCCCTTTTAGGAAAGCCTGTTAAAATAGATTTTTAACCGGCTTAAAGACTACAGTCGTAGCCTTTTTGAATCAGAATGGCTGAACGAGGGACCCTTTTACACCCCTACCCCCGGGACAATCTGACGCTGGTAGGCTTCGCAACAACAACAAAAACAACAGCTTAGCGACGGGCCTGAAGAGGGATTCCTAAGTCCTAAGCTAAGGCAGCAGGAACGAAAGCGCCTAGTCGACCTGAGAGCAAACCGATCCTTTGCAAATAACAGTACTCCAAAAAACCAAATCATAGCCGAATAATACAAATAATAATACAAACAATAAGAGCAGAAGAACTGGAAAGGCTAAGCGCAAAGCCGTCGCAGTCAGTCCGCAACTCCTCCTCCCAGTCTACTCTAGCGGAGTCGGCGTGACGGTCCCTTTAAGAACTCCCTTTCTTCCTCGGTCTCGCCTGCCGAGGGGCGTGCGGGCCGGCCGGCGGCGCGTGCGCGCTGGCAGCAGTCTACCCGCAGGGCCTTTTCCCCAACGGGACGATCGCGGCGGCGCGACGCCGGCGCTCGTTACGTGCGCGCGCGTGGCCCCGCCCCTCGCCCGCCCCTTCCCCTCCCCCCTCTGAGGCCTCCCCCGCCCGCGCCGTACAGCTGGCCCAGTGACGCGAGCACTGCCACTGCTGCCGCCGCCGCCGCCGCCGCCGCGGTGTTCCATTCTCCTCAGCCGGCGACAGCCTCGTCCCGCTGCCACCGGCTTCCTCCTCACGCAGCGCCGGCCAGACGACGGCACGCGCGCGGGGGCTCGCCTAGAGCCGAGAGGGCTGCGGGCGCGCGCGGGCGACGGAGCGGATCCCAGCGCCGCGGAAGCTGCGAGCGCCCCCCTCCCGGAGGTCGCCGCGCCGTCCCCCCGGTGAGTTGTCACCGCGGCCGGGGGAGCGGCGGCGGGGCCGGGCATTGTGTCACAGGAGCGCCCGACCGGGCCGGCTGTCAGGGGCGCGGGGCCGGCACGCACCGCCCAGGAGGGGGACGGCTTGGGGAGCCCGAGCGGCCGTCCCGAGTCGGCTGCTGTCCGCGCTTCCTGCCCCGGCGCCCCGGGCTGTCACCCCGACTCCCCGGGCGGCGAGCCCCGGTGCTTGGCGTGGGCCGGGAGGGCTGGCGGGGTGGGCTGTGAGCCGAGGCCGGGAGGAGCACCGACCGGCAGGCTTACGGCCGGGAGTTTGCTGGCCGGGACCGGGGCGCGCTGCCCAGGGGCCTCGCCGGCCGTGCGGGGTCGCGTTCCGGACCGGAGTTCAGGGTGGAGACCGCACTTTGCAGGTCGCAGGAGAGGAGGTAGGCAGAGGCTTGCTTTTCTTTATTACTTGTTAACCGTTTTCGCGTCAGGGCCAACGAAAGCGGCGGGTCCCGAGCTGGGGCAGGGTCAGCTTAGCGATGGTGGACTTCGCAGGACAACCTTGGAGCCCAGTTGTGCAAGCCCCGGAGCTTTCTGGAGCTCCCGCGTCTCGTCTGGTCTTTAATCTCCAAAACTTCATTATTATCCGGGCTGAGACGCACCGAAACCACTTCCTGTTTGTGTATGTAGACTTTTTTTTTTTTTTTAATTTCTGGTTTTTAGAAACTCCAAGTATTGGTGTCGGTCTGACCCTCCCACAGGGCTGTGACTGTGGGGGCAGCTGAAGTGAGAAAAGTTACCCCGTAAGGGAGGTCAGGAGAAGGAGGTGGTTTGGGGCACCGTGAGACCTAAGAGAAAAGAATCGTCGAAACAAATCTTTATAGCTGGTTCAAGGGAAGTTCAGCAAGGAGGCCTGATGCTGCTGTTCCCGTAGAATCTCCTCTGGTGGCAGGTACTTCCTCTGGCTATTTCTCAGATCACTTGCATCCTTATCTCTTTCTCCAGGGTCCACATTGATGGTATGTTTGCACAACATTGGCTTGTTCATACATTCTTTCTTTTCTTTAGTTTCACGAAGTATTGGTGATATAGAATATATGCCAGGCAGTGTGTGCTAGGTATTCGGGTTACTGCAGTGAATAAGACAGAACCCAGCCATTCCTTAAACAGAGTTCACAGTTTTTAAATCAACTCATTTTGGATTATGTTGGTAATTTTCACTGGTGGCCATTGCTGCTTAAGGAAGTTCTGCTCAGTGTGTTAATAGGGGACAGTACTGGTACAAGGCCTGATAAATAGAAATCTGTGTCCACAGAGTGGCTTTTTGGTTACTGTAGTAGAAGTGTTCTGTGAAACCAAACCTCATGTACAGCTGGATGAGGCAGGTCCCTGATCAGAGTAAGACATCCCAGGGCTCCCCCTCCGCCACCACCACCACCACCCTGCAGTGCTTAAACCCTCCGAGCAAACCCGTTGTCAGATGGCAGAGTTCAGCTTATTTGCTTGAGGCTTGCCTGCTCAAAGGTCAGAATTTGGGCAGATAGAAACAAAAGGAAGAAAGGTAGAATGAGCTGTTACAGATGCAGGCTGGCAGACGATGAGCCTTCAGCACTTTGGTCTCCTGGCTGGTCTCCATCATGTGGTGGTTGAACTTGTGCTGTCATGTAATGGTCTCTTCGTAGGGGATTTCCTCCCTTGCGATGGCCAGGGCAGCAATCTCTATAGCTCCCCCCCTCCACCCCCCATAACACACGTATGCACCCTCCAAAGGGAATTATTCACCTGACTTCTTAAAAGTAAGAACGTATTTCAAGTTTATTGCTACTCAGCATTATGCGTTTCCATCCTCCAGGAAAAAAATTTGCCTTATGTTTTAAATCTTGTTCTCTTTTTCCACATTCTTAGCTCTTTGATAACCAGATAAATACTGGTATCTGTCTGTGGCCCGGAGAATTATAGTACTGTGTCTTTGAAAAAATTCGTGAGTCATGTTATCTTCCTCATTTCTGTACCAAAACAGTTGAACTGGGGAGAATGTCTTTAGCAGAGCCTCTTGTAGGCCGAGAAGAAAGGCCGGAGAGCACATGTCCTCATCTTCCTCTCTAGTTCTCCGTTAACCAAGGGGCGATTTGCGGAGAGGGACATGATGCCTGTGTCCAGGCTTGACGTGCCCACTTGGAGGCCTGAATGTCTGCAGACCCACCAGGCCCAGTTGTGTAATTGCCATGCAGGAAGCACTTTACTGAGCTCCTGAACTGACATGTGATCTCCTAGTGAAAGCTGACAAGCAGGATTCCTTTTCCCTCTTCCATCCGCCTGGACAGTAAGGAAGTCTTGTCGAGGGGGTATTCCCTCAGGCAGTAGGAGAAACAGGAGAAGGGACAAGGAGAGGGAGAAGCCCAGTGCCTTTTTTGTTTTTAACTTTGAAGGCAGATATTACTGTGGTGCAGACTTGAGTGCAGATTTGCTTCTTGGGCTAAGAGTAAGCATTAGGATAAATGCTTGTATGTTGATAGAGATTCTTTCTCCTGGTCGAGATGGCTTCAGGCTAGGGTCCACCCACATATCCGACTAGGGTGAGGCTTAACTTAATGGAGTAAGTTTTTAAAAACTTAATATTCTTAAGTTACATTGCCACATTGCAGGAAACTTGAAACTAGAGCAGTGAGAAATAAGGCCTGTAATATGCCGGTGTTGTTTCCTTATTGGTTGGAATGAAGGATGCAACTGGAGGCTGGGGCTGGGGGTATGTGATGAGTGTTGGAAGCTGCTAACAGCTGTGGATCTGAGACCAGTGAAGCAGTCTCAGGACAACATGGGGATGACCATCCTTGAGCATCAAGACATGTTCGCTCCTGCCCTGACTAGGATTCACGGCAGCAGCCGTTGTACCCTTAGATGGCTATGAGTTCCTGTGTCTCTTTGTAAAATCTTTATCTGAAAGAGTAGAGGTTCTGGGGAAAGAGGCACCTCAGACAAGGGCTAGGTTTTAGCAGCAGAGCCTGTGGGCACCTACGGATGTTTCCCTTTTCTTGTGCTCACCTGTGTCTGTGATGCTGGCCTTTTTCTTTCCCTCTTAGTTCCTGGGCTTAGAAACCAGTAGGATTCCTCTGTTGCTCTCTCATCTTCTGGTTCATGCCTGAGTGCGGAAGTGTCCACTTCTTTGGTAGGCCCTGCAGTGGTGCTGAGCTGGGTCGCTGCAGCCATGGACGGCCACCTGTGCTGCCGTCAGGGCGGGGGGACGGTCGAGTCTCTGTGAAGGTGCTAGAACAGCAGGAGCGGGAAATGCAGCGGCCATGGTGAAAACTAAGTGGGTTTCACAGACTCCGTTGTTGCCTGTGATGTATTCTGCCTCCCTGACTCTTTCCATCTCAAAAGAGGAAAATAGCCACCCTTGAAACATCAGAAGCTGCGTGCCAAGAATTCATGCAGTCCTCCAGAAACAGGATATTATTGAAGCATTTTTCTCAAGCAGAAACAGATGTAGTTCCCTGTTAGTGTCGCCAATGTTAGTGGATCCTTATAAAATTACCTGATAGCAGTGTGCCCATAAGTGTACTCCCCCCCGATATATATACAAGTATTATTATTATTAATATTTTTGGCAGAGCCTCATTGCTTAATCTGGGGAAAGTTAGCCTGGGATTCCTGATGAAAGTTAGCCTGGGTTTGTAGACGCAGAGGTGGTGACTGACAGTTCCTTATTACCCAAGAGGATCTTCTGTGGTGAAAAATTTGATGACTCAGGATTCATTCCTCCTATAGTTGGTGATTGAACACAGAACCTCAGCGAAGAGACACAGATAGGGGTTTTTACCCCAGTTTCCCGTTTCTTTCTTTCTTTTTTTTTAAATGAAACACTTCACGAATTTGCGTGTCATCCTTGCGCAGGGGCCATGCTAATCTTCTCTGTATCATTTCAGTTTTAGTATATGTGCTGCTAAAGCATTCTTTCTGTCCGTTTTTAAGAAGGGGAAAGTCTAATCTTTCCAAATCCAGCCTCCCCCCAACAGTGACTTGCCTTCATTCACAGAAGTTGAAGAAGTGAGTGTAAATTGCCCTATGTGTAGACTCTCCTTGCTGAAATTTTGGCTAGACTAGGCTAATGATGTGAAGAACTGACTCATTGGAAAAGATCCTGATGCTGGAAAAGATTGGCAAGAGGAGAAGGGGACAACAGAGGATGAGATGGTTGGATGGCATCACTGACTCAGTGGACATGAGTTTGAATAAGCTCCGGGAGTTGGTGATCGACAGGGAAGCCTGGCATGCTGCGATTCATGGGGTCACAAAGAGTCAGACACAACTGAGCGACTGAACTGAGGCCCATGAAACTTGCTCCTGGGAATGGGAAAGAAGGAGTGTTCATCCCTTTCTTCCTTCTTTGGGTTATTCTTAGTTGATCTCAGTAAACTAAGTTGATGGGAGTTTAAAAAAGAGAACTTGAAAAAGAGAACAAGGTGGTTTTGCTTATTTTGCATTTTAAGTTGTAGTCAAGACAAACTGAGGGAAGAGGGGAGACTGAGGGTTTTTTTTTTTTTTTTAATTGTTAATATGCTGGGACAAGATTACAGAAAACTTGGAAAATAGAGGATGGGAACCACTGTGATTCTACCATCCTAACACAAACATCATGTCCATGTATTTATTCTGTGGTAGTCCTGTACATTCAATTTTCTATTTCTTTTTATCGTCTAACATTACAGCATAAACATTTTCTTGTAATGACACATAACTTTTATGATTAGTTTTAGTGGCTTTATAAAATTCTGTTAACTAGATCAGCTGTAATTTAAATACCCTTTCTTATACATCTGCTTCCCTGGTGGCTCAGATGGTTAAGCGTCTGCCTACAATGCGAGAGACCTGGGTTTGATCCCTGGGTCAGGAAGATCCCCTGGAGAAGGAAATGGCAACCTACTCCAGTACTCTTGCCTGGAAAATTCCATGGACAGAGGAGCCTGGTAGGCTACAGTTTATGGGGTTGCAAAGAGTCGGACACGACTGAATGACTTCGCAACAATCACAACCAAGTGATCACTATAATCTAATCTAATCTTAGAACATTTTCATCACCTCCCAAAGCAACTCCATTAGTAATCACTCCCTGGTTGTCTACAATTCCTCTAGTTCAGGGGTACCAGTAGTCTACGCTCTGTCTATAGTTTACATATTAGGATATTTCATTTGAATAGAATTGTATATTATGCAGTCTTGAATGGTTGCTTTCTGTAATTTAGCATAATGTTGCTGAGGCTTATCCGTGTTGTAACGTATGTCACTACTTCGTTCTGCTTTATTGCTGAATGGCCTGTTGTATAGATGGACCATATTTTGTTTATCCATTCATCAGCGGACAAACATTTGGGTTGGTTCTGTGTTTTGGTGACTATGAATAGTGCTGCTGTGAACTCACGGTTTTTGTGTAGGCATAGATTTTTTCATTTCTCAGGGAATTATTTTTAAAGCTGCATCTGTATTTTTATTTTGGATTTAATGTTGTACTTGGTTATGTTGTTTGTTTGGGTAAGGACAGTATAGCGAGATCTCTTGCCGAAAGATGTTGAAAGTATTGCCCTGAATTTAAGAAGAGGTGCCCTATCTCTCTGTCTATATCATATATTTAAGAAGTTTGAACTCTCCAGTAGCATTGTTTCCAGATCTTTGGTGCAGAACTTTATAAACAGTAGTGAGAGCTAATAGGTGCAATAGTGTGTAAATTCAGTGCACATGTACTTCTACTTTAAGAAAAAAAGAGGGGAGTGGGAGGGGGTGGTTTAGCATGAAGCCTCCCAGTTCTAAATTGCATCATCATGTCTTTTGGAGAGAGAGTTACCATGAACCCCACAGAGCCTTCCTTATCGATGTAATTTATAGTTCTCAAAAGTTTTTCCTCTCTGTATGAAAAATTGCATGCAAGGGTTCTATGCACCTGCTTGAGGCTGCTGCTGGGCTGGGGAGTGGCATGCCTACTGAAGAGAAAGCCAGTCAGTGATGGGGGAGGGTGAGAGTCTATGTAAACACAAGTCTAGAAAAAATATTCTTTAGAACAGCTTTACAGGCAGACCTTAGTTGCACCCAAGGTTTAAAATATAGATCATGCCAGACACAAAGAGGAGCAGATGGTGCTGCTGGGAGTGTCATTTCCTCTACAGAATCTGCCCCTGGGTGGCTTTGCATCATAGCAGCCTCAGTACTGAAATATGCCATGCCTACTCTCGCCCTTGTCCTGATTGGAACTGCTCGCATTTGTGATCAGTAGCTGGTCTTGCTTCTCCTGCTCCTAGATTCCTACCAGAATCTCCTGAAAGTGTGCATGTATAGGCCACCTGAGGATCCGAGAGTCCAGATAGTTCTGCCTCAGAAATGTGTGGGCCACAGGGCACATGCCCTTTGTCCACAAGCCAGACAAAAACTAGGAAGTTGAGTTATTTTCCCTTGTACCTGTTTCAGGTTCCTGTACCTGTAGCTAACTCCCAGGACCAGTTCTTCCAGGAAGTTCGTGTGTGTGTGTGTGTGTGTATGTGTGTAAATGTGTATGAGTGCAGCCATAACTTCACAGCCACTGTTCACTGCCAAAAGTTTTAGATTTGGAGTAGGCTTTACCTGTTAATGGCTTCCCTTGTGGCTCAGATGGTAAAGAATCTGCCTCCAATGCGGGGGACCTGGGTTAGATCCCTGGTTTGGGAAGATCCCCTGAAGAAGGGACTGGCAACCTACTCCAGTATTCTTGCCTGAGAAATCCCATGGACAGAGGAGCCTGATGGGCTACAATCCATGGAGTCATTGAGCAACTAACACTTGCACTTTCACTACCTGTTAATTTAAATTCTGTTCCTAAGTACTAGGAGTCTCAAAAGAGTGAGGAGACAGTATCCAGATGTTACTTGCACAGCACGCCAGGCATGTGACCAGAGAGAGCTCGTGAAATGCCGAAGTTGGAAGGATGGGACTTGAGGATGGTCTCATTTCACCACCTCACTTTATAGAGAAAAATGGGATATGGTTGCTCAGAGCTCATTTCCTAGAGTGGTGACGGGGCCAGGGCAGAAGCCAGGGCTTCAGATTCCTAGTCTGGTGCATTTTCTGTCCCAGTGTGATCAGCTTCTTTTCCCTGGGCCTCTTCCAGGAAAGAAGGCTGGAGCCCAAAAGGGTGTATAGTTCATATCGTTAGGAACAAACTCATATCCTTCTGTGATTGTGGCTTCTGAGTCTTTAATAGTGAAATTACAGAAGAGAATGAGCCTCTAAATTCAGTTCTTTGGAAGAACTGTGCTTAAAAGGGGAGTTGTGTTTAGCCTGGCCTGCTTAACTCTTCTATCTCTGTAGTGTGCTTCCTTACAATTTAAAAAACTCTCTGACTCCAGGCCGACGGGATGTGTTCTCTGAGTCATTTTCCCCTTGCGGTCTGTCTCACCCAGGTGAGACGGTGGCAGGTACTGGTGGCATCCTGGATGTAGGCGGACTGCCTAGTATTTGAGCACATGCTGTTTGGGCGAGCTGACTGCCTCTCCTTCCCACCCTGTTAGCAGACCGAAACCCCTTGCAGCCTGGCTCTGGTTTCCTCAGGTTTATTTATGTGGGTCAGCCACCCGTCCACATGCAGTGCGAACAAGGTCTCTAACTGTGTCTTTAGGCAGCGAGGAAGGAAACAGACTTCTTGGGCTGAGTTGCCACATATACTCTCTTTCTCCAGATAGCCAGTGAGCAGTTTTGTGTTCAGTAGGTGCTGTTCTTTCATTTGGCATGCTTAAGGCATTTCTAGAGGGTTAACACATGGTGTGTTGGCTGGTCCACACCTTTATCAATCCTTGATTCTCATCCACCCCCAGGTAGAAACTGTGCCATGGGAAGGCCGTCTACCTCCTTGTTTCGGTCCTGTGGGGGATTTTGCTTGTTACACAGCAGGATGGCAAGAAAAACAGGCTCTGGGTTTCATAAGATTTCATTGGTCCATCTTAGTTTCCCTTTTACATGCGCCCTCAAGTCCTGATCATTTGTGAGCTGAAAATCTGGTTGGGCTGTGATGTCAGACTGGTGGGAGGTGGGCAGAGGGTTGCTACAGAAACCAAGAGGAAGGAAGGAAGTCAGGTCATTTGTGTGGCAGGTACTTAGTGAATGCCTGTGGTTGTTCAGGCATTGTGAACAGAGAACAAAATGGACACAGCACTTGCCCTCATGAGGTTAACAGTCCGGGGGAATACCCATGGGTTATTTAATATGACAGCAGTGCTGGAGGAATCTGTTGTGTAAAGCAGGCGTTCAGCTTGGCTACTTAAAAGGAGTGGCTCTGGCTTTTTCAGGGACATTTGTGCTCCAAACCCACAATCACCTTGGAAAGGAGGAGGGCTTGAAACATTCTCTTGGAGAATTCTACCTGGCCTCCCTAGCAAGAGAGCAAATTGCCTTTCTCTGTAGAGCAAGCTTGATCTAGGAGTTTGGAGTCTGGACTCCCATTTTCTGGCTTTACTTGAGTGCTGCACAGTCTGTGGGATCTTAGTTCCCTGACCAGGTATCGAACCTGTGCCTCTTGAAATGGAAGTATGAAATCTTAACCACTGGGCTGCCAGGAAATCCCAATCAGTTTTTAATGTGTGAATGTTTTCTGACCTTGAAGTATCTTCCCTCCACCCTGCCCCCTTTCTTTTAGTTTAGAGAGAAAAGCCTGTGTGAGTTTAACAGTGAGAAATTGGGAGGGGAGTAGGATCAGTGGTGTGAATTCCTTAGGGAATCTTTTATTCTTCATTTCCTTTAAGTCTCAGTTTTAAATAATGTTAATCTGCAGTAACTCTTCCTGTTATGGGGCTTTCCTGGTTGCTCAGCTGGTAAAGAATCCACCTGCAGTGCAGGAGACCCTGATTCAATTCCTGGGTCAGGAAGATCTGCTGGAGAAGGAATAGGCTACCCACTCCAGTATTCTTGGGTTTGCGTGGTGGCTTACCTGGTAAAGAATCTGCCTGCAATGTGGGAGACCTGGGTTTGATCCCTGGGTTGGGAAGATCCCTTGGAGAAGGGAAAGGCTACCCACTCTAGTATGCTGGCCTGGAGAATTACATGGACTACAGTCTATGGGGTTGAAAAGAGTTGGACACGACTGAGTGACTTTCACTTTCACTTCCTGTTATATCTGGCTTTATAACCTGCCAGGGGTGGTAAAGGTCCTAGCACCCTACTGGCACAGATAAGGGTCCCAATAAGCACACTTCTCGTGTAGGCTCAGGTTCTTGGCTAAGATTGTAAGTTCCCCAAGGTCAGTGCTTGTCTTGTCCACTTCTTTATACTCAGCTCCTGGATTAACTGGTTAAGAATTGACCAGATGTAGAGGAGTAAAGTCAAAAGGGTGAGAGGGCAAGGTGACTTTGAGGCCGTGAGCCTTGATGACAAGGAATGTAAGAGTGGCATTATTGATGAAATTCTAAAAAGAAACATTTTGAGGGAGGCCTGGCTTGAGTGGAAAACAAATATAGACAGGGTGATAAGAAGCTGTTAATGTTCATCAAGTTCATTCCGACTGGTGGCTGGAAAAGAAGAGAGCTCAGGAGCCACGGAGGTGGAGGTCGGGAGGGAAGGAAAGAGAGAGGATATTGGTTGTTGTCCAGAATGTTTCAGTGAGGCCAGTCATAAACAAGTTACAGGACTCCTTATGAATTCTGATCCTAGACCAGAGAGTCCCCTCTTCTAATTTTCAGGTGGAGGTCTTTGTTTCTGGAAAACTGTCATTCTTTTAAAAGCCTCAAGAGGTATCAGTCACACCCTTAATCCAGTTTACACATGTGCCATCTACTTGTTTGGCCTTTTTTTACAGATACATGACATCCGCTGTAAATCTGGCTGCAGGCAAGGAAGTAGTTAACATAAGATGGCTTGTTTTCTGTTTGTTCTCCCGAACCAAGCTCTTCTGGGTGCATGCTCAGTTATGTCCACCTCTTTGTCACCTTGTGGATTGTAGTCCCCCAGACTTCTCTGTCCGTGGGATTCTCCAGGCAAGAATACTGGAGTGGGTTATCATTTTCTCCCCCAGGGGATCTTCCCAACCCAGGGATCGAACCTGTGTCTCCTGCATTGCAGGAGGATTCTTTACCACTGAACCACCAGGGAAACCTGAGCTCTTCTGGGTTGGTACTTTTGCTCCTGGAATTGTAAAATAGAATTGTGTGGGTCATCTGCTTTGAAGATCTGTGTGTGGTTTGAAAAATCATGTCTCTGAAAGAACGGCTGCTCTCTGCAAATGCTGACTGCTTTTCTTGGGATGTATGTGAAACAGTGTATGAACAGATTTCACAGCCTTTGGTATTGGTAAAACTTTCTGTGGATGGTAACAAGTAGACATTTTTCAAGCAGTGCATCGGAACTCATTTATTAATTGAACAAGTATTGAATGCTCTTTCCCACATAATCATCTCCCCACAGGGATTCTTTGCAGCACAGTATAACAGAGGTTTTGAATCGTTCGTCAGTATTTTGGTTAGTCTTTTCCTCTCATAGATTTCAAACCCCTAGAGGAGAGAAGGGCTGGTTTAAGTTTCTTCCTCATTTACTTAGGCAGGTTGAATGTTCATATTAATAGCAATAAAGATCTGTTTATTTTACAAAGTACTTTACATAAGGAATCAGATAATTACTGTGAGGAAGATTTCAGTCCCATTTTACAAATGGGACAGCCAAGGCCTTTGGTGACCAGTGGGCATTTAGAATTCACTGTGCTGGTAAATAGGGCCGCTGAGTCAGCTGGGGCTGAGGCTGAATCAAACATTGGTATCCTGCTGGGAAACAAGAAAACTCCTAGAATTGCAGACTTGGTAAATTTTAACTTGTGCATGAAAAGCAACGTAGCAAACCCTTTCCTCGTCCCTACCCCTGTGTCGGTGTGGGTGCTCGCGAGATCAGTATGTCAGTATGTTTTTGTGTATCAGTGGGACAGAGATGTGAAAGTATGTGTAATTCAAAAGGGCACATTGCATCTCCTAACTAAGGAAAAAGCATTGCTGTAGAGTCTGAGAAGATCTCACTTTTATTTTTTCAGAGGAGCAGGGAGACCACAGGGGCAACACCCTGGTATTTAGAAACCTGTGCAGTTTTGGGGTTAATAGAAGGTCCATTTGGGGGTGAGCCAGAGCAGAAATTCCAAGTTCCGAGGACTCTGTGTGGGGATCTTGAGGGCTCTGCAGTTCTATCCTGTATCAGCATTGTTGGAGTCCTGTTCTGTCTTTCTGCAGGTGTGTTCTGACTGGGACATCAACTGGGACATCCAACTGTGGGTCCTGAGCCCCCCTGAGATGCCTCCCACTCCTAGGGGCTCCTGAAGAGTGTCCTTTCTTGCTGACATGGGGATCCAGGGTCTCCTGCAGGCCTGGCCTGACCTCCTCTTCTCTTCCCCGTTGTCCTGCCTCTCTCCCTTTCAGAGGCAGAAGAGGAGCCTGTGTGGACAGTGAGCAGGCTGAGGGGAAGGTCCTGCCTCACCCAGGACAGCTTAGATTTGAAAAACACGAAGCAGCACTAACGTTGTTGGGGCGGGGTGTGCTCAGACTGCTCTGGCTGTTTTTCCATTTGGTCAGGAAAGTGGAGGAGTGAGACTGGCTGCGGGCCAGGCAGTTTCCCCCTTTCCTATGGCGAATGAAAATGGATGATTGTTCGGGGGAGTGGGTATGAGTGGGAGGCGTCGGAGCAGGCCTTGCACTCATACTGGCCCTGCTCAGCCACTTCCCAGCTTCATGACCTTGAGCGGGTTTAACCTCTCAGACACGGAGTTCTGTGAAGTGAAGGTGAGAATGTTACCACTACCTGTGTCTCTTGAGTGGTAGCCACCAGAATATTAATAATTACCTGGGATGGGAGTTCTGGGGTGATAAAGGGTAACAGGAAACTAGAACCTTTTGTTTTATTTTTTAAAAATTGGAGGATAATTGCTTTACAGTGGTTAACTATAACTTCTTAAACTTGCTTTTTGTTTCATTTGAATTTTCACTATTGGCATGCATAACTTAAATTATTTAAATTATGTTGAAAAGTAACCCCTCCTAGGATTGTCACGAAAATCAAATAAAATGGGATAGTTAAAACACTCGGTATGGTGTCTGACAACTAAAAGCTAACTCATGGCAGTTTATTTGGGGAAAAAAGTGATGTTTAGTAGTTAACCCTTGCTTTTTGTAGCGTTAGGTTTTCTGTCTGGCTTATGTATTTTGGGTGAGTCTCTTTGTTAAGCCCCAGTTTGTCAACTGAAAATGGAATTAAAGTCAATATCTACTACATACAGGGGTTTGGAGGAGACACGCAAAGCAGCTAGCCTGGTGCCTGGCTCCTAGTCAGTGCTCAGTAATTATTGCCTGTTAGCCTGTTATCCTCTCAGTCACCCTGGAAGTGAGGAGAGAGTGATGCCCACTTGGAAGCTTCAGAATGTGAAGCGCAGAGTGTAGTTTAGGACAGGTGTCCTGTCTTAAGGCCAGGTGCTGGGTTAGCAGCAGAAATGGTGATGCCAGTGCTCTTATGGCCTGTTGGCCCCTGTTGCAAACCAGAGAGGTCTCACGAGTGGGCAGATGGGAAGCACCGGCCAGGGCCGTGGATGTGAAACATGCCGCTGGCCTGGACAGCGTGGGTTACTGAACGTCAGTCTGTCCGAGAAGGGAAGAGGCTGGTTTAGGACCACTTCCTTTCTCACTCTCCGAGGCAGATGGACGGCGTCCAGATTGACAGAAGGGAGGGGCGCGTTTCCTCTCACTTGTCTTTCGCATCCTCCTGGCTTGTCTTGGCGGGGACTCCTGAACACTGCCCTTGTAGTGGGCTGTTTTCTCAGCTCCTTCAGTCTAGCCTTCTCTGCCAACCTGCCCTGCTGCTGAGTCCACGCCAGCAGCCTCCCAGGCCTCCTCCCTGTGTCCTGGAAGGCCAGCACAAGGCCTCTCAGCTTCTTGCTCCACACCCCTTTGGGGCTGCCGGTGACTTTGCATCTGCTCCTCAGCTAGCTGCCTGTCTGTGCGGCTGACTGGGTGAGCTGAAACCAGACTTGGTGGGAAATCAGTCTTGAGCTTTCTTTTCTGTGTATTCACATTTTGAGAAGAAAAAAAAAAAAAACAAAAGACCCTGAGTGATTTCTGCCCAGTCTTGTTTTCAGAGAGTGAGAGAGAGGTCCTAGTCACCAAAGCCACTTGTGGGGCCAGAGCTGATTTTGCCCTGGTTTCTCACCTTGGGTTTGTACAGTACACTTCTCACCCTCCTCTTTTCAGTTCTCTTTTTACGAAACAGGCGTTACCGCATTTGCCTGGCTCCCTTCTTCATAGGGTCACGAAGCCCTCACCCAGCATTGGTGACCAGTGTAGGTGCTGCAGTGTCTGCAGTTCAGCAGCCCAGGTTGGCCCGGTGTACTGGAAGAAAGCACGTGCATACTTGTGCAGAGTCTCGCGCTTGGTAGTTTTTATCTTGTTGCCCTGTGTTTCGAACACACCCTTTTCGATTTGCATTTGATGGTGGCTGGTGAGCCTTGTAGTCCATTTTTCCTTGGAGTGTATCCTTGCTATGGGTGTTGAGTTCACATTTTATGCTTAATTTCCCATCAGGATCTGAACAGTGGGCCTGCTGTGGTGCTGCCACCAGCCAAGTCATTGCACCTCAAGACAAGTCTTCTCTGACTCCCAGGCTGCTTTCTTTTCCTTATTTATGGCAGCCTGAAGGCCTCATGAAGTGCATCAAAGTGTTTCCTGTTGGCTTGGTGAAAGGAAGACACTTGGAGGACCTTAAAGGCCTCGTGGAGGGGACCCTCTTACTGTTAGCTAATCACAAATTAAGACTCTTGAGTGAAGAAGGAGCCCTCCCACCCATTCTGTTAAAGCCCCTCTGAAACTCAAGTGGTTCAGGCCGTTTGTCATGTTGCTGTAGTATTTATCTGGTTTTTGAAGACAGACTTGATTAAATTAATCCTGGTTGTAAGGGTAGTGCCTAGAGGTCTTGGAGGAGAAACTTAGGGAAGAATCAAACTCTGGATTTATTTCAGGCCTAATCGGGAGCTGGCAGCAGCGGCTTTGGGGCTCCAGGGAGAGGGGAATGGCACCCTGCCTTGGAGCTGTCATCTAGGATGCCACTTTTTGGGAACCAGACTGTAGACAGTTCCTGGCCCGTGTGAAGTTGTGCCTGGGCCTTATCAGAAGTGAACCAGATGGTGTTTCTAGCAAAACTGGCAGATGTTCTTGCTGTCAGAATTAATTTGAAAGTTTTACATGTAAATGTGGAATTATGGGAATTTTTCTTTTGGGGTTTTAGTTGTGTGTGGAAGTGCTACCCTTACCTTAACAAGGCCTTTATTTATCTCCTGCCTCAGGCCAGAAGTGACTCCCGACTGTGTCCTCCCATCCCCTCTGGTTGCTTTCCTCCCCAGATGGGTCCTTTGTGGTGGGGAGATAGAGGGTGACCAGGTCTGTCTTGAGCGTAATTTGAAGGTTGGTGATGGGACTGGCTGCCCAGATGTGTCTGCTCCACAGATAACATCAGTGACTAAAACGTTCGTCATTTGAGTCACTCCTTTGAGTTGAGACCTTTGGATGTAGCAGGTATGATACCTAGAAAGAGTGACTGTATCAGAGTCACAGAGCCCAGGAAAGAGGCAAGAAGAAAAATCCTGTGGGGTCTGGGACAAGGCAGGAAGTCCTGAGCGCACGCTCTGTGCCAGGCCCTGTGTTTGTGCTGTTGCTAGGTGGGCCTGTATCCACTTTATACATCAGAAAATCAAGCTCTAAAAAAGTTAAGTACTGGGGTTTCCCTGGTGGCTCAGTGGTGAAGAATCCACCTGCCAATGCAGGAGACACAGGTTTGATCCCTGACCTGGGAAGACCCCACCACGTGCCGTGGAGCAGCTAAGCCTGTGCACAGCAACTGTTGAGCCTGTGCCCTAGAACCTGGAAGTCACAACTGCTGAGCCCACGAGCCCTTAGAGCCCATGCTCTGCAACAAGAGAAGCCACCGCAGTGAGAAGCCCACACACCTCAATTAGAGAATAGCTCCTGCTCGCGGCAACTAGAGGAAGCCCACGGAGCAATAAGACTTGGCACAGTGGCCCCCCCCCCCCCGCCAAAAAAAGGTAGTGTAAGTAACTGTGTGTACCCTGAACCAAGGTTAAAATGATCCCAAAGTCTTTGTTGTTTTCATGGCAGGTAAAAATATATTCTGATGAGGAAGTTGGGGTGGAGGATGAGGTGGGGAGGGAGACAGGGCAACCTGGAGAGACCAGAGTGCGTGGGGGAGCTGCTGTGGAGGGGTTCTGGGGAGTGGGTGATCCTGGGTGAAGGATGTGGAAAGGAGAGGCTGGCCGAGCTGGAAAAGAAGGAAAAAGAGTTTTGGGTATCACTTTGGAGGGGCTGACCACTGGCCAATGGCAGTTCTAACCTGAAGGACTCATCTTGGAGTCTGTTTGGGGTCTGGAGAACCAGAGAGCTTTTGTCTTCAGGCCGGTGGCAGTTGGGCCCGGCAGGAAGCCTTTTAATCCCTGGTATTTATAGACTGGCCTGTACTCTACTCTGAAGCAACTCCATTTCGGCTACTGAAGGCGGCATTGCCTTGCCTTTGAAGTGCCACATTTATGGGTCCCCTGTTTGGCCCAGCGGGAGGGGTTGGGTAATGCGTCATATTGTGCT